>NC_056470.1:13115630-13715630 GCF_008729295.1 Plectropomus leopardus | reverse complement strand
TTAAATCCGTGACTTTTAAAATAAGAAAATAACTCACCGATACGGTGTCAGTTCATTTTCTGTTACTGAAGGTCCCGAGAACAGAAAACCTGGGCCCCATTTTTGTAATTCAATAGCTCTCGGCTGGGAGTTTCCAGGGCAACACGGTGTGTCAGCTCACACAACAAAAGCTGCAGCAAAGTTTTTTAAAGTCTCCAACAGGCGGGGAGACACGGAGATAGCAACTAGATACTAACAAACCAACCAAAACTGGCTCCCCTTCACGGTAAACTCCTCCTGGCTCTCTGCTGCTGTCGGTGCGAGAGCTGTTGTTCTCGGGACCTCGGGTCCGGTTGCCAATGGAAACCACTAACGCTCACGCTCATAGGGAGACCACAGGAAGACACCCTCATTGTTTTCCTGCTTAAAATCGTCTTTAAAATCTGTTCCTTTACGATAACTGATACAGAAAAAGACGGTAAGTGCTTATCGGAATGCTGAAAACCAGAAAAGTGACAAGGTTGTTTAAATGCCTCATTATTTCCCCTCAGAGATTTTCACAGAGGCAGAACATGTGAAAATGTGACAGCCAAGGAACTGTTCTCTACTTATCAGAGGAAGGGGGAAGCCACAAAGTCATAATATTTTTTCAGGAGCCCCCCTAAATGACTTGTGGAAAATGCATGACCTTCCCTCCACCATAAATTAGCTCAGTTGGTGGGTTTTTAAAAATGAGGCTACCCTTTGATGTATAGAAGTCAGAGGCTGGAGATGAAATCCTGGAGTTGAAAAAAATCCTTAGTTTTTTTCACTCTCTTTTGCTGCCTGGTTGTGTGCAAAGAAAAGTTTAATGATAATTGTAAATGATGAAATATCACCATTTTTAGCTTATATTTGATTTTGTTTTGTCTCTCTGACAGAAGCATTTGTCCCACATCATGTATTCAAGGACTGTCAGAAATTTGAAAATCCAAAGATAATTTCTTTTTTCACAGTTTCTGGCTATTGTAAACGCTGTAATTTTGGGGATTTTATGTTTCCTTTAAAAATCTGTGGAAAAATAAATACCAAATACAGCCATATAAAGCTGCACGCCCCTCCCCTTAGCCATATTGTAAGACATATCTGGGATGTCTCCCCCTTTTTTCACCACCAGGATAATAGATACAGATTTTTGTATTTATAGCTCCTATCTAATGTGACCATGGAAAAGCAATTAAAATTGTGGAGTAATTTAAAAATATGCCAAAATTCTGCATTTGAGTACAGATGTAAAATGACTTCCCTCATCTAAAGTTACTTGGCAGCATATCTGTTTATACTAACACGTTAATGTGTTTTTAAAGCAGCTGTCACAATTTCAGATGCCGCAGTTGTACGTCTACAAACTAATTAACATGAAAAAAAATATCTTGGGTCTATATCTATCCAGAGAACACAGACAATGTGGGACAGCTGTTCTTTGTGCTGAGACGGAATTTGCAATTCATGAGATTGGTTTAATCCACCCCAAGAATAAAAGCTCCTCAAGCACCCTGCCTACATCTTCTTTGTATGGGATCCTGTGCTCAAAAGTGTGCGCCAGCTGCTGCTGTTCAAAGACTCAGCTAATACTCCCACCTTGTGGCCAAGAATTTTACCTACGACATACTGTTTGAACGTTATCATGTTACCATTACTTTAAGATAGCTGACTGAGGTGAGGGGTGTTCTTGTGGTATCTTTGGTTGAAGGGGTGGACAGGATGGCTGGAGGTCTTAGCAAAAATCACAAACAGGCAAACGGACAAAAAATAGAAAAGGTAAGACACAGAGGTGGAATTGCAACAAACCTTGTTCGGCAGGGAATGACTGTTGAGCTGGCTCTCTTGTAGGTACAGGCTTGATTGCAGGCAGGTGTGTAGAGTGCAGACAAGGGATGGGGGGGGGGGGGGGAAAGGAGAGACCAAAAACCAAAAACCAAAACACAACAGGCACACACCAAACACACAAAAGTGACTGGAATAAAATAATCAAAAATCACCCTCACCCTGATGGTGTTAGTCAGTCCACTCTTTGAGTTTAGAATTAAAACATACATCACAGAACAGAAATGTGATGGTAAAATACACGCAGGCACACCACAAACCACAGACCTAGATTCTTGTTAGAGCATTTATTAATAAACTCAATTCACTGGAAAGTCCAAGTCCTTTACTGTCAGTCACTGAACTGACACACAAAAACTCTCAAAGTGAGATACCCCAACCCCATAACAGGAAACCATCAGTTTGGATGGAATATGTGTGGAAAAACCCAGCCTGCTGCACCTTGACACCATTTACTTGCAGGAAACTGAAAATCTGACGTCCTTTGGGGATTTCAGTATACTTCCCTTACAAGGGTGCGCAACAAGAATGAGCAGCTGAGTTGTAACAGAAGACTTTCCTTCACTGCAAACACAAAGGAGACGTCAAACATGCTGCTCAAACATCATAGATGCACACTAAAATATTCACACAGTTTAAATAATCAAACTGATAAAGAGTCTTTACTTTGACTAGTTAAATGATAAAATAAAGAGAGAACAAAAAAGCACCAATGTACGGAGGTATAAAATCACATCTCTTTGGAATTTAAATTAAGAAGTTTTTCTCCCTTTTCACCACTGCTTTGCAAATACACACTCACAGATTTACACATATGTACAATACAGTATTCGGAAATAAAACCACAACCCTGAGCTGCTGGCCTTTAAGAGGGAGCATATGAGAAACTGGAGGTTAAGAGGTGTGTGAGAGTGTGTTTTGACAGTAGACCTCATAGGAGGGGATTTCCCTTAATTCTTGGAAAAGAAATCTCCACTTCGATAACTAGAGTTCTGCCTGAGTGGTAACAAGTCTCAATGTCCTTTATGTGGGCGGCTACGGCTCAAGGGGTAGAGCAGGTCATCCTTCCACACTCACTGCACAGTGTCAGGTTATTTCATAAATGACCCACTTATTGTACAGTCTTATTTATTTCTTGCGCACTGCTCTTTGCACTATGTATATCGTTTATTCTGTCATTCTGTGCACTATGTGCATTGTCTTGTTTTTCTTACCTGTTTGTTGTGGTTGAGCGGAGCACTGTTACGAACAGAATTTCCCTTGGGATGAATAAAGTATTCTGATTCTGATTCTGATGATGATGAATTAGAAGGTTTGGCGGTTTGATCCCTAGCTCTTCCTGTCCACAAAAAGTATTCTTCAGTAAGACACCGAAACCCTGAGTTGCTCCCGATGAGCAGGCCGGATGCCTTGCGTGGCTGCTCTGGCATCATCGGTGTGTGAATAAGTGGCAGCTTGCAAAGTGCTTTGTCTGGTTGAAAGCCGCTTTATAAATGGAGTCCATTTACTATTTTGTTGTGCTACTCTTGTTGTTGTCCCATGCATTAGAGGAAGCCACTCCTCCAGTTCTGCTGCTGACTCTGCAGTGCAACAAATCCATTATTTTCTGTGTACAGTACATTCTGCATTTCAAGTGTCAGAGGTAAAATATAGCTCAACAACTAGCACAAATATTATGCACTTATCTGCAGTTCATTTGATACCCTTTACCCTTTAAAGAAAGTGGGAAAAGAGGTGATACCCCAGTTGTAGTTGGGCCAATGAGGATCTCCACAGTGCCCCATAATGCCATGTAACACACAACAGACAGGTGAGACGTTAATGGCAAACCCAACATAATGTGTCCTAATAAGGTTTTTAGTCATTCAAGTCCCTGACCTCCTTATTCTTCCTAAAGATATTCCCTCATTTGGTGTTTTGATGATGGTTTTTGCTGTCTCAGGGCGCTGATACTCCAAACCACCTGGTCAATGGCGGGCTGTCGGTGAGTATGTTTCCCTCGTATTTGCGGTGTGTCCTTTGTCCACTTTTGTTACCAGACGATTTAGCATGTTGAACTGGCGATGAAGCCAGCAACGCCTGTCAGTGGTTGAAATCACTCTGACTGACAGTTCAGCACAGCGCACAAGAAGAGAAATGGAAGTGAGGAAAGTAAAAAAAAAAAAAAAAAAAAACACTGCTCAAAAGGGCCTAAGATTAAAACACACTTATATGTATTAGGCCTCTCACGCACGCGCAGAACATACAGTACATGCTACTCTAGTCTTTGACGCTTGTCCAGATGCATCTTTTTTTTGCGAGACGCAGGCACCATGAGGCCACGCAACAGTCACCTTTAGTTGCCACTAGTTCTTTGACATTGATTTGGTGTGTCTGGATCTTGAGGGGACAAGTGGACCCAAACCACGCCGTTTGTAATGTTTCTCTACTCTTTTATTCTGTTTTTTTTTCATTACTTTGTAAACCGCTTGTAGATTAAAATAAACATCTGCATTACTCAGTATGAGTCATCTGTGACATCATTGCAGTTTTGTGTGGTTGTGCCATGTAATGGCTACAGTTAGTAACGTTCTTTCCAGGAACTGATGTCCACAGGTGAAGCACTGATGTGTCATTGTATGACAGTATGGTGTTTGTGTCCCCAGCCTCAGGTGTCCTGCGCTGTCCCACTGACACCCTGCTTCACTTCAGGGCTCCAATTCAGCTTCTCCAGGCTTTCCTGCAGCAGCTGGGCACAGCCAGATAAATCCATGTAGTGCAAGGCTGAGAAGACATCATTCAGGCTAGCAGAGGGGTGCTGGCTCCACAGCCTCAGCATCTGGTACTGCCTCTCCATAGAGCCCAGACAAAAACTGGCCTCCAGCTCCACCCGTTCCAGCTCCTGATCAGCCACCGACAGCAGGCGCAAGAACTCCTTCCACCTACGCAGGGGCACCTCTTTGATAATCGCGTAGAGGACGATGGCAGGCCAGTGCTCTGTTTGCTTATCTTGTCTGGCGGCTGGAGGGAGAGAATCAAAGACCATCAGAGGACACCAAAAACTCTGCTGGGGATAAAGGTCAGCTGCAAGAGCGTGCTGTCTGTTGCCAAAATGTGAACCCAGATTCAAGCTAAACTAAAGGTCATTAAGATACAGTAACCGTAAAGAGGTATTTGAGTTAAACATGCCAGAAGATCAGCCCTGCACTGACTGCAGTCATCATGAAAAGGTTCATGTGCTCTTAAAGGATAAGTCTAGTGTATTTTTCTCATTGAGAAAAATAATAAATATAAATAAATATACATAATAAATCTCCACCCACATACATTAACAGCAAAGCAGACAGCCACCGTCCCAAACTCGTGAAAAGGACGAAACGTAATCCTCACCACAATACCAACAGCATTACAAATATGACGGGGTTTTCAGCTCAGCCACAAATGCCAGACAGCACAACATGACATTACGAATGACAGGAAATGCAGTTATGTTAAAGGTCCTTCAGAGTGTTGTTTTTTTTTTCAACACAGGGCTGTATTATGCAATAAATGAATAACAACTTGATAAGCATTATAAAGAGTGAAGCATTAATCGACTGTCATTTGCTTTAATTATATGAAACTGATCAGGTATTAAATATCATTAGAATGAGCTACTGAAATGTAAAAAGAAAGCCACGGAAAATATATGTGACCTTTCACACTCCATATTTCTTTAAATAACATCCGAAGATGTGTGGATGGTGTCAAGGAGTTAAAACATCACGCACAAGGATGCAAATCATTTGAGTGACATGCACTTGCTATCTGATTTGCCATTTCCCCTACCGCTGAATTGCTGACTGATGCGAAAAAGTGCGGGCGTCCTGTTTCCCAGTTCCAACCTCCACACTGTGGGTCACATGGCTGATCAATGATAAATAGCGTGCTAAACAAGCAGAGATGAAAAGGTTGCTGCTCCAAGTGTGATAGTGCTGCAGCTGAAGATAACACACCACATCGCTAATCAGTTGGTGGAAAGTGTAACCATGACATTTTTTTTCTCATGTTTGGCATGAGTGGCATGATGACTGGCGATGCTGCATTTTAACAGGTGCAATGTGTTGGCAACTTAATGAGCTGAAGAAGCTGTCTGCGAAAACACATAAACTCTTTCCTCTCCGTGTGGACGTTTTGTGAGGTGACACTGGAATCTTTGTAACAGCCACATCAAATCCGTCATACAGTCATGCTCTTTTCATCTCGGGAAAATTTTTAAAATGAAATTATTTCTGTCTTCTAAAAAACTTGAAAGAGTCATTCATGCTTTATTTATTCGCAGCTTGATTATTGCAGTTCCCTTTTTTCCATTTGCAATATAAAAGTCTTTTTCCTCTCTACAATTAAGACAAAACACAGCGGCCAGGATTTTAGGTACCAGTAAATGAGAACACATCACACCTATCGTGCCATCTTTGCACTGGCTACCTGTCAGTTGATTTCAAAAAAGTTACTTATCACTTCTAAAGCCCATAACGGTTTGGCCCCATGCTATATTCTGACCTTTTGACCCTCCAGGTGGCTCCTAAATCTCGACTAAAAAACAAAGGTTACACTGCGTTTGGAGTCAGGCCCCCCAGACTTTGGAACAACCTTCCAGAGGGACTAAGGAAAGCTACATCCATCTTTTCATTTAAGGCCCCATCAACATGCACACGGGTATTTTGTAAACAGATATTTTTCCTTTACATTTTGGTCTCTCGTCCACAAGCAAGTTGAAGGTCAATAAAATGGAGATACCTCCATAAAACCCTGACCTGGTTTCTCCCCTTATTTTGACTTTGAACAACTTTTTTTTAATCTCTAATTTCTGAACAGGCTCACTGAGATCTTAGATTAAATTAATGTATTACACCTCCTGCTACACTTCATTTTTTCAAAAAGGATGTTTGAGTTTGTGTTTCCCTCAGTCCTTCATACTACCAGTTTCTCTTCACTTTCTATTTTCCACCTCAGAAATGGACTTTCATAAATACTTCTGAAGAAGTCTTGACTTGACTCTGTATCGGAACCAGTTTCACACGTTTCTTTACACTTGTGGAGAAAGTAGTTTCTTACTTTCAAGAGGAAAAGTGTTTCTTTGATAATACGAATGTGTCCTCACATCTAACAACAGAACTGAAACTGCTCTGCCTACACGGTGATGATATCATTACAGCTTGATTCAAAGCCTCTGAACTGCCTTTAAAGCTATAGCTGTTAACTTTTATAAAAAAAAAACTTTTGTCATATTTGCTGAAACTGTCACCATATTCAGACAGTGGTACATGAGTCAGATAATCTGATAAACAAAATTATATTCTTTTGCCTCCTTCGCCCGCTTCTAATGGCATTTACTACAATTTACCATGACAGTTGGAAAACAACCAATCAGAGCTGAGGACGCTCAACACATCTGCCAACCGGTCAGTAACGACTGCATTACCTATTTCTCACTTTGTTTTCAGAAACATATTAGCAGTAAATAAAAGTTTTCTTTGGCCGATGGGCAGTGCTTTGTTTCGGCCATGGATGTTAAAAAAGGGAGAGGCCAGAGCGTCATGTCACTGAGGTACAATACATGGGCAGTGAAATCTAGTCTGAGCTTATGGGAATTACTGAGTCATACCACTGAGGCGTCCGCAGCTGGCCTTAAGTGCAAATATTTTTGTGATATGACTATGATTCTGCATGTATCTTACCTTTGTGTTCAGCGTCTGGCGGTAGAGGACCGATGTGGGCTGGATGTTCGGGTGGGGCTGGACTGTGGCTGTTAGTCATCATGGGTGTTTTCTCAGATATGTGAAGTGTCTTGAAAGGATAAACAAAAAGGAGGAAGTAAAAATCTTTTTTTGCAACCACATTTCTTAAATGTTAGAGAGTGACAAATTAAATCTTTCAACATTTCTAACACACCAGCACTTCTCTATAATTGATTTGTCACAGCTTTAGTTCAATTTAACCCTAATTTGGATCGACATTTTACCTTTGCTCTCATTGACATTTACACTTTTTTTCACAAGGCCCTCTGACTGTCCACCTACAGTGCTGCTACAATCTATGTCACAATCTAAAGAGAGGAGAAAATGTATGAAACTGAGCACGAACCTGCGTGTCTGGGCTGCTGCTTTGATGACAGTTTTGCCCTGTTTGAAAGGAAAGCAGATATGATCACTAAACTTCCTGTTTCAGCATGTTCAGTTGAGGAAGCACATTTAAATATATATACACACACACACACACACACACATATAATTTATATGTATATATAATAATTTGAACTTGAATTGACTTTTTACAAATTTCTTGCTAATTTTTGGAGAATTTATATATAGAATTTCTTTGAAAATACTTTTTTTTGTTAAATAGCAGAAATACTTTCTGTGGCAATAAATGTCCCTTTAACTTGGAATATATTTACACATATTTCTATTGTGTAAGGAATCACTACACACATTTTTTAGTGGATAACCAACAAACCACTAAGCACGAGTAATTACAACCCAATCACCAGAATAAATGTTGTTATTGTACGTTTGTGCAATCCACAGATATGTTACATTTCTACATTATTATGCAGAAAATATGTTGAAACTTGACATTCTTTATGTTTCAATAACTCTGTGGTTAACGTGTAGTTATGTTAAGGCAAAAAAAAAATACTCCGTTATGGTTGAGAAAAAGATCATGTCTTGGCCTACAACAACTATTTTGATGCCACTATTAAGGCTAGAAATGCAGTCAATATCACACTTAAAAACAGCCAGTTTGGATGTTTGTTGGTCTCAAACAGTCGTCTGCAGCTTGGCATGCCGTGTTTCCTTGAATTCAGGAAGAAAACTGTTTTTCTCACATGCCTCCATGGATTTCATTGATTTATCAGGGACCAGTTTTAGCAACAGCAAAACATCAATTTACAAAATCTCATACAGCTTGTGCTCTATAGTCCAAGTTTCATGTATCTAGTCATGTGTTCAGTGCTTCCGGAACATATGCATTTTCACAAAAAAAACATCAGTATTAGCCCCTGTCTTTTAAGAGAGCATAGATAACTTTTACTTTCTGTTCAGTGCTAAATAGAAAGGTTGTAGTAAAAAGTCCAAATATATCGACATTTGGAGTTATATTAAAGTTCGGTTTAGTTAAGTTGAGGGATAAGTTACATAAAAAAAAAAATACTAGAGTGAAGCACGAGTTACTCAAACTGTACTCAATTACTGGAACAGATGTGCTTATATAAATTCCACAATAATTACCGCTGAATGGGGGGTCCTCGGCAGGCGGTTCCAGGTCTTTGTTCGTTCTCCAGCAGAGACAGCTGAATCTGAGTGGGTTCTTGGCAAACACCAACAGCAGCAAACAGAACACCATAAATGTCACCATAACTGTCACCAGAAACACCACGAGAATCAGCCAGGGACTTTCCTTTGCTGTGGACAAACAAGGACCATCCATCAATTCTAACATATACTTATTCTATGTAAAAAACTGATGATGAAAACATGACATGAAACAATCCACGACAACAGCCACACATGGTGGGGACAAAGGGGATTCAACCAGATTCTGTTAAACTTATTAAAATATTCATAATGTGAGTTTAAAATATTAGGCAAAACTATGAAACCAATGCATGATTCAGTCATTTCCCTTGTTGAAGTACAGCACACATTTAGCACTAACCGTTATGTGTAACTCGAATTTTGATGGGGTCCGTTTTGTTGTTTGAAGCTGTGGTTTTTGTAGATGCAGTAATTATAGATGTGGATGCAGACATGGTTGCAGCCGTAGATGTATGTGGACGTGAATGACTTGCTGCACATTTCCTCTTGCATTCTGGGACTTCCAAACACTCCTTCCTGGAAAAAAGAAGAGACTAATGTAAACAACAGTGGACTCTGACAACACAATCACAATAATTCTCGCTTTAAAGGATTTAACACAACAGTCTTAACACAACCGTCAGGTGTCCATATGTTCACTGAAACAGTTTTTGCATGTTGTATTCATCCCTCTTGTTCATACTGAGTAGGTGTAGTTCAGATGAAAAAAAAAACTTCCGACATAAAGCTGCTCACAAAAGGTCTGTGGATTATCTTGAGTGATCGGGTCATGATTTAAAAGAGATATTGCTGTTGAGTTTTTCAGATTGTTATTATTTATTTAATTATTTTTTGGCACTTTGAGGATCACAAGCCGAGTGTCATCTAGTTCCATTACATTGGAGAGAAGACAGACATCTCTATGGCCGATATCTCCGAAACACTGCAAGTCACATACAAACAATCTAGATTGATAAATAGTACTGCAGGTGAGAGGAAAACTACACCTACTACACCTTTAAAATAGGAGTGATTACAGCAAAAACAGCTTCGGTGTTCCTGTGGGCACCTGGCTATTGTTTTTATTTGGAAAATTGTGAACCTATTCTTTAAACAGCAGTACTGTATACAGTTTACTTTATTAACAGTCTTAACAAAACTGACTTTACAGTATGTTGAAACATTTAACATCTCTAGCTATATTGTTCAGCGCAGGTGGCACAGTGCCTCAACCAAACCACAGAAACTGTCTGAAAGAGGTGAGAAAAAAGGTCTGGAATTTTGCAAAAGTTTCCTCCAGTCTGATTTCACCACAGTGATACATTTTAGATCACGACTAAAATGCACTTTGTTTGGTCTTTTTTCCACAAAACAGTCAAAAATCCAAATTTAAATTAATATAAAGCAAATTATAAAATTTGAGTTCCAGAAGTGAACAAAAAGTTGCCTTTTTGGCTTGATTAAAATACTAAAACAGTCAATCATCAGATTAATTTTCTGTCGATCGACTAATAGATTCACTGAATAATTGTTTCAGCACACAACTATTTTGTGTACTTTTATTAACTTGGTAAAGTAAACATCACAGAAATGAAGATACGTCGTATCTACACAAACAAACTCATTGTTGCAATCCACATAATTAAAAATCCATCTGCTCCGATATCAAGCAAATCAGGAAGAGCCTCCTTGGAGGAAAAAAAAAAGAAAATAGCATGAAAAACACTGAATCTACTGCTATGCCAAAAGCTTTACACAAATTACATATAAGTCATGAATTTTTCTAAAAAAAAGTTTTACAAAGGAGTAGAAAGGGGTAAAAATAGTAACTATGAAAAGTAGAAGGACAAAGTGACGATAATAAATTAGACACCCAAAACAGTATTAAATGGCAAAAACACTTGCTATCACAACAGTATAAAGATTATATTTTCCCTGTGATTTCTGCCATCAGTTGAGGTAGCAGCTCTGTATTTTCCAAAATCTACACATGTTGAGACATCTGTCATATTGTAAGATCTCCTACCGTTGGCAAGGCTGGCACTTCATGATGTAGTCAGGATCATTATCAGGCTCTGAAAAGAAAAATGAGATTGTGAGAATTCAAAGAACCCAATGGCTTCCTTTAGAGTGTTTCTATTACATTGAAAAGACCAAAACATGCATCAGTATGACAGCTGTGAATGCCAATCTAAGACTGAGTTCACTTACCCTCACAATTTTTACAGTTGCATGCCTGGCAGTATCTATCCTTGAGGGAAGAGCCTTCATAGTAGTATCCCTTTTGACAGTCACAGACCGTGTTACTATTATAGGTGCAGGGCTTTATTTGCACTTCCTGATCTGGTGAAAAATAACAGTTTCTTTCTTAGTCCACATTCTTAACATACAAACAAGGTTGCCATAAGGTGTCATGTTGGACAATACTATCATGAAGGCGTGATCCAGGGATTATTTTCATCAAGTCAACACACAGCTAACTTTTGAAACTCTATGTCAAAACTTATCCTATACCTTTTCCGAGTCATGACTGAACTAAAAAAAGGCTACAGCTGATCATTTTTATGAAAATAAACTTCTGTCTTATTTGCTGACACTGTCACTAAATTGTGAAAAAAATACATGATACAGATTATCTGTGAAAAACAAATCAGGTCCTTCATCCTCTTCCTACTGTTTTTAAAGGCATTCACCAGAATCTACAGCAGTGCATAAAAAATAACCAATAATGGCCGAGGAGTGTCTGATGCACCGATCAGTTATATCTATCATGGCTCATGAGCTTTGGTCAAATGGTCAAACTTAGTAACATTGATCACATATAAATCCAGATTCTGCTCCTGCTTGCTTATTTCTCACCTCAAATGTTTTCAGAATTGTACTGCACTGCTTTCATCATGGCAGCTGATCACAAACTTTCTCATTTCGCAGCTAAACAGTACACTAAAATATGTTTCTGAAAACATTTGAGGTGAGAAATAGCCAATGCAGCAACAGATTCTTAATTTGAATTTGATCAGCGCTGCTTAGTTTCACAGTTTGACCACAGTTCACAAGCAGTGATTGACATAATTGACAACTGCAGAAGACTAAGCAGAGGAATAAGATCTGTTTTTAACAGATTATTAGCCTCATTAAAAAAGTTAACAACTACAGCTTTAAGACAAGATCCCATTTAAACTGTATTAAAATGAGTATGTGTTGCCTTCGCAGAATACAGCCTCAACCTGAGACCTTACACTATTGTTCCCCTTTGTAACTGCAACGTTTTCTGTGGATATCCCACAAAAACATCCCACACACTGTCATTATCTTCTTTCTTGCCATTTCATTTTCTTGCATTTTTCATTTGTTTAGAATGGCATGAAGATAATGTTTTGTCTTGGTCAAATTTAACTTAAAAACATACACAATATCCCTCAAGCTGACTGTATCTCTCACATCACCCTATAACAATATTTGAACAAGGCACTTACATTCACATATTTTACACCTCAGGCAGTCTTTAGAGGTGTTTTCTTTTTCTGTGTATTCAGAATCACCACATTTTTTACATTTGTGCACTGCAACTGGATCACTGCAGTGACCAACTTTATGATATCCTGGGAGACAGAGGAGAAAAGGAGAAGGGTGAATGAATTACATCCACTTCAAGTGTAAAACACAAGCCCAGTGCATACAGCTCCTTGTCAAAACTCACCTGGTGGGCACATTCTATAGCATTTCCTCTCTTGATCTGTCACCTCAGCGTAACTCTGTCCGGGTGACAGCAAGCAAACTATCAGTGGGAAAACCTGAAACAAAGGTTAAGGTTTAAGGTCTGTGTGGAGGAGAGGATGCTCATAAATCAACTGACATTTTAAAATATTTTACACTCATCTCATACATAAACACACAATATCAAGGGGGTGGGGTGGGGGGTACAAGAAAAGATGCAAAAGAGAGGAAAGTACATTGTTATGCACACTAATGGGGATTTGTCCAATTTTGACAATAGAGCAGAAAAGGTTACCAGCTGTAAAATCTGACAATTTGATTGTACTTAAAATAATAAGTACTTCATATGACCTCCCTTTAAACATCCAAACTATCCCTTTAACCATTATTTTTCACCCACTAATCCAAAAAGTTTTATCAATTTGCTGCTGGTCAGATGGAGCCTGTGAAATACTCTATTATAGTAGCCCATGCCTGATGCATATTGATAAGGAATGAACCAAACCTATTGTGAACTGCCAAGAAGTAAAACATGATATTTGTGAGCCCAGCTTTTCTTCCCACTGCAGTTTAATGTGATATAAAGAAGAAGATGCTGCTGCATGGATTGTCTCTTACTAAAACAGACACACACACGGAAGAAGTTAGACCCAAACTCCGTCTGCAACTCTTTGAATGAAACAAACTTTCCTCTCTAAAGACCTCCTTTACACAGGTCACACCTTTTCTCACCCGCAGATGAGGTGAAGAGACAAGGAGGGAGGCATGGAAAGGAAATATGGGAACCAAAATAGGAATAGGAGTAAAAATGAATCCTAAGCTGCCCTCAGATCTCAAAACCCCACAGAAAACTGGATTGTGGGTAAAGAGGCACCTGTTCTGTGGTGGCTGGGCAGTGATCAGAAAGCACATGGCAGCAGGGTTGCAGGAGTGTTGTTAATTACTATTTTTACAGAGTTAAATCTGACCGCAAACGACAACAGAAGCTCTGGGTTTGGCTCTACGTCTTTATATCGTATGGGCACAAAGGCGCATAAATATGTGAATCTTAAAGCTCAAACAATCGGTTGATTCATTGATTAGTCGCTTGACAGAAAACTGATTGAAAGCTATTTTGATAATCACAAAAATGCCAAGCATTCAGTCTCTCAAAGTTGGATATTTTCTTCTTGGCTTTTATGAGTAACCGTCTTTGGACTTTGGACTATTGATTGAACAAAGCAAGACATTTGAAGATGTCACTCGGAAACTTGTGCTGGGCATTTTTCGCTATTTGCTAGCATTCTTAAGACCGATCAATTATTCGAACAATCAGTAGATTTAGCAATACTTTAAATGATAATAATAATGAAGCAAATTTATAAGGTTAGATACCATGAGCCCCATTAATCAGGAGACCTGCCTCACTTCATTCATCCACAGATAAGTTCATGACTCCTCTCAACACAGAAACCTTGGTGTTTTACTGCAACTGATAAGCAGCAACATGTTGAGCCTTAATGTTAACTCTTAAAAACAGACATAGTGAGACTGTGCTTATCCTGTATAACTCTCTCTCAGTGTTCAATAGTCAGTGATGCTGTACCATGATTCACAGTCACCCAAAAATATACAAATGACAATTTCTTAAAAGAATAGAAGCATTTAAAAATGGAAGCAATTCCTTAAATTGACCTTATCTAGCAACTATTGAGACATAGTGTTTGTTTGGTCACTTTCAAGCAAGACCGAAACAACAGCTACTACGACAATAAGCAATGATGATGTAAATCTACTCATAGAGGCTAACTAATCCTTGAAACAAGCGTAAAGATGATCCAAATAAAACATCTGATTTGGATAACTTACCAAAACAAAGTCCATGTTGGAAGAGTGGACCCTGACAGGCTGTAATGACCAACTTTAAATGAGTGTTTGTTTCACTCATTTAAAAAAAAAAAAAAAAATCAAAAAGGCAGATGATCACAATAGTGTCATAACCAGGCAAGGACGGTTAAATTCACAGACAGGCTGAGGGATTCTGACCCTAAGCCATCTGTAGATTTCCTCTGACGTTGAGTTAAATAAAGCAATAAAGAAAGCCTCTGTGTGTGTGTGTGTGTGTGTGTGTGTGTGTGTGTGTGTTTGCGAGTATTTAGGTCAGAGCTACCAGTTCTTAGGAGTCTTCAGAGAAGTGGTGCGAGAAACAGGAAACACAGTGAGATCACACAACACCCTCCACAATCTCACACACACGTACAGTGACATGACTACTGGTGGCAACGTCAGTGAGTTTTCTCTGCCTGATTGTTTCCTATGATTCCACTGAACCTCTGTGATAATAATGCGGTTCAGACTGGTGACATATATGGGAATAACTCATGAGCTGGATACAGTATGTAGGTGGGAGTGGGAGTAAGGGGTGGATGGGCACACTTTAATATTAGGCACATTAGTGGCTTCTATGCAAATCTTTTTTGCTTGGCGGCATACACACGAATTAACTAAATACAACTAAATACACATTTAGATGACATAGCCTCGTAAGTAGGCAGCTATCAAAATAGGGATCAATCAAGCACAATAAATTTAATCCCTGATCAGACAGATGAATATTCATTTAAAAAAAATATCACATCAAACATTTAAGTCTTCTTGACTGTTGAAAATATTTGAAAACGCAATGTAGATTAGTGGACGTTACAACTGAGTTATATGTGGATGGAAAAAAAAGTTTTTTAAATATAGATGTCTAAGCTATGCAACTAAATCGCCAAAATAAATGCTGGCATTGTTCATTTCTATAAACCACAGATATTTTAAATTAGTAAGTTTCGTATGTGGCGATTATCTTGAAATGTTATGTTCCTGTCATCATATTCCATTTTTGACATTATGTTGTGACAATGCTGTGGAAATGTGTGGTTAGGTTGAGTTAAAAAAAAAAACAACAACAACAAAAAACACTTAGAGTTAAAGGGAAGCTCATGTTGGAGTGAAGCAGCAACCCCTGGGTCTGAAAAACAAAGACTATGCAAAAGTGCCTTAAATCTGCATTCTTTTTGATGGTCAGCAGGTTCTGTTTACAAAAAGGAGTCTAACTGTATAAAAGTCTCGGTGAAAATTACCCCATTTCTCAACTGATTTGGAAGATCAGTGAAAATCTTCTTTGTTGTATGTTTATGGTCTGAACTGCTAGTTTTAGGTATTCAATGGTTTTGCGTCAAAATACCCAATTTGGTTGCTACAAACACAGCTGTAAATGTCGAGACATCTCATTATAAATGGCCAGTTTGGGGGTGCAGAGTAGCTCACCTGGTGGAGCGCTCGTCACATGTACAAAGGCCATGTCCTTGCCACAGTGGCTGTAGTCCTTTGCTGCATGTCATCCCCTCTGTCTCCCCCTTTCACTCTGAAGCTGTGCGATGTAATACAAGAAAAAAGCCAAAAAATAATTAAAAAACAACACAAGTAACAAATAAACAACAAATAATAGGTCTACCCAATATGTTGTTACAAACAAAATTAGAAATGTCCCAAAGTCCTGTCAAAAATAAATGGTTTTGTTGCCACAAACAAGGCTGAAAATGTCCCAATGTCTCATTCAAAATGCTTGGTTTTATCACCGCAAACTCACACTGAAATGTTCCAATGTCTTGTTAAAAATACCCAGTTTGGTTCTTTGTTGGTCTCAAACAGTGCGCTGCTGATTGGCAGCTGTCTCACCTAGATGTCACACTGATGGAGTCGCAGTGTCCTCCATCCCATCCCTCCTCTTCTTCCTCAGCTCGTATATTTGTACTGCATTACTTTGCCGATATGATATAAAATGTACAAATGCAACATATTCGTGGTTTGCAGAAATGTACACTGCCAATTTTTTATTCTGGTGACTGGGTGGACATAACTGTCATTTCAATGCTTTGTCAAAGTAAAACAAGTCCAAACCACACATTAAAATATTCCCATTTCATGGTGAAATATGGTTGAAATAGTGTCTGCAGGTTTCTCTCAACTATGTGTTGACAGAAGAGTTATGCATATTATGTAACCTAAATATTAAAACAAAACAAAACAAAACAAACCACTTTTTAACCAGTTATGATCTTAACACTGTCTAGGTTTTGAAAAAAAGGATTCTTGGCCAATGCATCTGCCTTTATATTTTGTTAGCCTCTATTGGGGTGGTAATACTTATTTTTGTTATTATTATGATAATTAGTATATCTTCATCTTTTTTGCCCTGTGCTTAAATGTTACACACCAAAAAAATCACCAATTCAAATTCCCTTTAAGTGAAAATCTACTTGGCAATGTAACATTTCTGATTCTGATACCCCCTTGGCAAGGTCTCACCAAGCACAATAAGGACTATTATCTGCCTTTAATAAAGGACACGATTAAAACAGTTTTTCCCCTGTTAATCACCAAATTAATATTTACCGGAGAGTTTGATTGTGGGTTTTAAATCATCAGATTTGGACACTGGTGCATCTAAGTTTTGGATTACATCTTTCTTAATTTTATCCTCTATATTTTAGAGATATTGCACTTTTACTGTCACTGTATCTCTCTGACTGCGTTTTTTTTTTTTTTTTTTTAATATATATATATTTGCAGTACGAGATTTCACACATTGTAATGAAGACATAAAATGCTGCAGATTAAAACACCTAACAGCATCTCTTCGGCAATTTCAATTGGTCCTTTTTCTTATTAAACTATTGTTTCTTTACATATTTTGCCACATTCAGCAGTCAGTACTTTACTGAAGTGAAAATTTCAACGCAGTACTTTTCATTGTAATAGAGTATTTTTTACATTGTTGCGTTGCTATTTCGGGATTTGACTTCCACCCCTGCAGATCTGCCGACTAAATCCAACCCAAACACGCGCTGAAATAAGGTTATTATATTCATCATGCATGCGGTGTCCACTAAACATGAACAAAGTAGGTCATCGTGAAAAAATCCAAAGCAACATTACCAAAAAATATATTTCCTCCTGTGTGTGCGCGCGTTTGTGTGTGTGTCTGTGTGTGTATGTGAGCCTGCAGCAGCACCCAGAAGTGAACAAAGCGACCCGGAAGCGGTGGTCCGACTGGAGGCAGGCAGAAAGAACATCAACCTTTTATATTATAGCTGTACTCGCAAGACAATATCTGCAATCAGGACACAAGGTATTTGTGCATGTCTTCTCGTGTCTTCGCAGCTGTGTGTTTCTCCGATAAGCGCTATGCTCCTAAATGCGTGCATTGTGCACGAAATGCAACCGCTGTCCTTTGATTCGTCCAAAAGTTGCAGAATGTGAAAAAAAAGCAGCCCTAAAAGTGAAATTTGGCTAAGATGGCACAGCGTGTTTGGGGAGAAAGGGCATTGTGCGCCGGTTACATTGTGACCTTAACGCGTCGGTACGGTTGTTTTAGTCGGTGTGCTGTTTGGCTCGAGCCTGCATCTTGTCCGTTTCCGTGCTGTTTTTGCAGGGCATGGTTGTTGTAGGAAGTGTCAGTTTTTTTAAGAGGTGGGGAGGCCGGGCTATTCAAACCTGCAATTCGCCGTAAACAATCATTCATGCCTTTGACATGATAAACACACCTTTGTGTGCGCGTCGGCTCGCTTCTTTCCCCCGACAGCCTCCTCACGACAACATGTTCATGCTCCTAAATTTTTGGGGTCTGCAGAATATGGCGTCCCGCCTTATAAAAATAAGGCTGCCATTTTTGTTTCTCTTTTTGTCTGGAAATGTTTAAAGAAAACTGTCTGAGAATGTCTGAGTCGCACCGGGAGGCTCGATCCGTAAAAGCCCGCATCAGTGAGAGTCCACGGAGGCTCCGAGACAGCCAACGTGTCCGAAAAGTCAAAGAAATGCAAAGTTTTTTGTCCTTTATTGCGTTAATGTGAACATTTAAAGCGACGTGCACTTATTTCAGGATTTCACTCTCGGACAAAAGGGACAGAGGAGCTAATTGTCCAAGCTAATCGGCTAAGGCTGTGTCACACTGATGTCTTTTTTTAGGAGTAACTAAATGTTTCTAAGTGACATTTACATGTTTGAGCCGCGTTAAGTTGACGGGGGACACTTTGGGCTCACTGAAGGTCTAATTTACACACAGTTATTAATATGGATGTGAGGCTGTTGCTGATTAGTCTTTATCCAATGTTTATGACTTTATAATTATTTTTTTTATTAATTGCATTTGTAGGCTGTTATAGGGTCTTGAAAATCATGAATAGTTTTCAGACAAAAAGAATTAAATAAAATAAATATATATAATTCAAGGTGCACTTACTAGATTATTCCGACTTTCAACTGCATCTCATGGTCTTCCTCCTTGACATGAGTTTTCTTTGCTCATGGTAAGTGAACCCCATGATGTGATGTGTTTTTTTTTTTGGTCAAACTATACGTTTTAAGATTTAATTAAATGAAATGAAATTGTACTATCTTAAAATCTGTAACATATATATATATATATATATATATATATATATATATATATATATATATATATATATATTTAAAGAAGTTTATTTGGGGCTTTTATGCCTTTTAATGATAATACAGGTGAAGATAGACACAAAAGAAGGGAAAGAGAAGTGGGATGATATGCAGCAAAGGGCCACAGTTTGGAACTGAACCAAAGGCCTTTAAAGTATGTTAAATTGTCTTTATTTATGAAGTCTTAATGTAAATGTTGGTTGTTGTTGTTGTTGTTGTTGTTGTTGTTGTTATTAACTGATTTATTTTAGTTCTAAAAGCCCATAAAACCCAAAGCCAACATAACATTGACCTCTATGGGTAACCACAAACCCAACTTCATTTTTATATACGTGTCATAAAAAAATTAACATAACCTTTATATTTGTCCCAGAGTAAGTTTAAAGAAATGTATATAAATGAAAGTCCCTCTATTGAGCTGACTATTAAATATCCTTTAGTTGCTCTTATTTGTGCCCCGTGTAGTGAAATGTATACTTTATACTTTACTTATCATGTGTCTTTTGTCTTACAAAGAACTTTTTTTGTGTGTTTTTTGTGTTTTTTTTAATTCACAATGCGAGCAATCAAGTGAGCAATCAGTGAATCATACTTAATACTGAAAAGTTATGTGACTGAAGTGCATTCAAAGCTATGAAAGTGCATGTGATGGAAATTAATGAAACACAGAAAGTAGTCTGGGGTCAATGGAAACTGCTCACCTTTTCTACTAAAGATGAAAACGTTGTTCCTGAGGTTAAGGTGTCATCCTTTTCTTCTCCACAGTGAAAGTCTTCCCGTCTGTAACATTAACGCAGTCTGCCTACAGATCATATTCAGAACATTCAAACACTTTGTAGTTCAAAAAACAACACTTTGTATCATAGATTGTGATCCTGCCTGACGTTGTCAAACTTATAGCAAGATAACAGCTCATTAAGTATACTTTGACTTTTGGGTTGATAGTTCAACGTGCTCTGTCTACTGGTTTATGTTTCGGAAAATGAAGCTACCGAACAATGTTATTTCAGTTCTTTGAAAGTGCTTCGATAAAAATATATATTATTAAGTATAACTTGACTTTTGACCATGACTAAAGTACATTTTATTCGTTTCAGAATGGCAGAGCCTCGATTTAACAACCCATATTTCTGGCCACCGCCTCCCTCCATGCCAGGCCAAGTAAGTCCACTCATCACATGTAAATACGGGACATTTCTACCTGTCATTGCCATTTGTTTCCATGTGTGAATGTCTTTTCAGCCATTCAGCACCAGTCCATCACTGAGACAAACTCTCAGTGAGAATCCGTCACAGCTCGTGTTCATAGATTTAGAAAAAAAGAGGTGAACTTTTTACTGTGTGCTGCTCAGTGTTTTCTATCCTGGAATGTGTTTTTGGGGCATGAATGACATTCACACACGGTGGCTGTTTTCTGTTGAGCATGACCCGTTAACCCTTTCAGCTGGATAACCTGGTGCTCATTAACAAGATCAAGGAGCAGCTGATGGCTGAGAAGATCCGACCCCTGCACCTGCCGCCTACCTCCACCCCTTCCCAGCAGTCTCTGCTGGTGCCCACCTCGTCCCCGGACGGCAGCTCTCAACATGTCATGTCGGTGCCAAAGCCGCAGCCACAGCAGGTGCCGGGCCACCACCCGCAGCCGCAGGGCTCTGGACAACCGGACATCGCTCTGCACGCTCGCCCTGCCTCCAGCTCTGGACCAGGTACAATATTCGCTTTGGTGTTGGTACGCCCAAATACATCAGAAGCCTAGACTATCAAAAACCAGCAAGCATTAAAGCTGGCATTTAGTGCTTGGTCACATTTTAGCCTTTGTTACTTTTTTATTTGATCAGATATTTTCTGTTAGATTCAGAAAACTAATTTTTGTTTTGTCTTACAAGGCAACTTGTGTCACAGACCACATATCTTAGACATAATTTGTATATTAGTACCGCAGCTTAACTATCGTATTGGCATAGGAATCAAAAAATGTCAAACCATACCCAGCCCTAGTTTTTTGTAGACGTGTTAAATCTCCAAGTTGAAGTTATTGAGCTGTCTAACTTGTATTTTTAAGGTCTGTGGTTGATTTTCTTCCATCAAATAATTTTGAGGACCTCAGATATAGTGGTGATGACGGCCTCTGGAGACGACAGTTGTTGACTTTACATATACGACACAGTGCAAAGGTCTCTCTATATAAAGACATAATTCAGTGTTCACTGATTAAATCACCTGACAACTTCCAGATGGAAATATGGACGACAAGTCAGCAGTGAAGGCCAAAGGATTGTGGGAAGACTGGCACATGAGACAGCTCAGCGAGCAGCAGGGCCGCGTCAACCATCGCTCAGGTACTGCAGTCTGTTGAAATGGTGACATGTCAGCAAGAAAATCTGCCTCTGATTTATGTAAATCGACAGCAGTTTTATCAGAATTAATGGACAAACCATAGCTGGTAAATAAGAAAAGTATATTTGCTGTACGAACATTCAGTGTGCATTTAGGCAGTGAGCATAGGAAACTGTGGAGATACTGTATTAATAGTTTATCTAAAGGTTTGCAAAATGTCACATAAAACATTTTATTGAACAGTTCCTGACACTTTAAGTGTGGAAATAAACACAGTGTGTATTGTGCAGGCTGAGCTGTATTAGAGCAATTCTGAGAGACACAGTTGTTGGTTTTCAGGCATTTTTGCCTCAGCTAATTTTAGAGTGAAGTTGGTGCAAACCAAACTATAAAACTTCCAGATACCCTGACTTGTGGTAAACCAACAAAATTTTAAAGCAATATATCAGTGTAACGCTCAAGTGATACACAGGCTGAGGACGCTATTAAACTACCATTATCAGTGGTTTTGCAAGTTGTGGCCCATTTGCTACAAATCTGCATTCTCTGCAGCACAGCGGACCATTTTGCAAACGGTGCAAAATGGAATTTTTGTTTATTTGTTCTGTTTCAGGCAGCCGTTGGATTTTATTCATTTCTGTTCGAATCATTGAGCAGACTTTTGGAACTTAAGTTGTGTGCCACATATATCTTGCACACAAGTTTTTAGGAGTCTGCTAACTGATTGTTATACCATACGGAAACAAATGGAAACCAGTGGCTCTTTAGGAGGAAATAAGACTTAGTACAAATGTTGTATTACATCCAGGGGCGATTCCTTGCGTCCTGCCTCACACAGAGTGTTGTTAGCCTGATGCGCATTCCTGTCGGCATCAGTGTCATGTCTTGCATCAATAGATCCCAAGTGCGTTTACAAGGCAGACTATCAGTTATAGTTATAGGAAAACATGAATAGTATATTTTTGCATGCATTCAAATAAACGGATCTCACATTGTATGTGCAAATTATTCGGTCTAGTTTGCTTTATTCAAACCAAAATAATTCAAGTTTTATGTTCTGAATTCTCACAAAGGTGCATGCAGGTTATCATATAAAGTATGAATGTGCACGCACAGGCTGAACCAATAACAGACCTCACTGAGGTCTGCACTGTTGCGTCCTGCAAAAAAACTCGCCCATCTGGGTGAAATACCACATTTTAAGAGAGTCCCAGTAAGGAGTATACATTAAAAATCAAAATCAAAAGATCAAGTTGGTCGTCACAATGTGCCTGTGTACCAAAAATGTGAATGTGATGTAGATTTATAACTTGGTTATAGAAATAATCTAACTCCTCTGTAGTCTTGTGTAGTGTTATAGTAGGTGCTTGTGTTAAAACAGGTGTGGTTTTCACCGTCACAGGTCTGGCTCCAGCATCCCGACCCGACAGCCACAGCACCTCAGAGGCCCTGACCCCCACGACTCCCACCTCCAGCAGCCAGAACCGCTTGGGCGGCGCCCCCTCTGTGAACATCATCTCTGGCCTGGCTAGCGGTCCTGGCATGGACCACATGAAAGTGGGAGGCCTGGCTGGACTGTTGGGCCCCCCACCCAAGGCACCCCGGGGACGGAAGAAGATCAAAGCTGAAAACCCGTCTGGTCCCCTGTTGGTGGTGCCCTACCCCATCCTAGCTGACCAAGGCTGTGTCACCGTGGCACCCAAAGAGGGCAAAACCTACAGGTTGGGAACAGGAAGCTGCTGATATTGTCTTCAAGTTTAAATGCATCACAGCGGAAAAAGATATTTCCTTTCAGCACTGACTTTGCAAAGCCAATTCACAAATTTAATTGTGGTCCACAAAAGATCAATAGACATTGCTCGAGACAGGTTTGATTTTAAGTAAGCTGAAGATAATTTAGATGTGTCTCCTCACTGAGACATCAATATGAAACTAACTTTCACCTGATGTCTCAGTGAGGAGTTTCCACTCATTGAACTGTCAGCTCATCTTTGCCACCTATTATCGCCTAGAAAAATATTGCAAATTTCTTCTTCTACTTTAGTTAAGTGTACTTGATGCATTAGGTTAGCACCATGCAGTTCTTAAGGAATGTTCGTAATTAATAGCTACTAAACCATCAACTTCTTTTTAGTTAATCTATAGTTAAACTGTACTCTTACTTTGGTTGGTTCTCAGTGCCACTGCTAGTTTGGATATAGATTATGATCCACAATTGTTTGTGTTTGCTATATATTTATTGAAAGTGACTTAAGTGATCTTGGTATTTAGTTGTTTAAACATCAGTTGTTTAATACTTTGAAACTTTCAAGGAATACTTAACCCCCCCAAATGACCATTTGTATATCAAATTACTCACCCAGTTTTACGCCGAATTTGTGAAGAAATCTTTGTTTTTCTTGAAAGTACCACTTATTGTCTGCTCTCTTCGTAACCACATTCAATTGACCTTTCTGCACACTGAAGCTGCTCATCCAAAACTGGCTCCATCACTTAGTCTGTTTGCTATTGTGTGATTTTGGTGTTTTAAAAGGTTATTTTATACTCACTAAAGTCACTCAATAACACAAGAAAAATACCAGTTGAGGCAGTGTAAGCTCCTGTGTTCAGCAAAGCAACATGACTCTTTTGTGAATGGAGTCTGGCTCTTCTTCAGAAGGGCTGTCTGTTTGGGAGGTGATTTTCTACATTTTTGGATTCTTGGTTCATCACACACATGCAAGAAAAATTTTTTTTTTTTATCTCAAATTCAGCCTAACACGGGATAAGTCATTGAAATACCGTCATTTGGGAGATGAAGTATTCCTTTAATGGTGTTACACTGTGTAGACTCTTTAGGCTGTACTTTTAGACAAAACTGACTGAAACTACCTGATCTGATCACATTTATGCATTTTTGTGTCCTTTTTTGAAGATGCAAAGTGTGCCCACTCACATTCTTAACCAAGTCAGAGATGCAGATTCACTCCAAGTCCCACACGGAGGCCAAACCCCACAAGTGTCCCCACTGCTCCAAGACGTTCGCCAACGCCTCCTACCTGTCGCAGCACCTGCGCATCCACCTGGGGATCAAACCCTACCACTGCTCCTACTGCGAGAACTCGTTCCGTCAGCTGTCACACCTGCAGCAGCACACCAGGTCGGTCCTGCTGAGAACACAAAGCAGGGAATGTCAAGCTACAGCCAGCTCATCCATCAAATCTTACCCCATTTTTTCATTTTCCTGGCTCAGTATTTCTTTCATTTAATGTTAGTTTCATCAGCGTTGAGACGGAAAGATGTGTGAGAAGATGGCGTGACAGAATTTATTATGGAATCAGATTGTGTTTACACTTCTTCAACTACGCACATCTCTCTTAATTAAAAAGCTAATGTTGAGTAATTTTTTCAAACTTTTTTGATCCACTTCTTTTGCCACAGAATCCACACTGGCGATAGGCCTTATAAATGTGCTCACCCCGGATGTGAAAAGGCTTTTACCCAGCTGTCTAACCTCCAGGTCAGTACATTGTCACACAACTTAATTCTGCAACACATTTAGACAGCTGCACAGGGGAAAATGTAGTAAAAAACAAATTAATTGCTTTGACTGTAATCAAAATGCTAATTAAAGACCTCTGTCTGTTTTTCTTCCCTAACAGTCTCACCAGAGGCAGCACAATAAAGACAAGCCGTATAAATGTCCCAACTGCTACCGTGCCTACTCAGACTCCGCATCCTTGCAGATCCACTTGTCAGCGCACGCCATCAAAAATGCGAAGGCCTACTGCTGTAGCATGTGCGGCCGGGCATACACCTCAGTAAGTAAACCACAGCTTAGCTGTAAGTTATCTTAATGTGTGTCAGATTTTCCCAGGGTGCCTACAGACAGACTGTTGGTATGGCTGATAAGATGATGGCCTTTGATTAAACTCTGCCTCACTTTATCTGAAACTAGACGTGTTTCCTGTTTTTGAGCATTCAAACATACAAAATGAATTCTTGTTTGGGAATTCGTCCACTTCTCATTTTGACATATGGGGATGATGTACCATGCATCAGTTCATTTGATTACTTTTATAGGTTAACCTGGTTTGCATACATATTTGATCTCTTTGCCAGTCAAATGAAGATGTCTTCTACCACCTTCCATCTGCAAAGATCTCCATCAGATTACTCTAGAGCTGAAAAAACTCAATCGACAGAAAGTCTGAGTATTTTCATTGTGACATAATTTTAAAAGTACATTATGTAATTCAGGAGAAAACTGGTATTTAATGACGTGGGACTGAGACTAAAAAAATCTGTTGTCTTTTTGCAGACACATACTGCACCTTTAATGGAATTTTTAAAACAGAAATGCTGAATATTTACTGGTTTCAGCTACCAAAATGCAAATACTGGCTGTTTGGCATCATAATATGAATAGAATTTTGAACTGTTTTTTTTGCCAAAAAAAAAGCAACTGCTAGGAGGAAGTGCTCCTTTTACAGAAGAGATTGATGCTGCTCAACTGTGTACCATTTCATGAGTAGTGCTTGTGATTTAGTGGCATCTAGCAGTGAGGATGCAGATTGCAACAAGCTAAAACTTCTTCCATGTCCCCCATGTGGATTTCTTTAGTGTTCACTGTTCAGGAGCTTTTCACCTGAAGTGAAATTATCTGCAGAGGTCCCTTCCTCTCAAAAAACAAATGGTCCAGGTGAATTAAACATAAAACAATTTCACATCACAAATCAGTTTTTCTCTGACACTGCTAGACTTTACAGTTGAAACATCACGCTGCTGGATCCCACACGTTTACCTAGAAATATGTTTTATTATTTTATATACCTGTACTCTTGGTATATTTGAATTATAAGATTAAGTCAAATGCCCTTAAAATAAAAGGCCAGTAAGGAGGAGAAATGCAGGGATTTCAACTGTTATTGCTGATAAAGATAAAAATGTACAGTATAATAACTGGGTTTATTTTTAGGCTGTTGTCTCATCTTTTTGCTACCAATAGCAGTAATTTCATTTTGGACAATTTGTTGTGCATTGCTGTGTCTTTTGTAGGAGACCTACCTTATGAAGCACATGTCCAAACACACGGTGGTGGAGCACCTAGTGAGCCACCAGTCGCCTCAGAGGACCGAGTCCCCCAGCATCCCCATACGCATCTCCCTCATCTGAGCTCCCGGCTGCTCAGCAGCAGGTCGGATTCAGAGTCTACGTTAGGCTGGAGCTTATGAGGCCCTGCACCCACAGCCATCTACATAAGGCTTACATTAGCATTATGACAGCTGACATGAGCATTCAGTGCTAGATTCAGTACACAGGCCGCCTCCATCCATCTCGACACAGGCCGTCTGTCAAAAAATGAGCACAGCGTTATTTTGTGAATGTAAAGAAAAAAAATACAGCTAGTTGTTGTCCGGAGGATCGAGTGGCAAAGAATGTCTTGCGTCAGATTTAATAAGCACTTTCGTAAGCGTCATGTAAACTGCCGGATGCATTGGTCATCAGAAATGTTTTAGTTAGTTTTTCTTTTTCTCCTCTTCCATGAAATGGGTTTCCAAAATGTGCCAGATGATATTTGCCCTTATAAAGAATTGAGAGAATAGAAAGTAAACATTTGCTGGGTGTATTCTGGAGACATCCAAAGATAATCTTAAAGCACTTTTAGGCCTTGTGGTTTTGGCTCAAATTGTTTCAATCTTGTTGGATGGAAAATGCCAAAGGGCATTACTTGTGGCAGCTAAGAGTACTGACTGTGTATAAATAACAGTCTTTTTCTGTTACCTTCTTTGTTTTTGCTCACACTTTTTGTGCAAGTACACATTTACAGGGTCATCTAAATTTGAAGAAAGGCAATCGGTAGATGACAATTTCAACATTTAATGATTGTATTAAGATGCTATTGACTTGGGGAGGCAAAAAAATAGATGGAAAAGAAGAGCAATGAATGTTTTTCTTTTTAATTATTATTATTTCTAAAAAATCTGTCACTCCATATTTGACATTCACCTTTACGGCACCTTTATGATCATAACACATGATCAAAGAAACACTGCTTTTTGCATTATGTTCTCCTCTCTTTCCATTAACTAGTGCCATATAATGAACCTTGTTAAGGTTTTTTACGAGGAAGCAAATCTTATAGTTCGGTCTGCTTTCTCGACTCTGTTAAGCTTTTTGACTTTAATTTTCTAAGTATTAGAGGTCAAATACGTTGCACATCTTTGAGTGCCAGCTGTACTCTACTCAGCCCGACTTTTAAAACAGCTGAAATTTTACTCAAGTGGTAAATTTTAAACCCAAACATTGGACCAAAATGTGAAGTTATTGTACAGCTACTCTGACCCAGTTAAGTATTTTTTAAATCTTTAATAAGCTTTACCCATTTGGAATAAACTGCAGTATAAGTCATATTCCATAGGCCTATATTATGTGGAGGTAATGCTTCTCCTTTTTGAGGTTTTTTTTTCTCCTTAGTATTCTTTTTATTGTATACAGTATTGTTTGTTGTATTTTTACTGTAACTTTAACCTCTGGATGGTACTAACAGAGTACCCTGTATTCTTCAGGGCACGTCAGAAAAAGGTGCTACGGCTAGACGATAATGTTTGAGATGGAACTGAAAATAATGTAAAATACATATACAGTATATAGTATGTTTTCAAAAGAATAAAAAAAAACTTATTACTCAAGCCACTGGCCTGAAAACAGACATTTACGCCAACAACAGACCCTGCCTCTTCAACTTACTCTCTCTCTCTCTCTGAGATAATGGGAAAATGTACATGTTGCTGTACTGTAAAACATGTTACTCATTTATAGTACCTATTTTTTAGTTTTCATAAACATGCTCTGTTTGGGTTTTGTAAAAGTTTATGTATGAACTTACTGTAATTATTTTAGTCTACCCATATGTTATTAATATTCATGTTTTATATCAGTTATTTACATGTAAGCCTTAACTGTTTTATCATCCCATTTCCATTACTCTGTATTGTGTTCTGCAGTATTCAGTCGTGTAAACATTTTCATTTTTTTCCTTCCGCATGGAGTTCCTGAGCTGTAATCTGTATGATAACTGTTTAACCCATGTTCTCTATGAAAAGATATTGCGTAGATTTATTACACTTTTTCCTGTCTTGCATTGTGGTTTCATATACAGTTTCTAGACGACTAAATATGCACAGCCAAGACTGAGAAGTTAAACTAAGGTTATCAATGTTTAAAAAAGGAAAAAAAGCTTTGTATCTTTACCTTGTTTAATAAACAGACTGTTATAAATTCATCACTTATTAATCGATTTCTGCTCCAAAATGTTTCTGCAAACCAAAGGCGTTGATTTGTTTCCACAATGGGAGACACAAATATAAAACAAGGGTGTCCTCTGCCAGAAACCTTTGAGCATCAAACATTGAATTCTTTTATGTTCAAATTTTTGCCTTCTCTGCATCAATTTATGATGTAAACATCTTTAATTTCATCTCTGCTACTTTCAGATTTTTATTGGTGGGGACAAATGCATATGTTCTATATACTGAGGGAGACGTGTCCCCCTTGTCCTCTCACAAAATTTACGGTAAATCTGTGTCTCTTAAAGTGCAAGATGGAGCAGGGAGGGGTAAAAAAAAAAAACATTTGTTGTATATTCTCTTTTATTTATGAAAATATTTTTTATGTTTAAAAATGTATTTACACAGAAACAAGAAGTCAAAGTTCCTAGGTCTCAGTTCAAATGTCTGTCGCAAACAGGCTTCTGTTATTAGACATATTCACACAGCAGCAAGACAAAGTAATCACTTCATCATTTCAGGCACATTGAAGACAAGATGGACAATAGTTTCCACAGTTTATAGTTCTATTGTTGATATTATTTGACACAAAATAATAATAATGGTCAGAAATATTTCATGGTATTCTATTCTTGACTGAAGACTCATGCACACCTTTAGGTCCATTCATAAAGGAAGGGAGAATACTGTACCTGCACACTGTCCTTTTACTTGCAATAACTTTAATTAGAAATACAATGTTTCGGTTTATAACACAACGGATTTAGTTCATTTAATCAGTGCTAATAGGACGTTTTACAAATTATCTTTGGTTATTAGTTAAACTTGGCTCCTATAGTGACACCTAGTAACCTGCGGACCTGCATCCCCCGACCACGACAACTATAGAGCGAAAACACCGTGAGTCTGTGACTCAGTGATTACTTCCCTTCCTCGAATGTTTTGACTTAGACATGTCTTTATGTTTTATGAATCATGAGGAAAGCATATAAGTATTTTTAGAATAAAACATAACTCTATTCCAAAGTATCTTGTTTCAAATTACCATTTTTTTTACTCTTGTCAAAAACCAATTACAAAATACTAAAAGGTAACTGAAATACACATTTCAAATACAGGTAAGAGAAATACTGACCATCTCTGATCACTGTTCAGCATGGAGGCTCCATTTATAAGTCCAGATAATGTTACTGTGTACCTGAGATTTTCAGGTTGAGGGAAAATAATAGCTCAAAAACATAAATCACCCCAACCTAGCTTTTTTTGTTTATTAGTTTGATGTTCTGTTCCAACATTTTTTTTAATTCAGTTATTATTGTGAGTTTGACATTCAGGGATCCAGATTTATTCAAATATTTATTTCAGTATTTATTACGTTTACTTAGATGCTAAGTGAACAGTTATCCAGTGTCTAATAAAATCAAAGATTGTTTATTTTTTAAATAAGCCAAAGCCAAATAATCAGCTAACACATTTTTCCAGTTCAAAACTATCGCTAATAAACTGTCCTTTAAAAAACCCCTATCGGTCAACCTTTATTTCAGTCCTTAGACCTTCATCAGTTTAAATTTGTAATGTGCTTTGATCATCTGCTGATGAGGGTCAAATTACCCAAACATATTTTGAAATAAAGTTTATTCCAAGTGAAGGGAGAGTGTGCTGGACTTGTGTGCTTTTTCTTGTTGATGTGCACTTTATTCTCATGTCACATCCTTCTCTTTTAGAGTACAAGTACTTTCTGATTGAGAGTCCCTGAAGGAAACCATTGAGGTTGACCCATGTAAAAAAAAAAAAAAAAACTGCTTGTGATGCTTGAAATAGACTGAAAAACCTCCTGGAATTCAGAGGCTTTTTCTGACCTTTTGGCTGCTGTTTTTAACTGCAAGCAAAGCTGCAAGTTGTAAATACTCTGGTGGCTGGAGCTAACGAGCAAGAGGAGTGACAGATCTCCAATATCTAGACTCTGTTTACCACACAGGCTCTTAGACTTAAAGTGGGTCCACAATATTATCAATGTTATACAAGTATGATTTTGTAAAACTACAAGAATGCTGATGCTGTTCTAAGATATTTTTTTTGACACAGTAAAACTATAAACAAACAACCCCGTAAGTGTTGTTCATTGAAAACACTGCAGTTCAATTTAAGTAGAAGAAAATACAAACAGTTGATATACTGATATTCCACTGCTACATTTTTTCAAAATGTAAACACAAGTAAAACTTCTGATAAAGTGCTCAGTTTAAAGAGTCTCCTTCATGAAACGTCTGACAGTCGCCGTGCTAGTGTGACGTACATCGTCTCATCTTGTACCATTACATTAAAAAAAAGGCTTTTAATCGTTCTGATTTGCTTTGGTGTGCCGCTACAAACAACTGGCCAACTTCCGAGGCATGTGCACACATTTGAGCAAACGAACAAGGTTGTGTCACCTTTTCAAGCCTCGAAATCAAATCTCTCATTACATCCTGTTTCATTTCAAATATGTCATAAAAAAATATCTGATTGACACTTGTAGCTTTTTTTTTTTTTTTACAAATCCCCCAAATTTTCCTGCTGACCCTGCATCAAAAAAACATTACTTGCAAGCCAAACAAGAACCTGCTTTACAATACAAAAAAGATGTCACCCTGAGCTTAACTGCAGTGGAAGCTCCCTTTTATTATTACTGGCTTTTAACAAAGATTATTTGCTTTTTAGTTATTGTCTCCAGTGGAAGTGGCAGATGCTTATAACTGTAATCCTCCTAAAATTCTCCACCTCATACCTGGTCAGTGGTATCAGAGCTCCCCTCTGTGCCTTTGGTGTCTGCATGAGCCAGTGAGGTGAGATTCAGGTAGCCCTGCTCTGACGGTTGGTGTGTGGAGACAGATGCTCGAGTGCCGTCCGCCTTCACGCGGCAGATTGCGTCCAGGATGTTCAGTGGGTCACAGGAACCTGACGTCAGACTGGTGACGCAGACGCAGTGAGAAATGGCAGAAAATATAAGCATTCACCTATAAATAAATCTATCAGTGTGTGATGTGCTCAAAATCGCCTTACCTTAGTGTAGATGTATGCAGGAAGCCATCGCAGAGACTTTCAGAGGGAAGCACTTTCTTGGCATTCTGTTGAGCATTTCAACCATTTATGGTTTTAAAAAAACGGTTTTCAATACAATAGAAGAAGCTACATGTCACTCATTTCGGCAAACACTTACGTTTATAATTCTCCATCTTGCTTCACTAATGCTGGATGAATCTTTTTTTAATCTAAATAAAACCTGTGAATTTTGGCTAGCATTTCGCATTAAGGTATAATGTACTGTCTGGTGTTACCTCCAGGCTGTAGAACGACTGGACGTTCCTCAGGGCACGCTCTAGGGAACTGACTTGATTGGAGAGTTTCAGGGTTCGATCCTGGAGTTGTCTGTTTTCCACTTCTAAGACTTTGACCCTATCAACAGAAACAGAAACAAACTGATTTGACAAATGAAAAGGGGAAACACATCATGTCCTTGCGTGCGCACACACACGGACACCTACACCCAAATAAAGGTACAGATTCACAAAGATAAACATACACAAACAACTCATAAAGGTTACATACATGCAAGCACAAAGACTTTACACGTGTTAAATCTTGCACAAAAACATGCGTATATTGCCATGAATTAGGGGACATACATACAAGGACACGCACATTTGGAATGTGTAAAATAATTGTAATGTGATGTGAATATTGGATTTTTATATGATCACGTCACTATTTCTTATGTTCTTAATTTAACTAATGTACTCGTGGTAATGATGATATGTTATGACTTCTTCAGATGCAAAACCGAACCAGGGACAGGGGCCAAAAATTTGCCTTATAAACACATAAATAAAAGAGACACTTCAGTCAACTTAACATGCATTCAGTGATTCCATATCCAAGAAACAGCAGCAAGTGTGAGGTGTCAAAAGTAATTCATTAATGCGATTCACTGAGATACCTATGTTGGACAGTGGAGGCGGTCCTCATGCCGTTGCTGCTCATTTCCTCTGCTTCACTTATCTTCCGCAACAGCTCCCTCTTCTCCTCCAAAAGCTTCTCGTTTTCCTCCGTGACTGTATTGATCCTCTCCTTCTCCTGAGAGCCACCAGGGAAAAATACACAGACACAGAGATGCTTTTGAAAATATTTCTTCGCAATAAACGTGTCTTGTGGGCTGTTTTGAAGCAAAGGAAGTGAGACGGCATTCTGTGTTGTGTGTGTGACCTTGTGTGAGAGGCTGGAGGCCAGCATGAGGTCGTTCTCCAGTTTCTGGATGGTACGATCCCTCTGTGCAGTCTCCTTGAGAAAAACCTGCTTGGCCTGACGCAGCTTGGTCTTGTGCTGATTCTGCTTCTCGTTGTACTTCCTGGGCGTTTGGAAATAAACCTCAGGGAAAGCAAATACTTTTCTGTGCACCTGAATTACTGATAGTGTTGTGATTTTATTCATCTGATCAAAAAATATGTGGTTAATTTTACTGGGATGTAAATATGTATATTTGTGTGTGTGTGTGTGTGTGTGTGTGTGTGTGTGTGTGTGTTTCACCTGACATGTGTGTCCAGTTGGAGGAGAACTTGCTGCAGCTCCCCCTGAAGTCTGTCGCACTCCTGCTGACTGGCCATCAAGTCCTCCTGCAGTCTGTGGTTTGATTTCTGGCTGTCTCTCGCCTGAAGGACACATACAAGACATACATTTTATTCTCAATTTAAAATTCATTTTGAGATGCTGTAAAATTGAAATATATCGACAACATGGACAGCAGTTTAATTAGAGGAATGTGTATACTGACTTTGTAAAAGTGACAGTCAAAAGTTCAGAGATTAAAAGGAGATTCTATCACTCGCTTGTGGGAATTTACTTGGTTGCAGCTACTTACTGAAATCTTGAAACAGCTCAAGATTAAAAGCAGAGATAACATGACAGAGGTCACACACTGTACTAACATCGTTCTGAAATAAGCACCTCCTACACACAGAACCGCTGAAAAAAACAAGGTCACTTTAACTTTATATTTTACTCCTATTAATTGATGAGAACTTGTGCTTAGGAAATACAAACTTTTCAAGTCAACAATTCGGAAACAACATCTAATAAATGACGAGTAATGCAAATTTGAATGCTGTGAAACTAAAATTTTTTTGAATTGCAGTTTTTTTTCTAAGAGCTATAACTGATGGGGGAATGATAAAGTGTTAGCATTTGATGTCCTGAGAATAAGAAGGGGTTGCAGCAGCTGTGACAATGGTCAGTTGCTGTGTGCTGTTGTGCGCATGATGAACACACTGTGTTGCACATGCTTGTAAATTTGAGCAGCACAGAAATCGGCTGAATCTGAGACTGATCAAAGCTGAAAATCAAACGATTCCAGGCCCCGGTCGATCCACTGATGCATCAATACTATTGAATAACGCTCCTTACCTCTTCTCTGGCCTTGCTAAGCTCAGTCTCCAGGACGGCCAGACGGGTGTCCAGCTGCTGTGCACGGTGGCTGAGCTCTGCATTTGTCCTGGCCAAGGAGGCCTCCTTTAGCCTGAGGGAGCGCACCTGCTGCTGCAGCTCCTCCTCACGCTGCTCTAACAGCTTCCTGTGACAGGAATGGAGCAAAGAATAGATAGAAATGTATCAGAATTGTGCCCTAAAACTTGTAATGATGGATATTTCACAATTACTGCGACTGGGACCAAGTCAAATTGGGCAGCATTGCAGTTTATGTGACCTGGTGATGTGCTCCTCCTGCTGCTGGGCTCTCAAGGCTGACAAGGTGTCAGACAGATCCCTGCTGTCCCTCTCCAGGCGGCTGCTCTCGCCGGCCCGGGCTTCCTCCATACGCAGCTGGTGCTGAGCACTCTTTAACTGCTGCTGCAGCTCCAACACCTGCCATCACAACAGAGCCACAGGCATCACTCAGTGACACTAACAGATAACAGGAGCTCGCAGCCAACCATTTCCAGAGTATACCAGGATTTCCTGAAGGTGTCTGACAGAAATAGTCTATATATAATGCTGGTGATAAACCCTGAGAAAGAGCTACGCCATGTGAAGCAGAACAAATTTTACTCTCTTTATCTTTATACAGGCAAGACTCATGTCCTTGTCAATGCCTCTTCTGCGTACTAAATATTGAGATAAGGACCAACTTTATTAAAACTCAGGGGCTATCTAGGTCACAGAAATCATATTGCATGTATTAGTATGCAGTATGTATGAAAATATATTCAAATTGGCTATTTGCAATATCACATCTTGTACTAAAAGGAGAAACTTAGGAGTAAAATCATCCTGGGTCTTCGTCTCAAAGGCTTAAAACAGCAACCAGGGATAACCAGTATGCTAAAGCTGCTTAGCAAAAAGTCCAGTAACTTCTTGTGAACGGTAGTTTATTTGTGTTTCTGTGTGACTTTGATGAATCCGGCACTGACCTTCTTGTCAGCAGCAATGAGTCGCGCCCTCTCGGCCTGCAGGTCCTCCTGCAGACTGGTGGCGGTGCTGCGGTTTGTCGAGTTGCGTGCCAGTTCCAGCTCCAGTTCCCTTATTTTCTGTTGCTGACGTTCACACTCGGACGCCTGAGAGTGAATGCTCTGCTCCACCTGGACCAGCTTGGTCTGGACCTGCTTCAGCTCTGCACAAAGCTGAAGGAAAAACGTGGACCAACAGAGCATGAGCACAAACCCAGATACTGAATACCAGCTGACAACTATCCTGACAATTACAGCTTTTTGTATGGCACCTTTCTTCCCTTGAGGTTTATGTTACAGTTTCACATTTGCTCGCTGTAATTAGCATTCACAGTGAGGCAACTCAGTGACTCCGAGTGATTAAGATGATGATTAAGTGATAAATGTCAGAGGCATTCAGGAAAGTCCAACTGTGCTGTTAATTAAATACCAACCTTGAGTTTTTCCTGGTCCAGCAGGGTGTTGTGTCTCTTCAGGTCCATGTTTTTCTCCTTCTCATAGCGCAGCTCTCTCTCTGCTGAGGTGAACAAGCCCTGGACTCTTTGCAGGTCCTGCTTCATCTGTTTAGCCTCCTCTGCCTTCTGGTTCAGTACTGAGTCCTGAGACTGAGGAGGGAAATGAGAAACAAGTTTGGAAAATGTTTATGCTGAAGGGGAGAACAGATAAATGCAGGAGGCTCAGCTAAGATTTTTTGTGGCTGTTGTGAATCATCAAGCCAATCCCACATGACCTCGAACTTTTTTAATCAAGAGTCACATTCTGTAAAAAGCGCGCGACAAAATATTTAAAACTTTTTCTTAATTGTCATTTCATTCAGTTCAGTGATGTTGCCCAATTAGATAATAGATCAAAAATGTTTATTGCCTCAAGTATGAGGGCATAATGCAGCTGCTGCATAGACCAAAGTAAAGCAGTGAAAAGACATTCATAAACTGAAAAATACTGAATACAAAAGAGACTGATAACTAGAGGTTTTAAACTGAACCACAGAAACAGCGTGGCTATCTGGCTGTTTTATGAGCATGTTATGATCATTCACACCTTGACGCGTGCCTGGGCTTCATTGACCTGAGCCTGCAGGGCCAGTTGGTGCTGAGAGGCAAGCTGTCGCTCTTCAAGCAGCTTGGCCTGCAGATGATTGAGCTCCTGCTTCATACATGAAAGCCACAAGGACAACACACACATATAGTCTATGAATCATACATGATCATAGCAGAGGAATTTCCCTTTCTGCTTGGCTTCTATACAAGCAGGTCAAAGGCTAAGATTAGCTTCAGTCTTCTAGCTGGTGGGGACACAAAGGCTACACAGCAACACTTTGAACCAGGGCATTAAAGGACATTCTCTCTTCTTTACTGTTACCCCAATTTCTGAACATCTGACTCAACAGTCACACAACATGATTTCACATATGAACCTTTTTACAAACCAAATAACCCTGACAGTTACCATCCAGTTACCTGATCAAAGCACCCATCCTTGGTCTTCTCCACTGGACTAAGCCTCGTTTCTTTGTGAGCTGTTTGAAATTCAGGCTTCTGGCTGCTAATAAGTGCTTCCTTTGTAGATGAGATCTGCTCTTGGTGCCACTTGAGCTGCTCTTTGAGGCGCTGTATCTCAAGCTGTAGTCTCTCTCTTTCCCCCTCAGCTTTCAGCTTCTCCTGGACACTGGAGCTCAGCTTGGCCTGGAGCTCAGCAGTCTGCAGCCGCTCAGAAACCATCTCCTCCCTGGAACATATGAACATTTATGCAAAACCAGTAAGCTCCGGTGTTCCAGGAGTAGTGATAGAAGTACCAGTTACAGCAGTGCCATCTCTCATCTCCTAATATTGAATATTCAAAAACACAACTGCAAGCGCCAATGCTTTTTTGTACTGTGAACTCTTGACTGATAAGAACCTCAAAGCGTTGTGTGCTGTCTGGAGGCTGCTGAGTTCAGCAGTTAGCCGATCAGCCTGCTCCTGCAGCCGCTCAACCTGAAGCCTGTTTTCCTTCTGGTCCTCCTGGGTGCGGTTACTGTCCTTATAGCGTTCCAGCTCACTCTGGAGCCGGCTGTGGGTGCGACCCATCTGGGCCACCTGTCAGGAAGATGGAGAGAAACTCATTTTAGTGGGGTACATGTCCAATTGAGTGGTAGGCATGAAATGAGCTGTGCCTTGATATATATATATAGATATATACATATTTATTTCTTACCTAAAAACACCACCCAAATGGTTTAAATGAAGAATTAGACATGACTTGCTTTTTGTGATTTTTTTTGTTGTCTCCTTGCACCAATTGGCTCCATTTCCAGTTTGTATTCCATCATTGTAAGAATATATAGCAGCACTTGTTTGAGACCATGTTTTTGTTGCTGAGCCATGACTTGACCTGTTAACTGACCTTGTGTGTGTATTCAAGCTCCTGATGACTGAGTAGGTGCACCTGTATGAGCAGCCTATGCGTGTGGTAAACCAGTATGCATGCTTCATTCTGCACTGAGGAAAGTCCAAGATTGAGTGAAACGTTTGCACTTTGGCACTCCATGCATTTTTGCACATTTTTTCCACTGTCTGCACAGGCCTGCAACATGTGTAATACAGATTTCTGAAATACAGACCTCAGTCTGATTCCTTTTTTTGTGCCAGTCCTCCTCTGCTGTTGTTTAAAATGTTGAATTGACACATGCTGTGAATACATGTCCGTTTATTAAATGTCGTCAAATTTATTTTGATGCATTCTTTGCATTCAATTATCACTTCTCCCCTTCACAAGAATGTTTTTTCCCCAGTTTCATGAGAAAAGGACGGACCAAGATTCAACAAAGTCAACAAATTGCATGCAGACTAAGAAAATCAACAAACCTTTTCCTCCAGGATTGCTTTTTCCCCTTTGACTTGTGTGAGGCTCTTGATGAGTGTTTTCCCTTGTTGGCATTCAGTCTGAAGGCTGTTGACCTCAAGTCTCAGCTTCTTCAGCTCTCGCTCAGCAATCTGCAGGGCCTTTGGTGTAGAGAGTGAGGGAATTTGATACCGTTTCTTAACAGCTTATAATTCTTATTTTGTAAATATTGTACTTTTAAAAAATAAATACATTAGTAACTATTTGCCTCAGGAAGCTCTTGAGCTGCAAATTAAACGTCACATGGTTTTTACCTCCTTGTCTTTTTTTAGGGCAGCCTGTGCAGCATTGAGGTCTACTTCCAGTTGTTTCCTCCAGTCCTTCTCCTCAGTAAGACGAGCCTCGAGCAGAGCCAGTCTCTCCTGGCTGCTGTCTCTTAGGTGCTTCACACATGGTGACAGAAGAACAAAAAGCATTTATATACATACAAATATATGAAAAGTTTTAAGTTTCTACCTCTTTTTCACATTTTTTTCATATGTCAATCTGAGAGGATAGTATGATACAGTACAGTAAAACAATTTATTCTTAATGTGGCACAGATGGATGGCCATATCTGTGTTATCGTCCAGTTGCTGCTTATCGTTACATAAAGAATTAAAACTCATTTTATCATAACATTTAAAACATTAGGATTACACCTCTTTGGGTTCTTTTTGAATCTGTGTAGCTGAGGTGGTCATGGGCCATAGCTTTCTTGCTGCGTTAATAAGCTGCTGAGAAATTAACACAAAAGAAACCTTAATGATACTGAAAAGTCATGGGTGACTTACCAGCTGTAAGTAGGACTCAGTGGTTTTAACTTCTTCTCCGTTCTTCAGTATTTTTTCTGGGACATCCTGCTTCTTCAGCTCAGCCTCCAGACTTTTGATCTGCATTGACAAGTTAAAGTTTATCTCAATTGTATATGTACAAAAAAACAGAACTATGACCTCAGAGATATTCATATCATATCTGTGTGTGTCGTCATGGTGGAAAGAATCAGTTTTTAAAGAGAGCATGTTTTTTGTTTTTTTCTTATTTTTTTGCCAGAGATCTGTGAAGTTTTGACAGATGGTTAATTTTTAATTTTGCATTTAGATTTTTGAGAGTTTGAGCTAAAGTTTCAGGAAACCTGTTTAAACAAGTTTTTTTAAAAACTGTTCTTCTGGTCAAAGACTAAAAAAAAGTCATGAATTCTTCAACCAGTTGAGTAAATGACTTATTGAGCATTAATTCAGTGCTACTCATTACCCTTCTGTGCAGTCCCTCCAGTTCTCCCTCGTGGCGATGCCTCTCCCCTTTACTGGCATTTTGGGCCTCCCCCAGCAGCGCTTCCAGCTCCTCGTTCCTCTCCTCCAGCTCTTCCTGTTCCTTGCGTAGCCTCTGGATTTGCCGTTGCAGCTCCCTCATTTGTACAAGCCCATCTTCCATCGCCTCATGACACCTTGCAAAATATGAAGATGTTTGAAATAAAAATAGTCTTAAAGAATGTCAACAATAACTTGTCACATGGTTAATCAGGATAAAATTAGTGTATTTACCGTTTGTGAATGGAATCCTTTTCTTGGGCTGATGAGGCAGACACAATGTTTTGTGGTTCACTGCTAAAGCTCTTGTCCTTTTGATCGTCTTTGATTATGACATCTTCTTCTGCATCTTTTATTGCCAACTGGACAAATGCAACACCAATCAACGTCAAGCTGCTGAAACAACATTTTGAGCTTTTATTTCAGTTAAGACATCAGCAGAATACCAACCTGGTCCAGGAGATTTTTCTTTTCAGACTCTACAGTGCGGACTCTCTCCCTCAGAGCTCGGTTCTCAACATCTAGTCTGTCATTTTGCTCTTTGGCTCGCTGCAGCTCCACCATATCTGTGAAGAGACAAAACCACCAGAATCATAAATACTTTATTGATATAGCAAGTATAAATAAGTACCAGCACAAAGTATGTAAAAATAGAAAATAGAAATACAGTAATATTAAAACAGTGAGCACTAATGTGTGAATATTTAAAATGATAAATATGTATATGTGGTGACCACGAATATCTATCTAAGTGTATATTAGACATGACATTTAATTTTTTTTCTGTCTTGTTTTTCCTAATAGGGCTCTCTGTTAGAACTAGTGTTACATTAGTGACTCTGTGCACTGTTATAATTATGAGATTAGATGGATAGATTGATAAACTTTATTGTCCACCTTTAGCTTTGCTCAAAGATACATTTACACTTACTTATACTTTTACTTGCTAAATGTACTATCAGACCATGGATGGATAAGATTTGGCTCAGTCAAACCACTATCACTGTGGGTGAAAGGTATAGGGAAAATATTTCTACTACTAACACAATCTAACATTTTGCTCCAGCATGGTAAGAATATAAGAGGAGTAACTAAATGCAATTGTCAGATGTGAAAGCCAAAGGAGAGGAGCATGTAAAAGCAATAGTAAGTGAATTAACTTCCTAATCAGATAGCGTTTCCAGACATAATTTCTTTCTAAATCAATTACATTTATATGCATCAAAATTAATGTGAAAGATTGAAATTAATTATATTTTTCCTTTTCCTGAGCACAACAGAATCTGTAATATCCAAACAATATCCAACCCTACTGGCAATTCATATCCGCCCATTCATTTGAACAACTCTCAAGCCAACTAGAACTTTGGAATAGTAAAATAAAATCTTCAAACACTGTGGCTGGTGTTAAAGCTACTCACTAAATGGCAGTTTTTATATTCACATCGAAATCTGTCTCACCACAGTGTTTCAGTTTGTTCACTTCCTTCCTCAGGTTCTCTACTTCTTGGACGGTTCCCTGGAGCTCAGGTCCTAAAATTAAAAGCATTTTTTTTTAGTTCTTTAAAGCAGAAAATATACTTACTGTTCATTTGTGCTTTTTAAAACATTTCTTTTCATATGCTGGTCATTGAACTTTGATCATGTTTATGTTTCCTACAACCACTTGATTCTGCAATAATGTGCAAAACCAATGTACAAAACTGTAAGTATAAAGAAACCACAAGAAGAAATCACATCAAAATCTAACACAGACTTGTAATTCTCTGTGGGATTCATACTGTAAGTCATTGCAACATACCACATGGGTCTAGGTTGTTGTTTTTGGCAGCATCCAGCTCATTGGTGAGTCTACGGATATCCTGGTGAGCCATTGCCAGCCTCCTAGACGCCTCTTCGAGGTCCCGCTCCAGTCGCTGGCGCTCATTTCGCTCCTGGGAAATCTGCTCACTGTGGGCCTGATGTGAAAGAGTAAAGCATGGATGGTAAGAGTGGGAGGAGTGCAGCAGGAACGAATACTGGTAGCCAGAATAGAGATGCAAATGGCCCGTCATGCTGTTGCAGGAGACATGCATTCAGACGCTGAGACTCATCATCACTGCAAGCTGGGAAAGGAGCGAGAGAGATGAGCTGTCATCTTACATGTCAACAATCACCTGCATAGAGAACCCACTGGGACAGTACACATGCTGTTACCTGTGACATGCTGTTACTGTTCCACCCGTTTCGAGCACTCATCCGTTGTTAGAAAATTACATTACATCACAGATGTGATACTGAGACAAGCGTCTGCATCATAGTGGTCATGCGGATATCAAGGTATGTCATCGGTTTGAAATGTGTCTCAAAAAGTAGCACCACTGTGAAACAAGCCAGTGACGCCCTCGATATCACAACATCAGTGTGTTAGTGACTGAGTTAGTAGAAGCCGTGAGGTGGAAACCTACAGGGGTGATATTGTGTTTGCTCTGACCAGACCTTCGCAGCCCAAACAGCTTCTTCCATGGACTCTGGGATGAACACTGCTGAGAGGAAAGACCCATGTGTGCAGAATCACAACGGACACTACATAACTATCACGTGTTGTCTCCGTCTTTTCTCTGCAATAATTAGCTTTTTCTTTTCTTCACAAAAGTTAAATCTACCTGAAGTCTTACAGACCTGTAACTCAGCCAAGGCACAATGACAGTGACCTCACCTTCGCCATGTTATCTATGGTTTTCTGCATATCCTCTCTCTGCTGCCGTAGCTCCTCCCCCATTGTGTGGCAGATATGCTCCTGTCAAACAGTCACAGAGAGACAGAGACACACCTAACCATGTTTGGTCTCTGTATTTGCCTTTGGAAAGCTAATCTGAAAATTCAATGACTTCAGACTGTACATTCATTGTTTAAGATGGTAGAGGCAGTCAACATTCATTGGAGGCTTTACGTTTATAGTTCACGTGATGAAACATGAACTACACCTCAGAACAAACTTTATTAGTCGTAAGAAAATTGCAAAATTGATGTGATTGGTACCTTTCCTGCAAAGAAGACAAACTGAGATTCTGAGGTAATTGAACAGTCCTCCTATGTTTGTAGGACCTTTACCTGGTGGTGGACTTCCCTAAAGTTGCCTGTGAGGCTCTGACTCTCCAGTCTCCTCTCAGCTGCCTCCAGCCTTTCCAGAAGTGTGGCCCTCTCCACCAGCAAGTACGCCACCTGCTCACTGGGGCTGGTCAAGCCCATCTCACCAAGGTCCTCCTGAGCCAACATCTCAGCCAGTTCCTTGCTCTGACTCTCTGGAAAAGGGGGGAGTTTACACCAGTCAGAATTTTTTTTTTTTGACAGGACTCTAAAATAACACTGAAGACAAGATAGAGAAACAACAAAATAGTGCATGTGTATTGTTTTATGGAAGGAGCATAAACACGAATAAAAACCTAACTCAGAGTTTATATAAAAAGGTTTGTCAGAGGAGGGCTGCTTCACATGTGTAGGTCTCAAAAACAGGTGCTGTTTGGATTCAAGGACAAAAATGACCAGAAAAAGTGGGACAGGTTCAACTTGGTTTTTTTTCTGTTGAAAATAAATCAAAACCAAAAAAATCCAAGGCCCGCTGTTTTACAAAAGTTAAAAAGCTTTTAACAAATGGGCTTGACGCCTGTGTGTTTCACCACAAAGTCTTCATCGGGTCATGTAAAAACAAGTGGCATCTCACAGATACCAAGCTGGATGTCAGGTGCTAGGCAATCAGAGTAGCACTAGATAATTGTCACAAGTGCAATCAATTAAGTGAGTGTATGAGAGTGCATGTTTTAATATATTAACAGGCATGATTCTAGTACACTCAAGGCAAAGAGGGATTGTAAGCTGTTGTGTGTATGAAATATCTTGCTCAGGGGCTCTGGGGAACCAGGCTAGGCTTAAATTTGAAAGAATGCCAACACTGCACTACATTTGCACCGAATTCACCTTGTTGTTGTCTGATCTGATGAAGCTCTTGTCGCAAGTGTTCATTGTCTTTCTCATACTCTGAAGTCAGACACTCGCGCTCCTCCAGCAGCCCACGAATATGAGCAACATAGCTCTCCACCTGTCAGACAAAAAGAGAGAAATCCAAAAGTAATTCATCTGTGACTGAAATACCACTTTGTGTAACTGGCAGGGACAAAGTCATAGGCTACAGCTCTTAAATGTATCTATAGTTGCAATGAGAATGAAGAGCATGCCATTATAAACTGGAAGCTAGGAACACAATCAGGGCCAAGAGGACTGTGCCAGTTAACAGTTGGTGAAGATAAACTCCAAAGAATCCAAAATATTCACCTCTTTCATCTCATTGGCCTGTTGGGTACGTAAGGTCTGCAGCTCTTGTGTGGCTGACTGAAGCTTTGCCTCCCTGGTGAGCAGCTGCTGCCACAGGTGACGCTGCCGCTCTTCCATACTGGCTCCTGGAGGTAACCCATCCTCCTGAAGCCGCACAGATATCTGGTCCAGCTCTGTCCGCACCTGAGAACCCAGAGGAGGAGCTGAATGTTTTAAACTATTATGTTGATATGCAGCTTGACTGATTTTATAAAATTAAATACTAGCAAGTACTGTGATGAATCAAGAGGTATCCGCAATTTAAGCTTGTCTGTGAATGAATAGCCTTGGCATTACACTCCATGTCAAAGATTTGTTAGTCATAGAATAACATACAGTATATATAACTTAGTGTCATTAACTAAATCTCCTTATTCTCATAGTTCCTTAACTTTTGTATTTCTTTTTTTAATATGCACATGCTACGACACCTGCAATGAAATAAGCAAAATATTCTCACTTTTGTTCATTTGTATGGCTTACTTTTGCCAAACAATGACCTGAGAAAACTATCCTGCAAACTACAGCATTAACAAAAGTGTTCAACATCAAGGTTGTCAGTCATACTGTAACCTGATCAGTTTGTCTGTCACACACAGGAGAGGGACACAACATCAGCGTGGCATGCCAGCACTAAACACCTGTTGCTGAATTCAATACTGTACTTTGTGGGACTTGTAACCTGAGCAAGCCCCCTGTGCAGCAGTTAAACTACTCCAGAAGCTGCTCCAACAACATGCTACATATTGCTAAGTATCAGGTCTCACGTTCCTGTTGTCCTTAAACATCACAGCAATCAGTCTATGCTCTTGTCATTGTGGAGTAAATGGCTTTCGACCACAATCCTAATACTGATGAATGTTGGCTAAGGGTGCAATATTTATTCACTCTCACAGCCGCTTTTGCATGTACATCTTTAATTTTAAAGTAACTTATGCTTGTAAAGATGACAAAGTATGAATGTGGCCAGTGAATAAAAAAAAACATAATCAGAATAACAATGTCACAACTTGACTTGTTCACAAGTGCAATCAAATATTTCTGGGACAAAGCACAAAGCACATTGACTTGGTGATCTGCAAGCAAATTAAGAGTCATGATGGTTACCTCTTCATGATCCATGGTCATACGTTAAGTTTGATGAAGCTGCATCTGTGAATGATGAACCTTTTCCTCAGTGGTGAAAGTACTGATCCAAAACAATTTAGCCTACATGGTATCCAACAAAGCACGGCTCAGTTTGCAATGATGTGGCTAAGATCAGCATGTACTCAAACTTCATCACCCCCATTGTTGTTGCAATACATCCTTGACATCTCTTGTCCTCCAGTTGCCCTGTAAAACATCGGATACTTTAGAACAATGCTTTAAAGTCATGTTTGGACCTGCCTGCAGTCACAAGTTTAGGGATTAGCTACCTCGTTACCTACCTAGTTTAGAAAGGCACACACCATTGTAAAAGCTGAGTTACACCGCATCACCCGAGGCTATGCAAAACTTTAAGATGATTAGCTATATTTTATCTGTTGTAGTGTAATCATGGTATCTTTTAACACAGACAGCAATGCGGGTAACATATCTATTGCAGCCAGCGTTTTCCTGCCATGCATTTGGGAATTATGCATTTAGCAGCTACATCTAAACTACAAGTGATGACCTGCAATGTGCACAGTGCTGATAATGATATTCCCAATATGCAACGACTTCCCTGTCAGGTTAAAAATATTTGTTTTCTTGCTAACTACTCTTCCCAAAATGTCTGACGAGGAGGAGCAAAGGAGGGTTTTTGTAGCACAGCAGCCACTTGCATTCCTTTCTGGCCACGCAAGCTCACTACTCAGTAAGATGTGGTTAACTAATAATAACTAATTTGCGAACCACGTTGTGCTATTACCCCAGTACACATCCCACAATGACAACTGTAGTTGTGTCCCAATTCAGGGTCTACCCGCTAGCTAGTTAGCAAAGTTAGCTCCAAAGTTATCGCAGTATACTTAACATTCAGCTAACGCTAGCTCGCTAACGGTAGCCATAGCTTTCTCCAGTGACCGCTTGGCAGCAACTGATGGACGCCGTAAGGGTTTCGTTATTGTGTCCGAGGGTCCCTGCTTAAACGCTAATTTCTTTGCAGTGGTGGAGCTGAGTGTGCAGTGTGAGGTTAAACTTTTACTCACCTTTCAAGACGTAAAGGCGACAAAAAAGCTAAGTGCTAAGGACAGGCGTGGCGGAGTGAATTGGCTTCTAGTAGCACCTAGGCAACGGACCGTACCATTCAGAGAATCCGGGGGACAATCCATTAGGAAAGTATCTCTGTATTATTGTATATGTACTGAAGTATGTGTATTGTAGTATGTTTCATGTTTCCATGTTCACAGTGCATTGTGGTTTTATGATGATTGAAACTCCGTCCCTAAGTATGTTCAATTGCAGAACGATGTGCAATGTTTTGCTATGGACTGAAGGACATGTTTCATTGAAACAGTGTGAAACGGTGTGCAATGGCCTTTTAGGTATTTTTTTCTCCCATCTGTTGGGTGTTTAGAGGTGTACCCAATCAGCAGCGACGTGTATATAAACCTAATTGTGGTAGATCTTTACTGTGCATATACATTTTGCTTTTATTTTATTATTTTGCTTTTATTTACATGATGCTGTATTTACTCTGGACATTGGTTTTGATGAAACATGTATTATTAATTCATGATTATAAACACCAGGGGGCGACAAACATCAGCCTTTTCCTTGTGGGAGGTGAAATATCAAAATTAATATTAGAATTTTGTCATCATTTTAGCATTTAGCTCGTTCTTCTCATATAATATATTTTGAAATTATATGTTTCTCAGATTAATGGAGAGATGAAGGCATTCATATACTTATTTCTCTGTCTTTCTTTCTTTTATTTGTTTTTTCTTTTTGTTTAAACCCAATTTAGGAACTGTTTTTTATTTATAGGAGGGAAGGGGGTGGTCCAAAATGGAGGAGGCATGTCAAATAATTTTTCAAGCACCTGAGAGGGACTTGCATTTGGTATTTATTTTTAAATTACCTCTAAACCTCAAATCCCACTGGAGGCTTGAAATATGTGTTTTCTTTAAAAAAACGCCAAAATTACACAATTTCACATAGCCGGAAACTGTAAAAACAGGCACAAAATGTGCAACTAAGCCATGAAAATAACTCATTTAAAATGATTGATGGTTGTGTGTTTTCCCTCAGTTACTCAGGGACACTACAATAGTCCTACATGTAGCTTCAGGGAGGGTCAAGATTAAAAAAAAAAAGGAGTGACATCGCAGCCACCCCTTCCTATGACAAGTATAGTACAGTCCCTTAGATGTTATTGTGTAATTGGTGATTTAAAGCTTCATAATTCGTTTTTCTGTGACCTCCACTGACCCCAGTATATAAACTCAGTCGTATTTACTTGGTGTGTCCCACCCAGAGGTTTTCTGTGTGACTGGTGCACTCTGAATACTCATTATGTTCTCCTGTAGAAATGTGAGTTATGTTGCAGCTATGTGTTTATTTTTCATATCTGCCCTAACAAGACCGGGATCATGAATGGATGAGATATGGAAGAATGGTCATTATGCCAAAAATGAGAGCATTCCAAATGCACTGTTTACAAGAAGGTTTTTCATGTGGTTTTTATGTGCCTCTGCTGCCCATGGGTGTGTCCCATTTCAGTCTTTTTTAGGTGGTGATGTTGTACTGAGGGACTACAAGGCAGAGCAAAAAGGGAGCTCTGTTCTGCGCAGAGGAAATGGGCGTTCTCCTTGGAAAATTTGGATGGAGTGGCAGAAAAAATAAGGGGGGTGTGGTGAGACTGGAAAGGAGAGGACCACCAAAGAGGGGCACAATGTTGTAGAGCGGTGGAGCTACTTATAAGATCTCTTTCAAGGGGAACGGTCAATACCTAAGGTGAGTGGATGAATCCTTGACTTTTTCATATGATTTTAATGAATGTCTTGTGTAAATACTGGTTCCAGTTATTTTTAACACAAATATGCCATTACAGTGATTCTTACATCGCATGTACTTATAACACAAGCTTAAAAAAAGGTCATAGGTAGCAACAAGACATGGCATTAAAATATATTTTGTGTGCCATAGAAAGATATTTTAACAATACTGCAACACAGGAAAATGTTACTCAATATATTTTTGTGTGTATTTTTATTTGCGTATTGCACTAAAATGCAATAAGCAAATAAATAAGCAAATAAAACAAGCCAAATTGTCAGGAAATCAATTTGGCTTGTTTTTAAACTTATTTAACTGAATGTTTACCTTTTATTGACTTAAACATGATGGATGAAATCTAGCGTAATGACATAATTTGAATGTAATTGTGAGTCCACCGCCCACCCAAATGGAGCTTTCCAACAGATAACAATCTACACAGATCATTTCTTTTTTCTTTCACTGCTTGTGTCCTCATTGTGAACTAAAATTACTGTCTTCGATGTTTGCTTTTGCACTGTGACTGTACAGCACATACATTATCATATAACTTTGAAAAATGACAGACTTCTCCTTAGACTTGTATTTTCTCTAGGTTATTTATAAGTAGAGCAGCTTTATTTAAATCCAAATTACACCCTGTTTACCCTACGCAATAAAATAAAAATAAAAACAATCCAGAGGTAAATTGGGTAAATATTTTGGAACTGTTTAGATTTCAGCAGACCCACCCATCTGTAGGTTTGCTGTGCTTTGGCAACACACAGGCCAGTCAAAGAGAAGTTATAGAAATAACTCATGGCACTCTGTTTTGAAGCGTGGTCTTACGCAACACAGAGTATGCTCTGTTCAGCTACTCACATTTTCCACTTTATGTTTCAAAGCAAAACAGGAAAGTTCCCCAACACTGATTTTCACAGTGGAACCAGTAAACATGTTAAATTGGGCACACACTATTTTCTTGCTCACTGTAATGTTGGATGCTCAGGAAGCCTATGTTTAAACAGTTTTGGATTTTTTTGGCAGAGAATTGAAAATGGCATACCTCCTTATGTTTGTGACCCTGCTGCATCTCATCACACTAGCAATGCTGTTTATCGCCACCATGGAAAAGGTAATAGACACATTCAGGACATGGTGTTTGTTGGCAGTAATGTTTTTATTTCATGGATCGTGTCTAATCTGTCTTTACAGTCCTGGTGGGTGTGGGATGGCATGGAGAACTCAGATCTGTGGTACAACTGCAGGTTTGACAACTTCACAGGAACTTGGTTGTGTGCGTCCTCCAAGGAAACTGGTGAGCAATGATTTAATTTGAATACCTCCACATGTGAACATTTCTCTCCCAAATTTGAGAACTATGACTGTTTTTTAGATGTGGAAATGTCTTCATGCTTTCTCAGAGTGGCTCAAGGCAGTGCAGGTCCTGATGGTTCTTGCAGTGGTCTTCTCCTCCGTCTCCTTCTTGGTGTTCCTGGGTCAGCTGTTCACCATGTCTAAGGGCGGACTCTTCTACTTCACCGGGCTATGTCAAGTCTTTGCAGGTAACAGCAGGGTGTAACGATTTGTGCCGCCGACATGCCTCTGTATGATGAAAATATTTGGAAAGGGTGACACTTGTTTTGGCAAACTGAGAGTGGAGGCACATGATCCAAGTCCATGGTTAGCCTTTATGCTATTTGGAGATTGGGCCCGCTATATTTTAGGTATATAAAGAACAAGAACTTGTTGGTAGAAAAAACCTAATACAAATAAATGAAAGAACCAGGGCCAACTTTGTAGCCCTGCTTTTAAATATCATTTTGTACTGCAAGTGACAGAAAACATTTAAACCATGTTGTAGTCAGTGAGTACTGGCTGTAACTTCAGTTTATTCTTTCTGATGGCTGAACTGGTACAAACTTGCATAATACATATCCCTGAAACATTTGTGCTCTTTGGGGGACATGAAACCGAGGCCTTTATTTAAAAAAAACAAAAAACAAAACATGCATGCAGTCTATATGAGCCTATATTTACTGTGAAAAGGATATCCAGGTCTTTTGATGTAACACACGATGGCATGACCAACAGAACACATAATCTGTCTTCTCAAAAACAGGCAATTGCAAAAACATGTTTTATGGCAGTAAAGGGAGTAAGTGATAAAATATATAAAGATATATTGTTTCTTTTCGTCATAGGTATTTTTTAAATGAGAGTCTTAACTGCATCATATTAAGATTTTAGAAGTCTGCATCAGGTATACATCTGAGGCCCATTATGGCAAACCCGCAATAAAAGTGACATAGACCTCTAGTTTGTACTGAAACACTGCCACAGTTTTGCATTCATTACATATGTGAACTTTTCTGTGACACTGTTTTAACAAAAAGTTGGTATATTGTGATGTATTCATGTTATTTTGCCCACGTTTTGTACGACATGTACAGGTGGCCAGGGTGTGGTTGTTGATATCATTTTATTGTGTATGGTATTAATCAATATGCGTATGAAATGAATCAGGTTACACATATTAAATATTAACACTTTTCCAGACATCCCAGTCCTAAAACAATCACTTTTTCTTTTTTTTCTTTTTTCTTTTTAGGGCTGACTGCCTTTTCTGCCACTCTCATCTACACATTACACAATAAAGAAATCCTTCAGGACTCCAGAGAGCTGACATCAGGGCGCTTTGGCTACTGTTTCATCCTGGCCTGGGTGTGTGTCCCCTTGTTGCTGCTCAGTGGGGTCATATACATCCACTTGCGTAAGAAAGAGTGACCAGAAAATGGAAAACAATGTCAACAACAGTACTGAAAATAAATTAATCAACCAATTAAATTGACCTTACTGACCCGTTTAAATCAGAAATGCTAATTTTGCTGGAGTCACAGAGTCACAAACGCTCATAAATTTAGGTTTTGTTACATATGATAACCGAATAGTAGATACAAGTGTACTGGAGAAATAATCAATGGGCTTTCTCTGTGAACACTGAATCCTCAGTATCAATCTATTATATAGCCTAATGCTCACCCTCAAGGTTTTTGGCGTAAAATTGCCCAGTTTGTTGACCGAGGAAGGTAAATAAATACCAAAGCAGTGTTGTAGCTAGTGATGTAGCTATTTTTATTGGTGTTGCAGGCCTTATGAGGCATTTTAAAAGTTTTAATTGTAATTTTCTCCAGAGCAAACTAGAAATATGTATATTTTTGTACCTAAAACCGGTATGTAGAACACATTTAGTTGCTGCTTAAAATAAAAATCTCACAAAGAAATTAATTTGTGTGCAGTCCATTGTTGTTACAATTTTGTGAAGACACCCTGATTTGTTTTCATTTTTGATAATAAACTGCACATTTGACATCAAGTCTGTAAATGACCTTTTAGACATTATTTTTCATATTTAGAGCATGTAACCTAAATTATCTGCACCATGTATAGAGTCGATTGTGTGTGTGTGTGTGTGTGTGTGTGTGTGTGTGTGTGTGTGAAGGGCAGACCGAGGGCAGTTGTAAGGGGCAAACATAACAAGTTGCACCAATCAGAAATGAGATAGAACCATGAAACTCTTTCTGCATGTGGTCTATGATGCCTCTCTGCCTGCCAAAGAATAAATTCATGTCTTACACTTGTAAAAGTTTTTTTTCTCATTTTAGAGGTATGAAAGTTTTTTTCATCTACAGACCTCTCTCAACACACTGTCTAAATTTAAAACTGTCTTATTAATAAACTTTCATATCTTTGTCAAAATAAAGTATCTTCCATCGATCTATCTGTTAGCTTCACTGTTTCTAGCCATAATAATAATAATAATCATATATATATATATATATATATATATATATATATATACATCAAAGACATGACAACAGACTAGACAATTACAAACAAAACATACAATTGATTCTAAAAATCAGAGAAGTATAACCAACAATCTTATGGATTTCATACAAATTATGCATTAACATAATCCATATTTATATTCAGTCATTTTAAAGTGGGCTATGTATTAATATACACTAGATTCAGAAAAACTAACAGCAGCCTACATAAAGTGAAATCTTATAACTCATGTATGTACATAGTAGACTATCAAGTAGAACACAGGTACAGCTCTTCTATTTAAAATCTACTTTTTATTCAAATAGCTCAAGAGGTTTTTGAGTTATGACAAAAAAAGGGGGAAAAAAGTTACAATTCCCCCTAGTCTCCCCCTATATGTGTGTGTGTGTGTGTGTGTGTGTGTGTGTGTGTGTGTGTGTGTATAGCACACATAGCAGACATTTTGACATTTAATAGTTGGAAAAGCACAGGTGAAATTGATAACATTAACAATGGCTTGGTTCCATTAAGTGTTCCAGTAAGATATTGAAGTGAGCCAGCATGCACACTGCCAAGACTTCCCCTGAGTGGAATGCAGCCATCATTAATGTTAAAAAATACACCTGTGCTTTCCCTACAATGACGGGTCAATATGTCTGCTGTGAAAAGGGTCTATTATCTGCACTATATATAACGTTACTTGCCTGTATATAGAGCCTATGGTGCTAAAAATGTGTTTTTAAGCCTTTTGTTACGGTTTTATCGGTAGGACACGCTGAGGTCGTTGCCATAGCGACCGTAAACTTAGAGTTTCTCAAAAGGCAACTGGCGTTAGCTTAATAGGCTAATTTTAGGTTGAAAAACTAACATAATACCGGATTTGCCTTTAGTCTGCCAATTTCAATAGGGTCTTCTTATGATAATGGAAGCTAACCCTCGTGCTTTCGGGACAACATCCATGCCCCTCGCCTTACCCAAAGGGACGGAAAAGTTGTGTGAACTTTGTCAAGGAAGAGCTCACCTACAATGCACCAAGTGTCGAGTCACCTTTTACTGGTAAGGTCGAGTTATTCTAGCTAGCTACTATTTTTGTCATCACATGTTAGACATTTAGTTAATGGCTTTCAGACCACTTATTTGCGAAAGCATGATTTCCAAAAGTTAGTGCTGAGTTCATTTTGTGTGGGTTATTATGTACTAGTTGAAAGCATGTCTACAGTTTGGACGTTAGGTGGCAGTGTCCGCCATTTGTTTCACAGCGCCGCTGACAGAAGGCGCCAGAGAGGGAGAGGAGCAGATCAGGCTGGAAATGAGATTACCACAACGTTTATTTCTTGCTCATGTGACTGGGGTGAGGTGAGCTGTTGTCTGTTTGATAGTTTTAGTTGTTCAAAATTACAGCGTTTCCTTCGGCGTTGGCTTACATGTCTTCAGAGTCAGTTACAGATCATGAGATGGTGCTCGATGAAATCCTCGTTGGCACAGTGTGTGGTGACAGCCATCCCTGCAGGGATTAATGTGAAGGGATGAGCTACTAAAGCCAGTGTCTTAAACGGAGCTTACAGCCACTCATTGCCCTTGCTTCCCTGTCGTTTAAAAAGAACTACAAGTCAAGCACATTTTTGAATTAGATGGATAATTGTACCCATGTCATTTAAAGCAAGGCGTAGATGGGAGAAAGAAAGGAGTTTGATCTGAGCAGGAGCACATACAGTAACTGAAAAAATGTAATTGGTAAAAAGTTACAAGAAAATTACCAGAAACAATTAAAATATATAAATATATGTATAAATGCTATATTTTTTTTTCTGTAGCGTATTTTTAAACGTAATAAATCTAATTATATAAATATAGTTTTCTGGACATTTTCTTGTTTTTTTTTTTAATAATGTCAAATTATCCATCCCTGCTAATTTTCAGATAATTCTTTTCACCTTTTAACAAAAAGGTAGGTGGTTGCAATTTGCGGAACATTTCTTGCTGAGTTGCTCATTATGTTCTTCCCATGTTTTTAAAGGGATCAAACCAATTTTTCGGTTCTAGAGGCTTACAGGGCATCTGAAAGCAGCACAAGAAGAGTGATGTCGCTCCAGGTTTCAAAGGGTTAAGAAATGAATAGGCTTTTGTTCTTTGCTTAAACAGATGACTTTGGTTTAAAAGAAGATTGTAAAGTTGTCACATGTTAGAGCTGAAATGGTTTATTGAGGACCTGACGAGCCATATCATGTTATTAGGCTGCTGGCGTGCCAGCATCCAGACTAATATTTGTGATAACTGTTTATTATGAGGCATATTGAAAGAAAATAAAGTACAATTACCATGTAGCCTAAGAAGACCCCTTGATTTGTGTGTATCTGCGCTTCTGTTGTAGTGACGTGGCCAGATCACTGCCTGCGCTGCTCCTGTCTCCGGTCCAAAAAACCAATACAGTGGTGTGCCTCAGTAGAAAAAAACTCAAGGAAAACCAAGACAGTTTCCACAGAAGTGTGCAGGAGAGGAGAGCCAGATGAACAAAATTACAGAGCAGTTATGTAATGGCATACAATTTAGTATGCCCTCTTTGCACTCAGGTGATATTTTCTAAATAGGATAGAGGCTCTGCTTTGGAAGAGTAGCACTTCAATTCAAACCAGCCAATATACTATATAGAAATATTTCACAGTTAACCCTTTTAAGCCTGGAGCAACATCAATTTTCTTGTGCTGCTTTCAGATGCCCGTCACAAGTATTAAACCCTTCAACCCCGAGCAAACTGGTGCGATTTCTTTCAAATACATGGGTAAAAGGCAATGAGCAACTTTGCAAGAAATGGTCTACAAACTGCAAGAAATTAGAAAATCTTGAAAATTATTTTTTAAAAGCCAGGGAAAAAGGTAAGAATTTAGGGAAAATTTTAAACAATCATTATTACATATTAAAATTATGTTACAAGCACTTTTCAAAGGTCATTTCCATGTGTTGTTTTTTTTTAATGAAAAAAATGTGGTAATTTATTAAAAACCTAAACAAATTTCTTACTACTTTTTGGGGGCCTTTCTTCTGTCATCGCTCATTGACATTCCCATGTTGTGGGTGAAATAAAGCCAACTTGCTCAGTTTTTAAAGGGTTAATGGTATTATTATTTTGCAGCTAAGATGCGGTATAGGCTGTTCAGATCATAGCAGGGAAACAGGTTTTTATCAACAAATTGATCCCTAAGCCAACAACATTATGCCCAGAGCAGAGATTCAAATGCATTAAAAAATGTTTGAAACAATGCCACAAAGAAAGTGATTTGAACTTGCATTGCTTTTAAAAGTCTTTTTTATTCTCCAGTCATACAGAGCACCAGCAGGCTGACTGGATGGGGATCCATGAAAGAATCTGTCAGCTGCTTGTTCCCATTCGCGCTCCGACACTCTTTAGTCTCCGCTCTCGAGCCGGCAAAATAGAAATGCAGCTTAAAAAGGTGAGGATGCATGTGATGCATTGGGACCCTGATTGTGAAACATAAAGTGCAATGTCGACATGCTTTTTTTGAGTTTGAGTCTAGTTTACATTTCTCACTGTCAAGGAAAATGTAAAGAACAGCAGTAATCATGGAAACTTTATCTCTAGGCTGTTTAGAATTTTTGTATTAGAAGTCTGTCTGTGATCTCTCATTTCGTTTCAAATGGTCTAATGTTTCGCTTCCAGGCTTTTAGTTCTAGCTTTTCTAATTTCATACGACATAAAGAGTAACCTCTTTTTTTTTTTTTTTTTTTTTTTACTTTGGCCCTATTTTTCCATGTTTTTGTGTGTAAGTGACTAATAGACAATTTTGCGGCTTGTGAAAGGGGCAAGTCATGAAATGGGCTCAGATTGTTTTTCTAAGTGTCTGTCATCTTCCTTTTCCTTGATCTGGTCCGTTTGTTGTCTTCCAGCATTTACTTACCTCTCACTAAGCTATAGACTGAGACTTCTCTGTGAACAAGACTTGAATAGACATAGTAACAAATAGACCAGATCAGCGAGAGGGAAAGAGAGACATTTTATTTCTCAGTAGGGATCCTTTCCATAATGTTGTTCGACACTTAGAATAACAGCCTGTCAGTGACACAAAAAAGCACGTTCAGTGGGTGTACGTTGATGGTGCGCAGGCGCTGCATAGGATTACATTGCAGCCTGTTTTGCAGCTGCTGGCTGCAGCACTCTCACTTAAAAATAGACTATTTTCAAATGGTGTTCTCTGTATTAGATAAATCACTAAGAAAAGTTGTAGAATTTGAAACCACATAAGAACAGTGTTTTGTTGTCATTTTACATTTATCTTTGTAAAAGATGTGTAGGTGTGAAAGTAACCTGATGTGTTCCTTGGGTTTGGTTCCTTTCTTAGGAGGAGCTGATTGAGATTTGCAGGTCGGTGGCTCAGAGTAAGCTGTCAGAGGGGAAACACCAGGAAGCTCTGCCTGCCGCCCAGTTCTACCTGCGCTGTTCCATCGACATCCACGGCCCCAGCTCTGTCCAAACGGTCCCTGCCCACCTGCTGCTGGCTGAGGCCAATATGGGTGAGGAAGGAGCACAAAATGGTTTAAGCTCAAATTGTCTCCTGTCTCCCACTTGATGTTTTATGCATAACTGTGTGTGTCCCTTTCAGGTTTGGGTAATCTAGCCCTGGTGGCGGAGCTCCTGTCAAAGGTAGAGTGGATGGTGTTGAAGAACCCAGAATGTGGTCCCTCGGTCCACCAGCGGCTGCACAGGAGCCTGGGCCGCCTCTACACAGCGACCGGAAACCTGGAAGCAGCTCTGTTCCACTTTGCAAATGATGTTAGTGTCATAAGTAACACACTCACCAGAAACAGCTTCAGTACATGAAGCATTTACAACTATTCAATAACCTTTTTGATATTGTGAGAAACAAAATGAAAGCCACAACTCATCTGCACATCTCACCTCTCCATTTGAACTTTCTCACTGTTAAAATACTATTGTCGCAAGTGAAAGTCAAAAAGACTTAAATGGTTATCAAAATAGTTGGGGATACATTTTATGTATATTGGCTAATTTGGTAATTAACGAATAATTTCAGCTGTCCCTGTATAAATTGTTCAGTAATTTTATTTATAGGAAAACATCAGATTTTATCAAATTTTCCTATGTTTTTTTATGCAGACATATCAATTTGTAAAGTAACTAGTTACCAAAGTTGTCATATAAATGTGGTGTTATTATAAATATATTGTGCAAATTGTTTATCTTTCAGGATGTACAGTGTGTTGTTCCTTTCTTACCATTCACTGTATATGAATATACCTTGTAAAAAAAAGCATATTTCTCTGATGTTTTTTTGTTTGTTTGTTTTCAGATATATTTTTCCAGCGAGGAGTATGGTCTGGATAGCACGGTCACTGCTGGTGGCTGCTTCCTCATGGCTGATGTTTTTGCCAAACAGGGGAAGATGCACACTGTTCGCTCCGTGTACTCTGAGGTAAAATAACAGAGATGAGACAAATTTGGCCAAATCTGTGTTTGTCTATATATTTCATGGTTTATCCTCTACTGCTTATATTGTAGGTGGCACAAACTTGGCACCGGCATCTGACCAAACTCTTCAAGACCCACGTCGAAAATATGCAAAATCTTGATATGTTGTTGAAGCCGTCTTATGGTACGTCCTCTCATTAGATCCGTGCATTGTATATTTAATATAACAAAGCCATATAAAAAAATAACAAAACAATATAAAACCATACATATAGCTTTTGTCAACCTAGCCTATTCTACCACACTAGTCAAAAACAGTGCAGAGTCAGAAAATGATGACATCACCAATCCATCATTTGCTCCTATCGCTGATCAGCAGAGAGCTCAATTGGCGTATCCCTAAAAAAAAAAAAAATAAAAAAATAAGGTCAACAGTGCCTATATTTAGCTGAGCTGTCTTGCTGTGCAATCCGCAAGCTAAACCCCAGATTTACACTAGCATGCTTAGGGCTGACTAGAGACCAGTGCTGACACATCTCTGGCTGTGCAGCATCCGCACCACTACCCACTATCGCAGCTGCTGCCCTACATATGATGCTAAGCCTGTTAGCTGCAATGTAAGTTCCCAGGATGTTTACTAGGGAAAAGTGGCCGTTGAAAGGAAGTTGAATAGTTACACTAACTATACAGAAGATGCAGACGGATCGGTGTATATATGCCTATGGTAATGTACTGTAAGAGCTAAACAACATATCCATCTCTGTCTCTTTTCATGACTTTCAATCAGCCAAAGCCCAGCAGGTTGAAGTTGATGAGATTTTGAAGACAATGTTGGAGTTTGTACAGAATGACTTCAGAAAGGACTCAGCTCAGATTGCACTGATAGCCCACTGCCTGGCCATGCTGTGGTTCCTGGGAGGAGACTCCCTAAAGGTGAGTCACCTGACGAGGTGTGCAGGCATTAAAGGCTCAGTTTGACACAGTGACACAGTTCCCCATTTCCTCATTTCCTCATACACCTACTTTGAAGGGCCGTCTCCAGATGGGATTATCTCTAATTGGTAAAGCCGAAAAGATGTGGTGGGAATTAGCGGGAGTTGATTCAACTGTCTCGACACTCTGACTTCCACCCTTGACTTGCAGTCTCTCAGTAATACCATTGGCGGCTATTTGTGCGTGTAAACTGCACGTGTTTAACTGAGGGATAAACTAGCAGATCTTCAGTGTGTCACGCCAGCTTAGAGGACGAGACAGCAACAGTGCAGCGAATGTGTCAGTACAAATGACTTTGCAGGAAGTTTTGTACCAGAGAGGTGACTGCCCTGAGCAGGCGAAGGAAAGAGATTGTAGCCTGACTCTAGTAAACACATAAATGGACACGACACCAGGCAGTCATGTTTTTATCTGGTGATTTAGTGGGTTGTTACGGCTGAAAAAACACAAGTTCAGTTTTTGTAATATATACTTCACCACCAACAACACCAAGGTCCCCTAACTAGTGGAAAAAATGCTGAACATATCAAGTCTTCTTTTTTTTCAAATGGTGCCACTCTCTCAGGTCCAACTGTCAAGCAGAGACAAAATAACACAAGTCAACCAAGTCGCTCCCTGTGGTTAAAAATCTACGTTTTTAGTGCCAGAATAGCGGTTAAGAAAATAAGGATCATGGCTCACCATGCCGGGATGGTGACTAAGTTAACTAGCCCGCGGGACATTCCTACCGATTGAAGAGTATCTTTGATCTCCGCAGTGAAATTAAGTGTTTACTTTCCCACTTCCTAAGGGAGGTCACAATGAAGAGTTAGCGACATTTGCTCATCTGTACCACCAAGCCACAAGTCTGCTGTTCAGTCCTGTGGTCCACTTTTCCTTAGATTTATTAAACTATTAACCAAAACAAAAACTAGGCATTTTAATGACCACTTTTCCTCTTTTTTTTTACAATATGGACTCCAGTCACATGACTTAGACTCAAATCAGATTCCAATTACAATTTTTCTTTTGAAAAAATCCAAAAAAAATTTACAACTTGTACTCAGACTCACTGACTTCACTTCACTGGGACTTGAGCCTTTTTGACTTGAATATACATGACTTCCCCCAAACCCAAAGATTTAAAGTATATTATCTAAAAAGTGTGTCACGTCAATTGATCTCCTGTTATTTGCTGAATCAACTGTCAATAATGCTATTCTTTCTAGCAAGTTGACACGTATTATTTAGTTCCCATGCGAAAACTATGTGATGGTCAACTAAAAACGAATTGCAGTATGCAAAAACATGCAGGTCAAGATTACATATGAAGGAGAACAAAGTTCAATAAACTTGTTTTGTCAAATGTAAATCCAACTTTTCAAAAATGTTGATGTGATTTTTGTAAATTTAATCAAATATTACTCTGCTGTTTAAATAGCATTAAGTGGTGAAGAACTCATAGTGTAGGACTTTGGACTTGACTTGGGACTTGTCAGTCTTGACTTGGGACTTGAGTGCAAAGACTTGAGGCTAACTTACCACCTGCAAAACAAAGAGTCCCACCTCTGGTAGTGTGTGATGGCAATTTTGATTTTTGTTTTGACTTTTGGCCATGTTCAGTTTTTGTCATTGGGATGCTTGTTTTACATGAATCATAATTCAGTTATCTTATTTTTTTTCCTTGTGAGTCAACGCGTTGTTGCCAGGAAGGAAAAACATTAGATAAGAAGCCTGAGGAGATGTGTGAGACAGCTGTGGGTTGATATAACATCGTTCACACAACACTTGATTTGCACATACACAGAGCATATTCCCAGCTGTTTCTTAGAAACTGTGGGAATTCCACTGATGTCAGTGCAAACCTCAATGAAATCCACATTGTGCCTGCCATGTTTTCCTCTAAGCATGCATTGCTTCGTCAGCAGAATCAGAAAATGCTTTTCATGTCTAAATTTTCTCTCTGTTCTAAACTGTAAAGGACGCTTTAACAGCCTACCGCATCAGGTTGTTGGAGGGGTAAAGTGGGATAAGTTAAGCAGACCGAGTTGCAATTCAATTTTCAGTGATATTATTATATAAGTCAGCTTATTCTCCCCAGAGAGTTTAACAGCTGCAGCTGCTGTGTTTTGTTTCCCTTTGTGCTTGTGTGCCAGGCACTGGGATTTGGCAGCACTGCCCTGCAGGCCAGCCAGCTGATACCAAACCATGACCTGACAGAGCCCATCCAGGGCCTGCTGCAGCTGGTGCAGAGTCCGCGGACAGAATCACATCCTGGTTCTGACTAGTCACCGTACCTGCCCTGCTGATCCCTGTGCTTGGAGATCTGCTCCATCAGGACGTCTGTTTCACCCTACGCTAATTCACCCATGTGAACGAACAAACCACTGAATTGGTAGAAATAGTTTATAACAAAAGAGCTTATGATGTAATTTAGCGTTCATCCAGATATTGTATATATAGGCAATGTAGCACATAATGACAATATATTGTTGGGTTACATATCGTTTTAACATTGAAATGCTCGATAAAAGCAGTAAAAGGAGGAGAGGACACATTTTCATTGCTTTTGAATAATGACTCATCTTTATTTGAATCTAAAAAAAGAGGGATATATATTTACATCATTTTGCACATATGTGAATTACATGTATTTGGGATCCTTTTTGAACACTGTCAGAATGATACAGAACAGAATAATGGTGAGGGCATTTGCTAACAACCATTTTTAATGCAATGTTTTTGCTTAATTCGTACCTAGCAGTCCATAACTTCATCATCAATTCACCATATGCAGATATAATTAAATGTCTTCTAATGTCTATATTTTAACAGAGCATAAACATTGCATTTTCTTTCTGCAAATCAAAGTATATTGTAAACCTTTAAGCAAATCTCATGTCTGTTGTAAAACACATGGACATAAAATGAACCCAGTAATTGCTGTGAAATCCTACATATTATATACAATTCTGAAACATTTATTCATTATATCAAAACAAAGAATCACTTTTAAAATCATCTTACTACTAGTGTTACTAGTACTGATTTATACAACAAAATGTTTGTTTTTTTGGCATTCAGATTCATTTTTATGTGTCGAGAGGCAGCAAAGCATGGAAACGCTTAGGTTTCCGTGTATTCCCTTTTTAATTTTTTGAGCCAAATATACATTAGCAGCAGTTTGGAATTAAATAGTAACTTTGTGCTCTGTTGCGTTGCTGTACACAGTGACGAGTCCAGAGGTCCCTACACGTTTGTTCAAGGCTGACCAGGCACCACACGGGCCAGAGTACTTCCGATCATTTTGTGATTTACACACCAACCTCCTTCCTTCCCTGTGTCACGAGCATGCGGTACCCGTTTTCTTTCAATATGCCTTGTATCCACTTTATCATGGCCATTGATCTATAAATACCAAGCAGAAAGAAACCCACCTGACCCGGGATCTTGACTCAACTATGATCCTTAAAATCCCAGAGAAACCAGACAGTGAAAAGGCCTTGTGAAAGTTGTTGGGGCGCAGTAAAATGAACCTGAAATGGCTGGATGTGCTCTGTGTGCATATGGATGATGTGTAAACTACAGACTGAAAAAACAGGGCTGTAAGAGAGATATGAACATTTCATTCTGTCCTATGGCTGGCTTTTTAGTGTTTTGAAAGGATATGTGATCTTTGATTTACACTCACGTACACAATGTAGAATGACACAGGCTTCAATACAAAGACTTAAAAAAGGGGGACAACAACAACTGGAGATAGTTCACTCATATTAGCTTTTATGTTGGGATGTGACTTGTTGGTGATCAAGCCCACGTGCCTTTGCATGTCAGGAGAATGGACATGAGCAGATTCACAGTTTGTTTTTCAGATACTTTCATTATATAGATACCAGACAACATCACAGTAGTGTAAATGGTGTTACTGTCTCAGTGGAGCCAATGTGATTACTTGACGGCAGATTTTAAATATAAAAGCTGCATTTACTGTTGTCTGGCCGCTTTAAATTTGGCACCCCAAAGCAGGCCCCTGTTAGATTCCAGGCAGTTAGTAAATATGGGCCCACAATAAAGGAAATAAAATCAAGCTTCACAGCGGTTTCATTTTATTGAGACAATATTAGTGCACACAAACCACTTTTTTCTCTTTAAAATACCATAAATTAGGAAGAAAACAAGGAACAATATAAAACAAGCAAGGAAAAAAAGTGCATGTTAACCATGGTATACACCACATTGTCTTATATTGTAGTTTAGAACCTTTTTTTCGTTGTTGTTTGTGTATCTTTTTGTCTGCCTGTGGGGCTATGTGTAATGTTTTTGACATGTCTCCAGCTTGGATGAATATGTCATGCCTTTGGGGGTCAGGGGTGAGATCCAGGCTGCTTCCCTGAGTTGTGTTCAACAGAAAGGGCTATGAGTCAAAAAACATGGACGTCACTACGTTGAACAACGTAAGGTTTACATTTGTGCTTTTGATTGGAGCTGTAAATTATTTTTGATGAATGGCATTAGCCTCCCTCGGTGTTGATTTCAGAAGGCATACAAGAGGTAAATCAACAGGAACAAAAACCGTAAGCAATAAGCTTTTGGCCACTGAAATCCCTGGATCTTTTTCCTTTCTTTTCTAAGAAGAGAAAAAGTAACATTCTATTGTAAGAGACTGCAAAAATATACTTCTCTTTTTTTTGTTATTTGTACACCATGCCAATGTATTTTGTGGGTTAAGATAGGTATTATCAAAAAACAAGGGAAAAACAACAAAATCTACAAATCATACGACTGAGAAAACACATCTAACCAAATTCATAAATGTTAGCACCAAATTTCAAACTTTCAGTATTGCAGGTCTGTACAAACAAGTTTGTTCACAATAGCTTATGAAAATTTCAAAGTTGGCAGTCATGTCAGCTGTTCCAGTTTCATCAACTGGATACTAGAATGTACTGAATCCACTACCTAAATATTTACAAAAAAGCTAAAAAATGAAATAAAAAAAGAATACACAACTACTTTTTTTTATTTTTTTAGCTCTTTGACATAAAGGGAAGGAACACCTGGTATATCAGGGGCCATTTGAAAACCATAAGGATCCTGGCTGATATGTTCTGTAGGTTTTTAATATCTATGTCATCCTATGGCAGTGAGAAGTCACTGTTCTGAGGTATATTTTGTTCGCAAGTGTAGACACAGCTTTAACAACCTGTCTCGTGTTTCCTAAATATGTCATCTGAGCGATTAAAAAAATGCATCTGTTCATCATAAAGTGCTAGACATTGAATGGGTTTTTAAAAAGCAGCAGACTGCTGCTGCTGGTAAGGGTAATCAAACAAGCAATCTATGAACGTGAAATTAAAAATCAAGTCATGGCACTCAACCAATTTTTATATGCCAGGTTGTGAGTCGTCAACAAAACTGCTATTTGTTATTTTTACTATCCTGCACAGGTTAGGGCAGTGTTGCTTCAATCGCAGTGAAGAGAATTAATTTATGGACAGCTTCTTATTCACTGTCAGCGTAGCAGCTCTGGCTACATTTCAACTATGCTTTTATTTAAAGGAGAGTAAAAACAGTGAAAATACATTCTGCTGTAGTTGGTTTTACAACATATGACATATTGTCATGTAGTGAAATTGTCTCTCATTTTGGTTAAAATGAAGGGCAGTAAATCTGACATAAATTTCCTCCATCTCCAGTTGCTGCAGGACAATCCCCATTCTGTTGTGTCCTTGACAGCAGCACTACATTGCTACATTGAGACTGTTTAATGTGTCAAGCATGAGGATGTATTCCTCTCACAAGAAGCTCATCACTTGGAAAAAAACCCACTTCATTTTACTTCCAATCCATAAATTATTACTGAAGTCTCAGCAGGAAACCCCCTTTTGTAGATTATCCCTTAGATAATATAAGGATATAAATATGGCAGGTGTATGCTTTTATTAAAAAAAAAAACATAGTCACCCTCCGGTTTCTTGCAAAACAGAAGCTCAGGTCAATTTGGCCGTTATGTACTAAATCCCACTCTTGCCACCACGCTGCGGTGTGAGCTGAGTTTGGATAGTGGGATGTGCAGTTTGGGAGTAGAGGTGCAAAGCGAGAAGAGTCAGGGGAGCAGCCTCAGATCTTTGTTATTTTTGAAGGGAGTTAGTAGGAGAAGGCTCATGTTTTGGTGTTTTTATTTCTGTGGTTGTGTCTGTGTGTTCAGTTTTGCTCTGCTTTGCATTTAACATCCTGTGTTTTTTGGATTGATATGTGTGTTTAAAAGGAATGTCTGTTGCCATGTGTACAGGTGTGTTTTTAATGTGTATTCGTGGTGTTTGTGTGTGCGTGAAGCTGCTTGAATCTTACTCAGTCAATAATTTGATCTCATTGGCGAGGAGGGTGTTGAAGTTGTAGGCTGGATCGGGTAGGTCAGGCAGGGTGGGGGCTGTGGACTGGCGGGGTGAGGACTGAGAGGGCTCTGCCAGCTCCGGGTCGCTCTCACTGGAAGTGGAACCCACGCTCATGTTGCAGACGGCCTCGGGCAGCGAGCCACCGCTGTTGGGCACGGAGAGCACCTCGGGCTCACTGCTGGTCTCGCTGGTGCTCGACACGACGGACAGCAGGGACATCTTACGAGTGAGGCGGCTGGGAAGCATAGACAGGGCGTAGTCGGCAACAATGCCTGCCACATCCATGCCACAGGCCTGGTCGAAGGCGATGAAGCCCACGTTGGCATTGGCCTCGCAGACTACAAATGAGCCATCGTTGAGTTGCAGCAGGTCAATGCCGCACACATCCATGCCGAGGATGTTGGACACCTCTATGGCCAGCTGCTTCCCCTGCTCACTCAGTGGACACATCATACCCACACCACCTAACAATCCACAGAGAGACATCAAACTGGTTAACACCTACAACCATCTCCTGTTCATTCACGTCACCATCCAAACAGTTTAAAATACTAACAAATACTGTGTATGTGGCAGATTTAAGATGTTTTTAAGAAGGATTTTCATCTTTTGAATATTCAGTATCAAAGATTCAAAAAATGCATCAGATCCACCGACAGTGAGTGAACATGATCTGTTTCATAAATGCAGAATAATGGATGGGACGCTCCTTATCGGCTGCAGAACTGCTCCTCACAGAGGAGAAAAACATGATTTGGTTAGCGCCAGTTGGATCAGATGCACCTACAGTTACTGCAAATGTCAACATGATCTGTTTCATAAATGCAGAATAATCTGATGACTGGTGTCCTAAATATGTCACAGCGCATTACAGCCTCAAAGAGACCAAAACAGCTCATGCTCTGACACTGAAAAACAGTCTCATCAGCTAGAATACTGTGTCACTTGATGTCTCTGGGGCAGACTCGGGACAAGCCTGTTGATTTGGTGTTGTTTCTCTAAACTGGCTTATATAGTGGATGGAGAATTATACTTGATCAAAAATTTAGAAACATGAAATATTTTCCTCATATGCAGGAATGATGACCAATGCAGGGACACACAGGTCTTTGTTAATGATAAATGCCTGTTGATTGTCTAAAAAACTCATTAGTCTTGAAAACTTAAACCTATTAGAACCTATTTTCCAGTGTTTTTTTTGGGTGTGAGTGACCAACAGGATCAACACATTAAACCACTCCAGTATTGAGCGAGACTGCTGCAGCCAACATCTGCGAAACAGACTACATGGTCAATTTAAGTCCGCTAAAAACAATCCTTATATCCACTAAAAGTATGTTACAAATTATGAAAAGAATCCTGATGAAGATTTACCCTTTTGTTAAGGAGAGAAGTATTTTTGTTTCAGAAGAAAAGCCCAGAAATTGTGATCACCAAACCCACCAGACTCCATAAAAAAAGACAGTAATTTTAGTATGTATTGAGGCAGCATATTTTCACATCCAACTTGGTGATTAAAAAGTTTACTTCAACCAAACCAGAGTAAGTGATTGTTGGAACATTGGAGGGACTAACCAAGACGGCTTTTGAGAGATTTATTTTGTTTCTGTTAACTTTAAATTAAGTGGGTTTTAGGAGGATAAAATTTGTGTTTATTTCAGTGGAGACTGCTAGGTTTGGTGATAGCGATTTCAGGCTTTTTCTGGTTAAACAAAATGGATTTAACTCTTTAACAAAAAGTTCGATCTCTGTAAGGACCCTTTCCATACATTTTCAGACACTTGGAATAATAATCTGAGCCTGTCAGTGGCAAGAAACAATGCACATTAAAAGTGCGAGCATGCCACAAAAGTGTTTACATGGCAGCTTTTTTGGCAGCTCTCACTCAGTACTGGACCAATTTCAAAAACATTTGTCTCCAGTAGTGAAAAACATGGGAAAAGAGGGTGCAGGTTGAAAAGTTGGGCCTGTCCCTTTAAGAACTGTTCCAGTGTAGCAATGCTCACACTGTAACTGTAATAAGAAGAAGGGGGAGTGAAATCAGTACTGTAATATGTCTGTGACAGTGCTTAATAGTTTAGTAATACAGAGTCATCACAGGCATCTCGGGCGTCTGCCTACCCAGGGAGCAGTTGCTTTGCATGCGACCATCAGTGGAACAGCGTAGCATCGAGCCGATGACACGACCGCCCACCAGGACCACCCGCACATCTCGGCCATGTGACTCCTTGACGTACTCTTGAAAAAGGTAGGGCGTATCGTGACGGATCAAGTGGCACAGGTCTGTGAGGTGGTGTTTGTCCCGTGCCAGGAACACAGCCTTGCCTAGGAGAGAGAAGGACATTTAAGATAAAGGGAGCAGAAAAGTGGAGCTACTCCTCAGGTTGTTAGGATGACTGTAAACATGAAAACAAGATTTGTGCGGGGTCTGATATTTGCATAATATTAGTTGGGAGTTGGATACCCAAGTTTTGCTGACAAGTAGCTGTTTCTGCTGACCAAGTTTCTTGTCAGTTCCTGTTACTCATGAAATGGATGAGACACTCCTCTTAGCAGCCACAGAACTGCTTCTCACAGAGGAGAGAAAACGCCTGTTTTAATTAGCACCACTTGGCTCTGTCTTCTGGTTGTCAAGCCCTCTGACCCCCAAAACCTTGTGATTGTTGTGCGTCTGTGTAAGTGCACATTGTGTGTAAGTGACAATCCAAATAAGATGTCAAGGCAATCCCTTAGTAACTTCATAAAGATGTGAGGATGGACAGTGACGGACATGTTGTAACACATTACAAGTCAAAAACAAGATAAGCAAGAAGTCACTGTCCTGTGACTCAGCGAGACACATGATCACTCTGAGTGAGATTAAACACACTAAGGCATACACTCTTGAAAATTGCAATTCTTAACATCCCAACAACTTGCAAGGAAGAGAACATGAAAAATGCATTTGGGTCATGAAAACCTGGAAAAATGTTTTTTTACAAAGACATTTTTCAGGCCTGAGAAGGCCATGTAATTATTAAAAACAACTGAAAGTTTTGGAAAAGTCATGGCCTCTTGTTATGTCAAAAAAAAAGGGGCAGTACTTTTTCTTTGGATAATGTCTATGTAACAAAGTTATGCAACCGCAAATGTATTTTCTGTAGCTGCTGATGTAATGATGCTGTTTGCCATCACGTACACTTCTTCATTTTCACTCCATGTTCTGACTCTCCCTTCATGTATGCCAACAGGCTGAAATTATATTTGAAAAGAGTTCAAATCTGATATGTTTTGAAAAACAATGGGGAAGTGGGGCAAGGAAAAAAATTAGGGTCCTTGAAAAGTCATGGAAAAGTCTTGAAATGCTGTAAGGAAAATGTGTAGGAAACCTGTTGATACCAATGATTCTTACGATTTTGAGACAGCCCTTTATATTTGTTTACAGGCATTTGTATTTGCTCATGAGAAGGAGACCAGGTTGGATATTAGCCAATGTCAATGGTCAACCACAGAGGGGAGGAAAGCAACCCTTGAGACGTGGAACTCCATAAAAAGGGTCAAGTTAGTTGACCAACGGCTGCTTTCCCTAACAATGCGCTGTGATGGCAGTCCAGGCTGGCCAAGGTCCATTGTTATTCCTTTATACAATGGCAGAGCCAGTCAAGTGTCAATAACTATGAATGGGAAAAGGCTAATGGGTCACCAGACAATGCTGGAACTTATCTTCAACACTAATGGCAGGGCTCAAATGTCCCACACAGGCCTCCTGAGAATTCATGCAAAATGAGGAAACAACAGTTTACTAGAAATAAAAATGATTATCCAAGCATCCACACTGCAGGCATTATAAGTTCCTGTTTTGTGTTTGCTGCAGCACCACCGTCCTAATCATTTCACACTCTGTCAATGAATTTCATGTTAGGGTGGGCTGGGCTGCCATTAGGGGCCTGCGGTGTACAGATTTTTTAAGTGTGGTGCAGTGAACAGAGCTGGTGACGGGAAGAAAGTGACTGATGATCTTACCTCTGTGGCCACGTGCGTTCTTCACCACCACAGGGTAGCCCAGTGGCTCCGCCTCGTCAATCATCTTGCGGAAGTTGTCATGCCCACCTGGGAAATGCCCATGCACACAAACACAAAGCAGGAACACATGCAGACACATTCGCCCACACACAGGTGTAAAATATATTAAAAACTGTCCTTGTTTTGATAGCGTGGTTCACACATTACAGCTGACTGAGCAGGGTGGCGGGAGGAAACGAGGCCCTGTCGCCATGGCAACAGAAGTGACTTAAAACAGCGAGGCTGTAGCAGTGTTTCCTGAGCTTATACTTATTTTGCTGCCTGATTCATATGATTGGAACAGAACAGTCGCTGAGGGACGCATTAATGTGAAGCAGCTGACCGTATCTGATGCTGGCTCAGAGTGGCAGCTTGTAGCAACAGATGTGCTTCAGCTTTCTCTGCTCTGGCTCAAAAAGTGATTGAAAAATATCAAAAAAAAAACCTGAAAAATGTATGCGTTAATAACTTCTCTCCATCTTCATCTCTGTTTGCCCGTCTGGTCTTATCTGGCATTCGGTCAAGGGAGCAGATGTGAACTACCTCGTCACACAGCTTTTTCCAAAGGGATTCACATGTGTTTTCAGTGAGAGGGAGGAAAAACAGAGGGAGCAGATGAGGAGAGCGAGAAGACATAAAATGTGGGTCCGACCGCGTCATAAGCTGCTGAGGTGGAGAGCAGGAGGCAGGCAACGGCATCTTTTATTTTGAAAAATTCAGGGGGGGGCATGGGGTGGGGCGTTGGGGGGGCCGTGTTACATAAGCTCTCCAGCCGCTCTGCATGCACCGCCTGGCCTACTGTGCAGAGAGACAAATGGAATGTAGGCCAAACACCCCCTCCTCTTTCTTCCTTTCTTTCTCTGTCTGTATCCTTCTCTGTCTGCTCTCACAAACACCACAGCATTGTCGATTTTTGGAAAAAACAGAAAGAAATGTGTGCTGTCTGTTGTCAGCCATTGTTTTGTATTTTAAAATCAACAAAGTAGAACAAATAAAGACAGCAGTCGGGCTTGTGTTGTTGGGGCTGCATCCTCACATGTCTTGCCTTTATCAACAGTAGGTTAAAACCAGTGGTGTTAGAGAAACTGAGAAATTATAAATATATGTGGTGTAGTAGACAGCTAGTGGATTTGGCCCTCTGTTGTTTGAGCAATGGCAGTGGTGAAGTGACTGTCTGACTGATGGCTTATTAATCTGTTACACAAACACATTTGGACTAAAGCCTGTGATGCAACTAATGTGATTGGTATATCAAAAAAAACATGCTTGGCACAGCAGTGCTGGTGTTCATGCTAATATTCGTTTTATTCTACATGACTGTAGATTCTACTCCCTTGTAATTTGTTTATACCCACACAGGCAATATTTACATCTTTTTTTGTTTACCATAACCTATAGCTTGTGTTTTTTGGCTTTCACTTAAGTTGACAGAAATAAATTAAGTCATGGCATGAGCAGCAAAAGCTGTACATAGATGTTTTAGTAAACACAAAGCACAATGAAAATTCATAAACTGATGTATGAAAGAATGTATGTTTTGAAGCTGGGTTTACTGACTCTGTGGTACTTGCCCCTCAAGTGGCATTGTCACATTGTCACTTACATAATGTAAAGTTATGTTCTTATTACAAAATTACCAGCAACCCTGTTACATAGGTTAGGTTTAGGAAAATAACACTGGGTGTCTTCATGTTATGTACTTAATGCAAAGTTGGGTACTTAGTGGAAAGGTACATAGGTTAGGTTTGGAGTTCAGTTGCTGAGTTAGGTTGGTTAGAGTTAGGTTAAGAAACATGGTGATGACGTACCTTAAAATATCTCAAAGTTAACTCGGTTTCACAAGGGACACAAACACTGGTCTCCTGAGGAAAGCCCTGTGTTTGTTTGACCAATCCATTATACCAACGTGCCTCCTAACACAGAGTTTTGCTTTTTATACAGTGCATTGTGTATGTCAATGCACTGATCCTGTGATTGCAGTCTTCCTGATTACATGGGTTATTTATGAATTCTGCTGCATTGCATATGAACAGTGCACGAGGACAGCCTGATTTGAGCCAAAGTGTCTATATTTATTCATTCTTGAGACAATTATTTTTAGTGCTCTTCTCAGGCTACCAGTCTGTATTTTGTAGTCTGCACAGAACCCCAAGAACCCTGCAGGAGGTACAATGCAGCGTGGACTCTGTAGATGTATTAATAAAGTTAGTTGCATCACACATTCATTAACTGACTTGCTGATTATAGTCACGGAGAACCACACCACATCAGATGTCTTAGTTACAACAACACAGTGCTACCACAACACACCAACACTGTGAAAAAGCTAAATGTCAACTATTGATTTACCGTAGGAAAAGGTGTCAGGGAGAGGCACCCCATGGCCGGCCAGCTCCTGAAAGGTCCAGAACTTGTTGACGCAGTTGAGTATGGCCTGGGGACGGTTGATCAGCCGGCAGCCCATCTTCTCCAGGTGGCGCAGCACAGTGATGTCACTATCTGACTGCACCCAGGGCGTGGGCACTCGTACTACCACCACCTGAGGATAAGATGTCACCAATTCCTGCTCCACTCGCAGACCTGGAGGGTGAGCAGGTGGTGGGGGAGAGGAAGGAGAAAGGGTGGAAACAGGAAGACCATCATCAAACAGAACACTAGATTTGTCATATATACAGTTAGTTCTTCAGAGCACTCAATACACTTATGTAGAAAATGCACTCATATTATCCACTCTGTTTCTGCAACCAGAGCCATCAGCCAACACCACCTCTCCACTTGCCACGTCAGAAAGAGACGCATCATTGTTTATAGCGACCATTGCATCCTAAAAGTTACATTTACAGGAGCTGGAAAGATTGTGAAAGTGGTTGGTGAGATTCTGAATCCACCATCTCCTGATGGAAAAGTTAACTCTACTTACAGAGACTATTTGTGGACATTGTTCCAGTCGCTGCCACACAGCTCTGACTGAGAGCTGGCCGGGTTACAGGACAAGGCAGAGGCAGCCAGCTCTGAGGCTGCTGATGTTAAGTCATGAATTTGGAACCTCTCTTGCCAGCCGAGTATTTACACGGTGCCCATATCCACATACAGTAGTCCCCTGCGATGCCGCCAGTTCCTCTGCCTTTTGGGCCATTATATGGTCTTCTCCTCTGACTCAGAAAGGGATAACCTTCCTGACGTACTGATGTTATACACTATTTTGTCTCAATGTAGGGCAGTGGGGTAGGGAGAGATGTCTGAAAAACCCAAGGGTCTGCAATTTAACCACACATGAAAACACATCAGAGAGAAAAGCATCACCACAAACATGACTAAACTAACAAAGTATTTGTTTAGTTTTGTTCTTTAAAAAATTCTGGATATTTTTGACTAGTCCAACATTTCTTAAATTACATGGTAATACATTTGGATCCTAAATCATTGTCATTTAACGACTATTATCTGAAATCCCCTGCCTTTTGTTTTATTGAGAGTCAAACTGACATTGGTTTTCAATGCCTCAGCCTGACACCACTTTTATTATGCAAATGTGAGCTAAGTAAATACAACAGGCTAACTGAACACATCTGAATAGGTCACTGATCAGCCTCAGCACAGCGTGCATAAGCCCTGCAAAACAGGAGCGAGTCAAAGAGAAGCTTGTATAGTACCATGGTGGAAATAAAGTTGGCATGACACAAATACACTGACTTTTCTACACTGAAAACAAAAAACGGTCAAATTTCAAAATTTTCTCCATTCTCTATCAATCAACTGCCATCTGTAAAGAACAGAGTAAGATTTTAACAGAATATTGGCTTGATATTTGCCAAACACAGATGGCAAATTCACCAGCCATAATCAGAGATTTGGCAGCATTTTACTGGAGACTGGTGTTACTTTGTCACCCTTTATGAGAAGAGGAAATGGAGACAGACTGTGAGATTTTTGAGAAGGCGATGCGACCCAACAGCTCATCAGGAAGAACAGATTGGGTGACGACAAAACCTGTGTGTTTGTTCTGGTATGCATACATCTTTATATATGAATACAGGAAAAAAAAAGGAGGGGGGGGGGCATCTTTGTCATGGGCACAGCGCTTCACCTCTATCGTGACCTGAATTTCAGCCATCTTAGAATCTGCAGGCTCACAATAGTGACAACGCTGCTGGCTGAGATCATCAGAGGTCACCAGAAGATTGGTGGTTGCTGAATACATAATGAGAGCAGACATGTGCCGGCAGATGCACTGTGCATCAAACCTACATGGTGTGTATCATGCACACACTTTGGGTGTGGCCAACACATGTTTTTAGGGTAATTCAGTGCAGACACAGGTAGAGGAGAGAACAGGAGAAAGGCAGCAGGCAGAAAAGGTCAGAGATGTCTTGTAGCCTTAACAGAGAGGAAGGGAGGGAGGGAGGGGAGGGGCAAATAGAGGCGTATAGGAAAAAAGGAGTGCCAAGCCATGAAAAGACTGCCACCCCTCCCTTTTTCTCCGCCTCCTTCTCCTCACAATCTCAGTATAGAAGCAGGAGGATTTACTGTCCCTTCAGCCCAATTCAGCACTCACACACTGCTCTGATTGTGCCGCCTCTGAGAGTGGTATTACAGTGGGAAGTGTCAGGGGATGTGGTCTCATGGTTTTTGACAGACAGTATTCACTGTTCATGGTGCTCATCTCCATCTCCAGGGGAACCAAACAGAGACCAATGAGGCAGCCGGATGAATCAGCCCTATTCATTTGTGCAAGAGTTTGTGTGCACTGCACTGTACATCATGTGACCATTGCAAAAACATTCAGAAACCCTCCTGACCATTACTGTCTTTAACAAAAGCAACTCGGTTTTTTTTTTGTGTGTGACAATGTCTAATTTTCTGTGGGTGTGACCTGTGAGAGAATTTCTTTCCCTTACATCTACGACAGACCGTAATGTTTTTATGGTTCAATGGACTGTATATGTGCGTCCCATTTTAAATCTGCCTGACAAAGCTAACAAGCATTACAAGCATTCTACGCATACCGCTGCGACGTCACAAAGCAGGCGATGCCGACAAATGCTGTGCCAATGCTTGGCCAACGGGTCCTGCCAGTCCTGAATGCCGTCTCAGACTGAGTGTGGGTATCCTGTCTAAATTAGCCTGATGATGGGGCGGCAGCTTAACCCACAGTTTCTTCTGGTTTGGTTTGAGCAAACAATGCCTTCAATGGTCTATTTGCATATCTGTCATCAGTAACAGACATCAGACAAAAACATATACTGTAGGCCTGCTGTGAGGCCAAGCAAAAAGATCTTTTGTTCGCTGAGCACAGAGGCCTGCATATCCTCTGTGAGTTAGCCTGTGAACTGTATAGCTGAAGCCAATTTGGCATTTGCAGTACTTGATCTAACCTGCGGCAGACGAGACATATCAAAAGATAACAGAAATATTTGAACAGGATATAAACAGAGCTCAGCAAACATATTAAATTGCCACAGAGGACTTTCAACATTAAATAGGTCAAACACATCAACTATCTGTTATCTTTTATGCGCCTGCTTTAGGGCTTAGAAGTAGTTCATTAATATTGTATACAATATTTCAGATGAGATTTAGCAGGGTCATATGATGATGCTTTAATATGATAACTCTCAATTCTAAAAAGATAAAGCTCTAAGAAGTAGAAAAACTTGTTCACTTTTCTTAAGATGCCAGTTCTCTTTGACATCACACTTCACAGCAACATGCTGTTCAGTTTGGGGAACATCAGTTTAAGCTGTGATTTAGCATGTGCAGTACTACAATGATCAATCAATATCACACCATAATTAATAAGGAAAATATTCATAGTAACATTTGTAAATATGCATACAAAAACTGAATTGCTATGAATCCTTATGAATAATACTCACCGCGGATGCAATATGTTATAACAGTGTTGTTGTAGGGAATTAAGGTGTACTTGTGTGAGTCTTACACTGTCATCACGCCTTACTCAAAAGCTATTTATGTTTTTGACATGATGCTGTGTAGGAAATATTTTGTTTCCACCAGCAACAGAGACTGGTGGTACAAACACTAAATATGCCACTGATATTTTAAGTGAATTACCTTTGACATCTCTAAATGAGGCTTCATCACCTACCAGAGTGTAATACTGCTGGCTCAAGATTTCTGTGGTGGCTGATTTCAGGTTGTGTGTGTGTGTGTGTGTGTGTGTGTGTGTGTGTGGTGAGGGGGTTATGTGATATGACAGCAAAATCAGAGGAACATGCAGAAAATATTCCATTTTTCAATAATATTTGTTGGTTTGTGGTAACCTGCAGCCCGTTCCCACCACAGTGATGATACAGTGATCATTCAGCTTCTGAGAGCATTAAGTTAAGAGGTTTAGAGTCCAGTAATCATACAGCAGACACTGCTCCCTTTGGCGACTGCAACTATGCAAATTACAAATGCAAGTGCTTATTTGTGGTATGACCATGTATAAAAAGAAAGGCTCAACATTCAAAACAGATAAAGAGAGATGCGTCAGCCGCTCGCGTCATAATAAGGACCTCCTATTCTAGGAAGTGTTGTCAGGTACAACAATAACAGTGAAAACAAATTTTCAGCATGTGTCAGTCAATGCTGCTGTCACTTGAACTATTTTTTCTTCTCGAGGAAAAAGCAAGAACTGTGATCCTCTTTGGCAGTACCAATAAAATGCAAATGTCCCTGGCTGCATGTGAGTACCTGCAAATGAGATATTGCCAGCTATAAAGTGATTACCTGGTTTTCCTTTGAGGGAGTAACATGCACAATCATAAAAGTCACAGCCCCAATAACTCAGTCTTATCATATAAAGATGTAGTGTATATTTGCTAAGCGTTTTTAAAATATCTATATTACAAGGCAACTGAGAACCCAAAAACGTGGGGTAAACATAAGCGACAGTGAAATTAAGGCCCATCAAGTATCCCTAATTTATGACATGAACCACCACCTGTAAAATAACACTCCGCAGCTTGTCGATGTAAATCAGGCTAACAGCTATGACATACTGCTGGTTTCATTTCTCATCAAATGGGGAGTAGGCGCTTCATAAATAACCAAATGAGGAATGGCATTCAAGCCACAGTATCTCAGCTGCATGGGTGTTGATGCTGAGACACACTCACATGTCTGGAGGTATATTAAGCCTGCCTTAATCTTCACGTTCACTGACAAAGGAGTGTTGCATTTGTCGTGTTTGGGGTAAAAGTGAGTCCACAGACGTGTGAAACCATCGCTAAGGATTGTGCCATCAGTTCATATCCGGTTGCTTTTTAAGCATGTTGCAGCACAAATCATGGGATGTGAAATGCCTTTAGCTCGCTGAATGCTGGGTTTGGCTCTTACGCAAGGGACCATGATTGGTTATTAACACATGATGTTGTGTGTGTGCATGCATAGTCATGTCTCCTCCTGGGGACACGTTGAACCCATTAACTTCAGTACGAAATGTGGACCTCAACCTGAGTCAAGACCACACAAATGAGCCTAGGGAATGAGAAACCTTTGGAATAGCAAGCTGTAAAGGTGTTATCAGTTTTAGGATTGCATTCTGACCTAACCTAAAACAAATACTTTGTGTGCAAGACCTCTACTTTTTTATGGTTGAGGTTGCTATTGTAGCATCTTTTACTAGTGGAAAGGTTATCCTTGAACCATTTCTGTGTCTTATCAGAGTCAGCGTCCCATATCATTCTTACTTCTAAGTACCATGTACTAATTTTAGGACAAAACATTTCTTTTTGCACCCTCTGAAATAACTTGTTTAATTGATATCAAATGATGTGTAAAACCTCATATGTAAACACATTTTATTCAGATGTAAATGCACCTGAGTAAAACAGACAGTAGTGGTAACCACTTAAAGAGGTGGTCAGTGACTGCAAGAGCATTATTGATTACATGATGGTGAAAAACCATTTATGTTTCTAATGTAGAACCAATGAGGGCTGTAAACACTCACTGATTATCTCTCAGTCAGTGCATAAGTAGCTGTATTTCCCTATGTTTGTCTTAAAATCCAGAGGCTGCTTATTGACTCTGGTGCTGTATTCTTATAATAATCCACATGAAAATTCAGACTGACTAAAGGGATATAAATACTACAAGATATTGGCAACTTTAACTCCATGAAACGATGTGTTCAAGCTGCCAACTTCTGTTTGGACTTTGATTTGAAGTTCCTGAAGAGTTTCTGTAGTCCACATGTAGTGTGGGTGATTTAAATGTAGATAAAAGCAGCATGTAATATGTAGGTATGCAGGGTCAGTGTGCACCTCAGGACCCCAGCCATATGTAATCTTTGGTTTCCTGTGTAGCAGGCCAACAGTGTGGCCAATCTGTCCACTCGTTGTTAATCTGTGATGTCAAGCCAAGGCTCAGAAGACGTTTACTGTGTGCAGACTTAGGGCCAGGATGGATTACGGCTCTTGCTAACTGCCCTGCTCCAGTTGTGTGTATCTTTATTAGATACAGGTCTAGACAGCCGCCTGCCTACCTATCCTGTTAGCTATGTATGGTTTCATTGTCTGACTGTCTCCAAGACATATTGAGCATTTTCTGATATCTAATGATTAGCCTATTTTGGTTTGTTTCTCAAGCCATGGTAGTAAAAACGGCATTATAATGTAATTTTCATGTGGTAGATACTCTTTACATATGCCAAAAAAATTCTTCAATTTTTGGCTCTACTATGGTATTTGAAAGACATGTAATTCCTTAAGCGCCATGCCTTCCGCTTCAGTGCTCCATTGTGTTGAGTTTACAGCTTTGTCATGACTAAGCTGTACAGTAGACCTGATGTAACAGTATGTAGTCTGCAAGGGACGTGCTGCCCAATCTCACCCCTATTCGTCCCACATCATTTCTCAACTATTCAGCCTCTGCCAGTGCCAGCCTACACTGTTTATGTGTTAATTGAGACCCGCACGCCTCTCATCTGGTGACACAGGCCCCACTTCACACCGCCCTGATGAATTCCATGTGTGTCTGTTTGTTGAGAGCTCCTACTGTTACCATCACTTTATCAAGGCCTCCTGAGTCGATGCTGTGAAATGTTGTCATCTCGTAACAAGCAGAGCACAAACAGAGTGTTCTGGACATAGCAGTACTGAAATGACGACAAAATATTGACTAAAGGTGTGTCATCACAAAATAACGCAGATAGGGTAAAATATACAGAAAACCTGAAATAGTCGCTGGATTAAAGGGGAACACCAACTAAATTAAGGATTTCAAAATGTTACTTTCATGGTGGAGGAAAGTTCAGTCAATATTTGTGAACATGAGCTACTCTGGTTCAAGTATTAAGTCTGGAGCTGCTCTACAGACAATGAATGAAAGCCGGATTTTGTGGACAATATTTGTCTGTTTTACACCCAAATGAACCTTATTCTATTGTGATGTTCTCATTTCTTTAACAGAAGTATAAATATCTATAATATAATATGTACCCAAATTATACTCAGAACATTCACCTGGGTGCTCTCAGTGTCTTGTATAACATATTTCCTTTTTCATTGTTTATGGAGCAGCTCCTGACTTTATACCCCGTGACATCACAAATTTGAATTAATTTACTTACACAATTGGACTGTCATAGACCATAAGAATAAAATGACTGAATTTTCAAAATGGTTGAAATTCCCCCTTAAGCTGGTAGTTCAACTAAAAAAACAACAACAAAAAAATAATCCTAGTTATTGTTTTCCTTCCTTTAACCTGATTTTTTGGAAGGCTTGTGGTTGGACAATGAATTCATTTTTTAGAAATGACTTTAGGTGCTGGTTATAGTAACATTTTAAATCAAAAATACTGAATGGATGGCTCAAACTCGACTAGGCTACTTATAAGCAAGGTGTCTGCAGGTATTAGACACTAAATGTAATGCTTTTTAAGACCTTTTCAAGAATTCAAATCAAATTGAAGACAAATAATTATTTTCTTATTTTAGTATTGCACCTTTTTAAATATATATGTATATATATATAACTAAGTGGAATATAAAGATACATATATAAGTAAGTGGAAGGTCAGAAATGTGAATTTTCACACAGTAGAGCTCGACTCATTTTGACAAAAAGAAATTAAACACTGTCAATTATTAGACTAAGACCTCACAAATTAAAACTAGGAAATTTAGGACTTTTTAAATGACCTGCTTGCAAACCTTTCTGCATGTGAAACATGTTTACATTCTTCTTTTCAGGACAGTTTTGAAAAGAAATGTGCCTGGTGCCGGGTTACCATGTGAAACACAAGCTAACACATTAAAGAATATCATGAATGTGTTTTCAATAACAAATGCCTAGGCTTTATACTAGGGCTTCTGTGATATTAAAAATCCCTGTTGTTTAGATGCTTAAGTAGATCGTATCATGGACGGTATTGTTGGGACTGTAACGTATTCAGTGAAATTAAATCAAGCATCATCACTCCCCTCTGGAGGCAGTCTAGCTGAAAGTGGGTTAGGCGGTCACGTCTGTGGTTACACTTGGCTTCCTTGCTAGCAGGCAGACCGGGCTAGCCCCTCTACTCGCTATACAGCAGTGTGGTCCCCAAACAATGACGGCCTGCCATTAACTTTGAGGAGCCCGTAGATCACTGTTGATCACTGCACCATTCATCCACACAGCTCACGACAACACATCCACTGTTTTGAATAACTGGGTGATACTTGCCTAATTGCCCCTCGCTGATCGTTAGCACGATTTGATCCATGAGAAGGGAGCGGAATTCAACATCCTCGTCGGCGCAGCGCTCCTTCAGTGCCCGGAGGATCTGAACTTGTGGGTACTCCTGGCTGATACGCCTGTCGGTCACGAACCAAACCCGAGAGCACATGTTGGATTCAAAAAGTTAAAAACAGAAAATCCGGCTGTGAAACACACAGTTGTAGCTGCGGCAGGTGTGGTGGTGGTGGCGGCGAGGGCTCCGGGGGTCGGGCGGCAGCACACAGATGCTCACACAATGGAGACCTCGGCGGCTAACAGCACGAGCAGGCGGTGATGTGGCTAAAAACAGCGCTAACCGTTGAGTGGACCGAACCTGCTGATGAATAATCTTCTTTATCACCTTTGTTTCCCTTCATTTGCAGCCATTTAGTCTTCCCGGGGGGCGTTAGTTGAACCCAGACCGCGCAAATTCGACACGAGCGAGATAAAAAATAACGGTATGTTGACTAGCAGAAACTTGTATCTTTCAACCGATGATATCCAGCTCTCGGCACTATTTGCCCGCCGGGGCGAACAAAGCCCAGGCTGTGCCGCTGTATATCGTCCAATAGCCGCCTCGAAACTGCCGATAAAGTTTTCCTGCGATCGCTGCACGGCTTTGCAAACCGCTAAGTCGTGGCTTTATGACAATAAACAGCTAACCCACACAACGACTACCCTCTCTCCTCCGTTTGGCTGCTGTCCACGAGGTATTGGTGCTGAAAAGTGCACGCGCTTCGTTTACAACTCCACTTCTCCGCGTGCGCAGTAAACAGGGACTGCCCCAAAATAAAAGTTTTGGAGCGGCATTAACCAATCGCAACTCGTACACTCCCTCATTGTCCAAACAGCACGCGGAAGGTGTGGGCGGGCCGCGGCCGTCCTTACCAATGAGGGCGGGATAAACGGAGCACGATGAGGGCGCGCGGAGTGCTGTGTGAATCAGTGCATGGAGTCTGCAGTGCGCACGAGACCGCGCACATCCCGAACCGGTTCAGACCAGACGGTGCGAGGAGGTTTGGCGAATACCGACAGCGCTGTCTCCATGCCGAAGTGGCAGGAAATGAAACAAGGTCATCACAAACCAAAGACGCTTCCTAGCTTCCTTTCTTCCGTTCGGTTTGTAAAGACTGAGAGGCGTTTATTTTATCAGAAAGTTGTATTTTTACAGTCAAGCAGTGCAGTCCAGGGATATCTGTGTCGGCTGAGTAGGAGGAAAACACTCCCATGTGATAACGGTGAGAAATTATGCGAGTGACCCACTTCCTCTCCTCTCCTCTCCTATCCTTTTGCCAGACACGGCGACTATCACTGGGGGTGGGGTTAACTTAATGATGTGAACACACAGACACCATGCACATATTTTTAGATTCAGTGGGTCTGGCAAAAAAAAAAAAAAAAAAAAATATGACGCTGCTCATAACTCCTGAGTTTCACTGACAATCAACACGTGTTTAAGTTTTCTTCAGTATCAAAATATTACAGTGATAGACTATGTGATGTCTATTTACGGATGATGGGTTTTGCAAACATGCACTGCCAATTAGGCATATCCTGAATGGTGCTAACGTTTCTGTTTATCAGTGGCCTTCATAAGTAGACTATTCAGATCCATTACTTAAGTAAAAGTACTAATACCACACTGTAAAAAAAAGTATGTAAAGTAAAAGTAAGTAAGTATATTCAGGAAAAAGTACGTAAAGTATTTAAATTAAAACTACTGTAAACCTGTGTATATACATATATATACACACACACATATATACTTTCACAAAATTCAAAACTATGAAAAAAAGTGAAAAGGTCTTTATCAGAGTAGTTGGCAATCCATTTTCTGCCAGTTAATCAACTAATCAGTGCAACTGTACTTGTATAAACTGGTTGGTAATTTAATTTATAACAAAACATAATATTTTATAAACTTTTTACGCAAGTATCTGAAGTAAAGTAAAGTAACTAACGCATTCAGATAAATGTATTGAAGTAAAACGTAAAATATTTCCCTCTGAAATATAATGCATCAAAAAATATAAAATAATATCAAAAGAAAAGAATTGAGTTAAGTACAAATACCTCCAATTTGTAGTACAGTATTTGAGTAAATGTACTTAGTTACATTCCATGGCCACTGTTTATAAACTCCCAGAATATTATGTCAACTGTAGTTTCAAAACTTAAATATCATTATACCATAGATAGAAATAAGACAAGGAATTAATACCGGCAACACTATTTTTAAGGCTCATTGTTCTTATGTGCGCCCTACACATGCTCTATACACTAATATTTGTCCCGTGTTAAAAACAGTGGTGAGGAAATATTCAGATCTTTTACCTAAAAAGGCTAAAAGTTACAATACTAGGCCAGCAGTGCAAAAAATACTCTGTTACGAGTAAAACTACTGCATTCGAAATAGTTCTCAAGTAAATTTACATCATCAAAACGAAGGCCTAAGTAAGCTATTGAAACACACACACACACACACACGCACACACAAACACACACACACACATATATATGCAATTTTTTCGGCATGTGCAACTCTCATCTCAAGAGAATATATTGTTGTGACTCAGCAATATATTCTCCATATCTCTTATAAACCCATAAAAGTTCACATTATCTTAAAACAAATAATTATAAAAAATAATCAAATTAGAATTATCAAATAATTTAAATAGGCTAGCCTAAATCTGTTAGCACATAATGGCTGTTGGCATATTAGACTACCATTTATTCAGAAATGCCTTTATAATAGATTACTTTGTATTTTCACCATTTTATTATGTTTGTCAGAAATATATCACTGCAAGATATTACTAATACTTATAGCAGACATTGATAGCTCCACACTTAGACCTTGAAATTTAAATTCTTATTGTTTGCTTTGCATACGTATGTCTTGCTACTTTAGGTTCCACACTAAGAAGTTGCATCCCCTGTTGCTCTGCCCTCCCTGCATCCCCTGAGCTCAAGGCACTGCAACATATGAGAGCCAACAGCAGGATCAAACCGGGCAGAGCCAGTCGTGCTCGACCAATCATCACAAAGTAAGGGGAAGGCACCACAGTAGACACATTCCTGTTTATAAATGCAGTACCAGACGTTTTTTTTTTTCTGCAAGAATCAAGACCAACTTCCCATCCTATTTGTCCAACATGACTATTAAAGTATTAGTATGTTCTTTTTGAGATAAAGTGTGAAAATTGAGTAGAGGTGACATCATAAGTCCCTAATTTGCCGAATATAAGCTTGTAAATGTTTGGATAGAGAATAAGCACATAAAATTCAGCCAGGCCTAATAGCTGTTCACATTTTGTCATCATGAGGTCAACAGACATTTCATTATCGTTGGCTTTGAGGTCAAGGCTGTTTGCATTTTGCATGGACAAGACAGATAAGACATGTAACAACGTCAACACCCAACAATGTTTCACGTGACTATTCACAGTGTTAAAGTACATTTTGTAAAATGAAAGCAAAACACAGATAAGTGCACATTCAACAAACCTCAATGTTTTTTTTTTTAGTTTATGAAGATGGCAACACATTATCTTAGACTAGAGAGCCCTCTAGTGGTGGACATATAGATTACAACAGTTTGCCCAGAAGAAACTCCTAGACAAGGTTAGTCATTCATTTATACGTCTTTAATGTTAATGTTTGAAACTTTAAAGTAAATTCATGGCCCATATGTATATATTTGTAACAATCACATTGGTCGTTATCATTTTAGGAATGTTCGAATTACATATTTGTATAGAGCAGTTGTTTTTTTTTTTTTTGGATCTTGCAGTGTCTTTTTGACAATTTATGTAATTCATGAAGAAATAGAAATTCCAGCACTGTTTATTGGTGCTTTGAAAATTTATGAAATACCTACATAGATATTTAATTAAGCATTGCACGCAGCTCCACTGTCCAGACGAGTGCAGCACTGAGCTGTATTAAACCTAACGCTGACAAAGTGGGAATGCACTCCAACCAACTCTAAGACAAAAACACAGACTTCGTTCCTGGTTTGAAGCTTGGGAAATAAATTTTATTAAAGGAATGGTGATCCAAAATCTACTTGTAGTTGTTTCGACAGCTGAACAAGTCAGCTTAAAGATCCCCCTCAGACTTTAAGACATTCTGCTCGCACTAGTTATACATTTGTTTCAGATGTGGTTTTCAGCAAACAAGTTCAATGAGCCTTACTTGTCAGAAATATTCAAAATTAAATCTACTCCTCATGCCTCGTTGAAAAATCAATATCTAAATACCCTAAAATGCAAATACTGCTGATTTCAAGAGTTTAACTGGTGACAGAAATACTTTCAGATATATAGAGAGGTAAACAATAATAAATTTAAAAATAAAAATAATACAGTGTATATACAACTAGAAATAAAAACACCAACTACCAGAGCAATTAAAGACAAAGTTACTAGTGAAAGGGAAAAGTTAAAAAGTAAAGTGACGGGATATGATTAATAGCAGCGGGTCTAGTATTATGTAAACAGCGTACACCAGAATAATAAATACTGTTAGTCACTATATGTCTCTTATACATCACTGAAATGTCCATTCTCCTGTCTCTATGTGCACTTGAAGTTTCCACATAACAAGAGCAAATTTGTGAGATCCCAAGTTTGATGTTACAAAATCATGCTTGTTATCAGAGGTGCGGTAATCAAGGTTTTGACTTGAGTCACAAATATGATTGGCCTATTTTAGACTTGTCTTGACAAAATCAAATAAGATGTGTGATGTGACTTTGACTTTAACACCAGTGACTTGTGACTTCACTTGGACTTGAGTCTTTTGACTTGAAAACGAGTGATACCTTCCCCTAAACCCAAATACTTAAATATATGTTATTGAAAAAATGTGTCACAAATTACTTAATTTCCCTCCGTTTTCTGAATCAACGATGTTAATGCAATTAATTCCCAGCAAGTCGATACTGAATTCCCAGACGTTCCACTTTAACCAAACTGACATCACTCAAATAAGTTACAAGAGAAAACCATGAAGAACTAACGTTAAATTTTGTTACTGGATGCCAGTCAGAAAAAAAATACACCAAATATGATCAGTATTTGTAGGATAAAGATTCGACGATGATGTGGTTAACAAAAAACAAATTGCACTTTGCATAACGTGGATAAAGAATTACAGATGAAGACACAATAACATCCAACAAACTTGTATTAACAAAAAAATGAAAAAAATGCATTTGTGATTTTTCAGAATATAATATATATTGTTACTCTGATGTAAAATGGAAAAATAATGACTTGTTTAGGATGCAAAACTCAAAGTTTAGGCTTTGGGACTTGAGTGCAAAGGCTTGAGACTTAGTTTTGACTTACAAAACAATGACTTGGTCCCACCTCTGCGTGTTATCATGTCATTTTTAAGGTGAACACAGAGAAGCTTCCAGCAGATAAATGCAAAAACAGCCCTCAAATGTCAGACGCTGAACCGACGTCATTCTGCACAGTGAAGGTCAAACAGCCGAGTAACAATAAGCAAAACTGCTACTTGTTGCAAGTCAAGCTAAATATCCTTTTCAAATGTTCTTCTTGCCTGCATTAATACACTCCTAAGCAGTTTTTCAAGGCAGTTTTGTTTGTATAACATTGTTCAACAACAAGGCAATTTAGTGCTTTACAAAAGACACAAAGGGGAGTTCGAGTTATTTAGTCTCTATATTCTTACTTTTTTATTGAGTGAATCTTTTCAGTCATCTTCTCTGGATACATGCAAATTGCAGGCTTTGTGACGGGATTATGGAGCTAGCTCTATGCTAACTCTGCAGCAAACAACTATGGAGCTAAGTGTTAGGGGGATTTGCACACTTGCCAAGCAAAATGTGTAAGGAAGCCTGCTGTGTCTGCATAGATTTAAACCTGGCTTGTGCCATTGTTGTGCTCCTCTCTCTTACATGCGTATCTACTAAGCTACTTCCAGTTACCTCACATAGTTCACAATGTGTAGTGTGACACAGAGGTAACAGTCGTCTGTAAGGAAACTACCATGAAGTGCTGTAACAGATGAAGCTGTTGTTCACAGTGACACAGCTGTGGGAGCCTCCTGTTTACAAAAGAGGCCTTTGTTGTCTGTACTTTTAATTCTCAGAATTTAGTTACACATGTGTGTTTATTTAGTGATTCAAATCCCAGTCAAAAACTTTGAGGTTATATTCAGAGCTGAGGGGGGAAAACTCAAATGACTTTGATACAAATGTCACTCAAAACTTCTATTTAGATCCAATAGTTTCACCAAAAAAACAGTTTATATCATGTTACACTAGTTGTATGTTTGTGTTTTGGGAACAATTGTCTGTTTGTCATTGTTGCATTATAAGCAAAACTCAACTCGCACTCATCCATAGCCGTAGATATCGGGGGGGAGCGGGGGACACATTCCCCTCAGTATTTAGAGCATGTTCATTTGTCTCTCCATATAAAAAAACATGACAGTAGCAGAGGACTGTTGCCTGTCAAATCATAAGTTGATACAGAAAATGCACAAATTGGTGCAGAAAAAAATCCCCCAGAATGTTTGCTTAAAACTTTCTGAATCACTGAACCAAATGTTTCCTAAGTGTCCCCCACCCCAATTCTTAAACCAAACCTACACCCTTGTGCTCATCTTCTAGCATTACAGTATAGGCTATGTCTTCAGGGTTTAAAATCCATATTTTGGGCAATCTTTTGCAGTTTATTCATTGTCCGTAAGTGCTTATCGTATGCAGGGTTGCTGAGGCCTTTACCAGCTGACACTGGGCTAGAGGCAGGGTACACCAGACTACTACAGGGCTGACACAACCAGCCATACAGACGCACATTCACGCCTACTCCAGAGTCCACGATTAACCTAACCTGTATTTCTCTGGACTGTGGGGAGAAGCTGTAGAAAACCCACACTGACATGGGGAGGACATGCAAACTCCACACAGAAGGGCCCTTGCTCATAGTGAGGCGACAGTGCTAACCGCTGCACCACTATGCCTTTGTAAAGTGTAACTCAAATAACTGACGCACCGCTAAAGTCTACTGCAGCAACGGTATCAAATGTGACATCATACACTGGAATCCTTGAATCTGTGTGAACTGATGAGTTATAAATGCCAAACACATCCTGCTCTCCTTTCTCTCTGGACAGAAATCTTGAAGGCGCTCCTGTGTGCTGTCCTGTCCAGGTGGGTGTGCTGTGCTTCACATGAAGCTTCTTCCTGCATTTAATCAACAGATTACAGGCATGCAGTTCCTCAACTGAAACAGATAATACACCACCAAGCCCCCAGTTTGTTGCCCTAACAGAACAGTATAATTTGCCACTTTTATGCAGCAAATGTTTTGTTGTACTTTGTGCAGGGTATTAATATTATTATTGCACACATGTCCTTGCCTAAAATAGTTGTGCCTAAAATAAGCATTTTGGTGTCTGGGTATCACACAGAGAGTTTTCTTTAGTTTTACTGCTTTAGCAAAACAGTCAAAAGTAGAACCGCCACGATTAGTCGATCAGTTGATTAGATGATCAGGATATAAGTACAACTAATTGAATAGTTATTTGAATAGTTTTTTAAGCAAAAAGGCCTAACATTTCCTTGTGTTGCCTATTAAATGAGATAATTTGATGCTTTTCTTCATCATACATGATAAAATGAGTAGCAGTGGATTTTTATTAACTGTTGGTCGGATAAAAATATCACTTAAAGATGTGACCTTGGTTGCTGGGAAATTAAACAGGGCAGATTTCACTATTTATTTATTCATTTATTGACATTTTATCCTAAAACGATTAATTGAGAAAAATGATGGGCAGATTAATCGATAATGCAAATAATTCATTGACGCACCTTATTTGTCATGATTATAATGACAATGATGACTGTAGTCTATCATATGATGATGATTACTTATCAAATCCATGAATCTAACATAATGGTATGATAATTTATGTCACATTATTATTAGTAATTACATGCCAGGCTTTATGCCAGACAAAGGCTAATTATGGTAGGTCCGTGTGTGTCTTGGTGGAATCTCATTAATATTGATATTGGGAACTAGTTAAATGGATGTGATTTCTTTTTTTTTTTCCTATTGTGGTGCATGAATTTATCTTCAACGTGCTCCGGCTGGCGTTGGAAGTAGTTCCGGTGGTTTAGCAGCCGAGCGGAGCACAGAGACCCGGGATCTTCGTGTTGTTGAGCGCAAATGCGAATAGCGGGTCGAGTCCGCCCGTCATGACTGTCGAGTGACCACAGCAGCGGTCAGTTTGACGCCGGCACAGCACCGTGCATGCAGCCCGGCTGACAGCGCCAACGCACCGCCGGAGCTTTTGTCTTCGAGGGGGAATTTTCAAGTGCAGAGTCGGCGTCTGGAGCTCCTGAAGCAAGAGTACAGAAAAATTGAGCCGGCTCATCTTCACCTACGACGGTGAGTAGTCTGTGCAGAAGAATGTTTGAATGTCAGTCATGAAGGTTTGTGACAAATAGCGATTTAACGGGGAATAAGTGTGATTGAAAAGCTTTTACTTAATGGCTGGCTATGACAAGTTCGTTGCCTGTCACACTGAGCACGCATCCAGACACTGTAGCATTCGTCTTTATCCCAAATGTCCGTCAGATAAAGTCAACTTATTTTAAGTTTGCAACAAAAGTCCATCATTCAGACTGCGGGGAGAAAGTGTGCGAGAAAGTGGCGTTTAACATAACAATTATCCGAGTGTATTGGACGAGGACTGTGCCTTGCACAGATGAAAACACTTTTGAAGTGATCACAGTGGAAGCTTACAGCCTGACCGAGCAACATACCCAGCTGAAGACTGTAGAGTTCTCATTGGTAGTAACGTAATTGTATAGAAATGCAAAATTAGCTTGAAACTAATAACACCAACTACCAAGTTTAAATTGCTGGAAGGAAAAGTAGCAACAGAGGGGGAAATTAGCCACTTTTGCGTCACAAGATTTAACCAATTTAGGTTCACAACATAACATATTTCTATAGATTTATATAAAGGTGCATGAATACCTGCCTAGGTGTCAATGACACCATGGCAGGCATTCACAGGTGTTGATTTATTTTTGTTTACTTGTATATACCATGTGGACACACAGTATGTTTGCAATCATATAATTTAATTATGCCTGTATACATCACACTTTTAAAGGATGTGATATTTTCAGTGGTGCTCCGTGTTTAGTTTAGAGCCGACTAGTTGATTAAATGTTGCTGTCCTTGCGAGTCAGCACCAGAAATACAAGTCGGTTGAACTTGTTTACTAAATTATCACTACTTTATGCGATTGCATTCCACAAATGAAAATGTCATTGTAATAATCAGCACATTTTCTGTGGATTTATTTTTCTAAAGAATATTGTTTTCAATAAATGTAATTTGTTAACTTTTGTCGATAGTTGTCATGCATCAATGAAAATTATGCAGTGTTCATAATGCATGGTTCAAAGTATTTCACATTTCTGTGGCATTTCAAATAGTATTAGGTTATTGAAAAATTTGGTTTATTATTTCAAATGGCTCTCGTAATATAGGTCTACTACTACTTGCTTACCTTAATGGATTTGGCCTAAATTGCTCAATTTTGACAGTTTTCTTGAGTGTTTTCTTATTTGTAGACTAGTCGATAGGGTCTAGTTCCAACCTCTGTTTTAAATGTTGACAATATTAGTTGTAATTACATTTTGTTGAAAGTTAACAAAATTTACAGATTTGAGATTAATATTACCTTAATATTTGCACAGATAGCGTTAAATGGCACATCTTTGGGTGAAATGTTTCAGCATGCTAATTCACGTTATACAGACAGAAAATACAGTTATTTGTCATAACTGTCCTTGAGTGCTTGTTTTTTTTGAACAGTGTATGCAGGTCACTTTTATTTACAGTTTTCCAGTATTTTTGTTGATGGTGCAGTTATGCTCACCCACTATGGATTTCTTTTCCATAGGCTGCCTAGTCTCTTTCCATAAAGAGACTATAACCTTACAATGAACGGTGAGCGTCTTATACTGTAAAGGAGTCATTATCTTTCATCATGCTGCAGTGTGGAGAGCCAGCCAATACTATACAATTTCTTCTCTCCAAAAACACACAGACAACGGGATGTGTGTATGTGTGTGTGTTTGTGGGCGACAGACTGAGAAAACGTTTGAGAGAGTACCCTGTTCCTGATTTGGATGCGCCTCTAATTCCTATCAAGATGAGAGCTGTCTGAACAGATTTCTCTCATCATTATTTGCTCTGAGATTTACTTGCGCTTGTAAATGGTGTTGATTGAGGGTAATTTGGCTTTTTAATTGCCGAACAGCTGCCACACTCACTGCTGATTGCCATTGTAGACTTTCTCAGTAGATCACTCATAGACCCCTAAATGCCTCATTAAAACGTTATGCAGAATTGCATGAAACGTGAAGAGAAGAAACCCCTCACAATGTTTTACTGATTTCTGTTTTATCATCGGAAAGGTCGTTGTAATTATCGTCAATGTCAGCAAATGCAATGCTAAGAAGCGAGTGTAGTAATGACTTTTTGAAAGTTGAATTAAGGGCTATTTGTGGATACACTACATGCATTTGAGTTTCTTTGATAAAGATGAGCTTCATATGTCAGTGTGACGGATGTAAGTTTGGCATAGATGAGAAGGACTCAGAGGGCAATTTTCCACTATTTATTCCATTCTTTGCAGGAAGACAATATAACACACACATACTGTATGTTGCTTCAGGTTGGTCACTGCATATCTGGATCATCAATGCAAAGCAGCACTTGGAGCACTTTTCTTTACACTGTCCCAGGCAATGCAACAGTACTAGATAACTTTGACATGTATATGTGTATGTATGTGTATTATGTACGGCTTAGCCAGTGAGTTGCCCGTGTTAGAAAATTATTAGCTTTTAAAATTTACTGGAAAACATTGTTTGTCCAGTTTTCTTAATTTGGTATAACAAAACATTAACTGTCACTCTGAGAGAGAGTTAAGTTAAACCATGAAAAATATTAAAAAAAAATGTTAACCTAGTGCAATAAGATGTTTGTAGGGAAGCCACAAAACATAGAAAACAACATAATTCCAGTTACCACAGACTAAATATCTGCAGGAAGACAATTCAACTCATATATTTCTCCAGGTCGGTTACTGCACAGCTGGAGTTATATTTACTAGGAATGTAAGAAAATATGCGATATTAAGTCACAATAAAATATTGTGATTCTTTGTGATATGCTGAGTATTGCAACAACATATACTGCAATTTATCACCTTTTGCTCAACTGTTAATTATTTTCCCAAGAAAAACTTTGTCAACTTCTGTTTTATCTAATGAGATAAAGATTCTCACTTCAGTCATTTTTATTGAAGCAAAATGTAATGTATGTGGACAGAAAATACTGGGAAATATGATACTTGGCGTTGTTGTTTTGAAACATTATTGTAGTACAAAGTGTTGTGATACATTGCTCTTTTAATTTCTTACCCTGCCTCTATTATATTTTTTGATACCGAATCGATCTGAAAAAACCCTATGTTGATTTTTAATTAGTTTACATGCAAACGTTTGTGGTAGTGACTCATTTTGTGTTGAGATTGCTCTATACTGAGACAGATTAAAATTAAAAAATTAGACTCAAAAACTTGCAATATATCACCAAGCTTGCAGTATTTAATGTATCGCAATATATTGAATCATATTGTGTATTGTGATACATATTGTATTGCCAGTTTATTGTCAATACAGAGCCCTAATATTTACAAAATAACAAAAATTTACACAAATGATGGCCAAAATCTCCACACGGCTACATGAGTCATGTGTAAAACAGGCGGCCTGGCATGCCAGGAGAGCACTTAGTGAATTGAAACAGTGAAATGGAAACGTCGACAAAGTTAATATTTTAGCTGTCAAAATATTTTACATAATACTATTATTAGGCAATATGCATTTAAGGTTACAGCTAAAATGATGAGTTCATCAAAGAAAACCGTAAAATGGCACCACACAACTTACTCACGTCTTATGTGACTTAATTAGCAAGGAAGTGTTGTCAAATAAAAATAGACAAGGCTGCTCAACAAATTATAAACAGAATGAATAATTTTTTTTAAAAAAAGAAAAGAAATCAGAAACTAATTAATAAAGTACATTTTTACATATATCAGTGATGGCTATCAAGATTTCATGTTGTCAGCCTGCATATTCATTATAACTTGACTTTATTTTTTATTTTTTTGCATTTGTGACTACATTGGTAATGTTTGGCAACCAGTCCTTTTTCTCAGTGTCTGCGAAGAATGATTTGCCACTAAATTAAATGTAACGGATTTAAGATATTGTGCATGTCTCAAATCATGACAGCATGTCTTATGTTAAGCAGCTTATGTTTGCAAACGAAACCTACAGTTTTTTTCATATATGTATTTATTTTTTTAATATTTGTTTGAGTACATATAGACTTGAAACACAATCCCAGTATCCACGTGTCTGTGCAGTTTTCACTCTGAGTTCATTTTATTGAAAAACCCAGCATGAGTTAACTTTGGCACTTAGAAGTATTCTTTTTGTGAGCTCTGAGAAAAATGTTTGTCTGTCTCAGCCCCAGTGTTGATTCCCTGTAAACAGACAGACTATGGTCTCACCTTTTCATACCGCTGCCATTATACACAACCGATGTTTAACCTTGGAAAGAATATCCGCTTCTTGAGGACTTATTAAGTAAGATTATGCATTTAGCAAACACCAACACCCACTCTCTTCAGTTGTATGTACTGTTGCCTGTGAGCATCTTCGTCTTTTACTGTTTATCACGAACACTTCCTCTGGAGCGTCTGTTGGTACACTGCCTCGCTCAAAGACAGCTGAGGTGAGGAAGAGGTTTCCTTTGCTTCAGCTAGACGCCCTCTAATCTGTCTCTGCAATTATCAGGCCACCACAATGTCGCTAGGTCATTTTAGTAACTTCAGGTCATGTCAATAATCAGCTGTTTGAAGCATCATTTAGACAAAGTGATTATTGAAATGACCTGATATTTGAAGTATTTAGCGGACCCCTGCAAGTGAGTGAAAGTCAAACCTTTCATCTCCAATAACATGCTCCTCAGATATTGATTTACCTATATACTGCACCATAGCAGACTCCTCTATCATCAGGCGGGGAAGGCGAAAAATTTGACAACGCATTAGAGCAGACTTAGTCTGCTTTTAAGTACCTTTAAGTTCTCTGAGTGCTCCCAGTCAGTGTGATTTTTGTCTTGTCCCCAGGAAAGTACACATAATTTGGATTCAAATGCAGCAAATCCTTTTATCTTGTCAAAATCCTCTTTGATTCTGTTAGGAAAGCGTTGCTATGATTTGAAAGAGAAAGATGTAAAAGATAAGATGGGGGATGATCACTTTTAAAGGGCTGTCATTTGGATTGAACTCAGCAGCGGCGGCGCTGCCAGCGACGAGAGTTCAGTGCAAAGCTTCCATTGTGAACCTGATGTAAAGCCTGTGTCTCTCACAAGCTGAGAGTGTTGTTGCACTCTCCTGGTTATGTTTTAATGAGTAACAATTGTAAGCCAATTTGCATGTAAAACAATGTAATTATAAACAAGCATCAAAAAGCTGTAATACTTCTAAAAAATGTAAATTACTCTCCATTATAAAGCGCAACAAAACCTAAGCCATGCCTCTGAGCCAGGGCCTCTAGGTTTTGGATGCTCGCTTCCATTATTAATGCTATTCACAAGCCAAACTTTTTAGGTTGGTGCAGTTGGGCTCTTTAATCTATTTTTGCTGTAAATTAATGAATTTTTAAAGAGGACTAGTCCTTGCTGAATAGGGCTGGATGTGGGAATGTAGTTTGAGTCGTGGTGACGCAGTGCTATAGCCCCCTTTACTGTGCAAAGCATGAGTTCACAAACAGCATCCCATCTCTCTCTTGGGACCTCTCGTTGGGGGAGTTTGCCGAAATGCTGCACTCCTATGTTTTATTTATGACAAAATATGCCTTTTTAACTTCGCCGTTGTCAGAATCTGGAATTGTGATAGCTCTTTCCTAGTCGGCAGTGGTAAGTCTTCTGGGTCGCTAACTCCCTCTACCTTGGCAGATGTTTTCAGGTGTTATGTTCTGTGTGGGCTTAGCCAGTTAAATATTTTATTCCAGGACTTTGGGGATTCAGTGGAACCTACTGATTTTCTTTGCCTTCTTGCAATCAGATGTTCTCTCAGACCTGAGAAAAAACGAGTTAAGCAGTATGTTGTTTCATTCGAGATGCCACTTGATTGACTCTGTCGACACTGACCGCTGATGAAACTGTTTTTCTGTTGTGGATAAATTATCATCCTCTCTCAGTGTTACTCTTTTTTCCAACCTTATTTTTCCTTTCAAGCATCAGTTTGCCTGACCACATGCTTTAAGGCCACAAAATGTATCTCAGTTTGAAACTGCATTACATCGATGCCTCTCCAGGTCTCCTTTGAGAATAAGTAGACAGTATCAAGCGATAATTGCTTAACCCAGCTCCATTGAGAGATGAGCAAGCAGCCACCATAAGGGCAGCTGATTTGCCTTGATATCTTATAATTGAACCTTTTCAGGGGTATGTTTTCTGGCGCTGAAGCAGAAAGTAATTAAGACGTTCAATACTGCTTTTTGGACCTTTTCCTCCTTCTTTTGAATGGCCCACACTCCTAGACATGACAGCGCTCAGTATGCTTACAGACTTTCTTTTGACACATTAGCCTCACCGTTGCCAAGGCAGTCCTTCCCAGAAACCCCCTCTGCTCTGCACACTCCGGGTGGGTATTTTGTCATTACTTCATTTTCCTCTGAAAATATTTTGATGCCTCTTTCTTTTGGTTCCCTGCCCCCCCCCCCCCCCCTTCTCTCACCCATCCCCCGTCACTCCATTCAAAGTTCTCTATTAAAATGCAGAACTGTAAAGCCTCTCTCAGTCTAAAAGCCTGCTAGCAGCAGGGGACTGTTAGCTGTTAGTGATGCATACAGCTGAGTGAGTGCATCACAGCTACAAAGTCTAATGGGTGAATACATTCAATCACACACAGACCCTCGACTCTTTTAAAGGGACAATGTTCCCAGTCATGAAAGCTCCATCCACAGTGCGGAGAGTGATGTATTTAAATTCTTTGGAGGAGAAAGATTTCTTGTTCATAAACGTCCAAATCCGTGCTCGTCTTATTTTCTGTATTAATGCATGTAATCTTTTTTTTTTCCTGTAAGTGCCAGGTAATAGCTCACAACTTCCAAGTTACCAAAGTTAACTTTTTTTCTCCGTGTCGGGTAAACAAAATGAAAATATCCCACGTTCTTTTTTTAATAGATTTTGAACCACCTTTGATACCTGCCGATGTTAGCCAAATGTCTTTGTCTGAAAATGTATGTTCCTATGCACACTCATACTACAAGCAAACCACTTAATCAAACACTCCTACGTCTGTATGATCAGCTGCCAGACTATCCCCTCTTCGCTACCTTTATTTTCTATTCGACTACAGCTCTTTGAAATCTGTCTGGTTGGTAAAGTTTTTGATGTTTCCTGATCAATGATGTCGAGCTAAATCTTGTGGGCTTTTGACTCATATGTGCAGGAATTGTGTTATTTGGGGTTATTGTTTGAGCCCCCAATCACTGAGGTACTTTTAATTCTCTCCTGCCCTGCAGCACAGAGATCCGCTTTCATGTGTGCGGTTTTCTGAACTGTTGTGAAATTTTGGTGAAAGAAATCTGCTCAATTTTATTGCAAACATGCCATTAATCATATATTTATAAAGAATAGCACAGGCATTTTGTTGGTATTGTTAGATTGAGCGTGGACTTTACAATCTGGTAATTAGGTTTTTAAATAATGTCTCATTTGAAATTTTTCCGATTTAACATTTTTATTGGAATATCAGTTAATTAATAAATAGTGTTTGAGGTGCCACTTTCATTTGATAAACAGCAAGGAACATCATCAGGTATCAAAGGCACTCCTGATGTGGATCTGAACCTGAGCATGATGACATCATCTCAGGATCTGGTACAGTATCCCTGTGGCCAGTGGTGGGTAGAGTACTGAAAATGTATACTCAAGTAAAAGTTCTATTACTCCCATTTTAAAATGACCTTTTTTCACAAATTACCCAAAGGACACATTACTTAACATTTTAATATTTTTTAGAGTGTGATGGGTAATGTTAGATAATAATATTATTAGTTATGCAAAGCTTATAATAATAATAATAACAATAATATAAAAAAACATTAAAAAAAGGTCACGTTTTTAAACTAAACATATTGGTTGATATGACCATTACTGCAGTTGTGTAAGTGAAGTTAATGTTAGTTGGTGTGTTTTTGGACATAATTCCATCAGTTGATGACACAAGGCTTTTTATTGTGAAATATTTGCAGGACTGTGTTGTTGACAATGCAGTGGCTTGCAGGGCTTCATTAATGAGTGGAGTATATAGTTAATATACATAGTTTATATAGTTAATAGTGGAAATAGCAGCCGGCAGCTCTGCAACAGTGTCGCTTCAACAACGCTGTCAGTGTGAAGACCACAAGCTTGCCAGACGCAACAGTTTGGCCACCACGCGCTCCTCATGAATGCAGTGTGTCCCGGGCATAAACCCTACACACTGGACCCTTAGCTGCTTTCTAAAGTACACCAATTTAAAAGACCTACAGGCCACTAGCTGCAAGATAAGTCAATGTTATTATCATAACATCAAAGAGTAACGTTAGACATGAAAGATTAACGTAGCTAAAATTAGCTAGCTAAGTATATTCTTACCCCAAGTATGTACAGCTTACTTCACTGTGCTTGCAGAGTCTTAAAGATTTTAAAAGCAGAGATCTCTGTTTTTTTGGGAGGCAAGGCAGCACTTCATCATGTAACTTGTCTTTTTTAGATTATGGCATTTGCAAATGTGGCCAGGGATGGTTAATGGATGCTTCTGGGTGTTGTGCCGTCATCATTGCATCGTAGTCACAAGGCAGGTGGTGCTTCTTTTTTATCCAGGCAGCTGGCAACCTGGCATCTACAGCAGAGGTGCTGCTCGCATTCTCTCCCCTACACTCAGTCCCTGCATTTAGAGCAGACTTATTGTAACAAATGGTAAATGTAGTGAAGAAAAAGTAGATTACTGGCTCAGAAATATACTTCTACTTCGACTAATAGTAGAAATACAGTCTAAAAAAAGGAAAATGAAAACTACTTGTTCCTTTAAAAGATGCTTTTTTTCACTCATGTCTGTTATCTTGAAGGCATTGCCCTGCTGATAGACTGTTTGGATGTTTCCAGTCTGAATGTTTGTCCCTGAAATGCAAAATTGTACCTGAAGGAGAATCTATTGACAAAAGTAGACAGAAGAGTAACTGTCTTCTCTCTCACTCATACTGGTGTTTCAGTACACCCAGATAATCATGAACAATTACCTGAGATGAGAGATGAGAGTTTAGCACTCATCATCTTGCATACAGTATGATACATTTCTGTAGAAAACTGATAGCCCTAAGATAAGCAGAGATGTACTGTAAGCTGTCTTCTCTGCAGTGATTTTTTTTTTCTCCCCTGATAACATGTGGGCCTCTGAGGCTGATGTGAAACACATCAGATATCAGAAACAAAAGGCACAGGGCCGAGGTTAGCCCAGTCACCGTGGGACCAGTTGACTGAGTCGACTAGGTAATTGGCTGCGTCTACCCGCCCAGCAGGGCCCCTCTCCCCAGAAGCCAAGTCATGCCCCTCCTCTTCTCTCTCAGCTCTCTTCTATTACTCATCATCCCAAAGCCTCACCAGGCTAGCAGTGCGAAGCTACACCGTGCCGCCATGCAGCCAGCCCACGCTTCCCAAACTTCTCAACAACAACAGCCACGGCAGCACAGCAGGTCAGGGCTTGTGGCAGGCTGATTTGCAGCTTGAGCCTCCTTTTAATGAGGGGAAAATAAGTACTTGTTGTTCTGTGTCTTGTGTGTCACCACCCCCATCCCCACCTACCCACCACCACCACTACAACTAGCAATGCTACCTTCCCTTCAGCGAGAAAAAAAAAAAGAAAAGAGAAAAAAAAGGTGCACTAATTAAGATGGCTTCCTGGGATTTGGAAGAGGGGGGTTGGCTATGGCTTCTCCCACAGTGGCAGGGCCTTGAGGAGGAGATGGGGGTGGTGTTGTGCAAGAGGCCTCATTGGGCATATCTCTTCTCTCGGTTCCTCTTTCCTTCCCGTAGTCCCACTGCCTGGCTTGTTTGGCTTGATGAGTCTGCTGCTAAACATTTGTTTTTTCTACTTGTAATTAAGCGAGGTTTTTTTGCAGGAGCTGAGTACTTCCCTTCCTCTTCTTCATCCTGGTGTATTTGGCTCTCCAGGGGAATTGGTGGAAAGAGAGACTGGGGTTTGTGTTGCTCCTGGTAGGCAGACTCATTGAAGTTCTCCCACCTTGATTATATACAGTGAGCATGAATGGAAAATGCGTGGGCCAATAGGCTCTTTGTTGTTCAAGGACATGCAAAGGTTACTGCATGGGATGGCAGATGAAGGTTTAGATGTAGATTTCTGTATCCTTAGGAGGCTGAATCCATCCAGCCATTGTTAACTATTCACTGGCATTGGCCCGCTCTTTATTCGTCTCTTTCAGAAAACCCGTAGGTTCACCTGCGTTTCCCAGAATATAGGGCGTTCATCTTCCAAAAGCAGCGAGCACTAAACAAGGCAATTTTCTTTGTTGAATCAGAGTGTGATCTGAATGCAACATCTTCACTCCAGTGATGAGTAACAGTTACATGACATTCTCAGTCCAGTAGTGACAAATCTACGAATGTACTGTGACTGACTGGAGTACAGAACAATTGGTGAGTAATTTCTCTCTCGTGTACCAAACGATTGTCTTTGTTGTTTTTCTTTTTCCTGAATCATGCTGAAAGTATTTGCAAAAGCCCCCACCACAAAAAAACTTTCCTTCTCTACTTACACAGGACACATTTTTAAGTTCAGCGCCATTCTAAAAATAGCTACCAAATTAAAATGTTGGGGCTTTGTGAATTTTTTTCATTGTTTGTGTCTGTGTGAACAGGATCTGAGATGCTGGGGGAGTCGGGGTGGAGGGGACTTGACAGGAGAGTGAGGCACGTCGAGAGTCAGAGAACGGGAACACAGTGTGGGGGGGTTACGCAGAGAGGGAAAGGGGACGAGCCTTTCGGCTCCTCTAGAGGGTTGGAATTCCTCCCGAGCTGTTCCCCCCATTTGGCAGGCACTTGTGAAAACAATTCCCCAGCTTTTAGTCACTCTGCAGATCCAATTGCCATTTCCACTTTGGAGAGAACGAGAGTGAGAGGCAATCCAGATAGACAGAACACAGAGAGAGAAAGAGAGAAGAGTTTTAATCGGGTTGGACAGATGCCGAGGCCAGTTGAGCGGTTGTGCGATATTAATATCTTATGAAGGCTGTCTGGCAGTGCAAGCTCACCGTCTTGTGTGGTTCTGTGTTTGTGCGTTGCAGCAGCGGCCATTGCAGCGGCTAAATGAAGATCTTGTGAACATGCACGAGGGAAGGACTCTACCTTTCACTTCGGTGACTTCCCCAGATGCTTTGGCCCAAAGAAAGATGGAAAGGAATGGGAAGAGTAAGACACTTAACTCATACCTAGTCCCCTGTGCTGCTTTGCTTTTCACTGTATAATTAATGGAATACAACTGTTTGATTCAAGTTTTTTTCTTATCCATTGCTCGCATTGCAGATCATATTTATGTGCAGTGTTAAAGATGAAGTGATGAACATGCCAAAATATTTAGTTTTCCATTATACAAAGCTACACTGTATGTGGAAAATAATGTGCAAGTTAACATCTGAGTGTCTCTGCCAAGCGTGCTTTCTGCTCCAGCTAAAGGAGATGAATAGGCATAGTAAACAAACCTCCTGCTCTTCCAGACTTGAGCCAAGGCTGCTGCACAGCACCCATTCAGTGAGCCAACAGGAGATCCTCCATCCGCCACGTCGCTGAGCCTCTCACCCTTTCCCTTCTACTCCCTCGACCTACAAGCATCATGACCTCTGAGCTGGAGAGCAGCCTCACCTCAATGGACTGGCTCCCCCAGCTCAGCATGAGGGCAGCCATCCAGAAGGCTGACGCGGGACACCTCCATGGCCATCACCATGGACACCACCACCACGGCCACCATCACCCACATGGCCCTGGCAAGAAAATCGCCCATCTAGACCCAGGTACAACGCTGGACCAGGAGGAAGCTGCACAGCATAGAGATGGTAAACCACCTTACAGCTATGCCAGCCTAATCACCTTTGCAATCAATGGCTCGCCGCGCAAACGGATGACTCTCAGCGAGATCTACCAGTGGATCTGTGACAACTTCCCCTACTACCGAGAGGCAGGCAGCGGCTGGAAGGTAAGAGAAAAACTATGTGATATGGAGTGTGGCTCTTTAGTGTTCAGTTTTTATAGTATGGTTCTGTCTAATCTAGGGTTTGGCTGGTGCCAAATTTTTCAAACTGGTTTTATATTAAGCCAAACACCTGACTTGTATATCAAATTCTACCAGTTGTCACACTCAGGAGCTGCTTCTGAGTGGAATATAATGACACCATGATTACACCAAAAATAAGCATTTGAGTATCGCGTTATTCATTCATTCAGTCATTGGCTGTAACCGCTTATACCTCTGATGGGTCGTGGGGGGCCTGGAGCCTATCCTGGCTAACATTGGGCGAGAGACGGGGTACACCCTGGACAGGTCGCCAGACTATCACAGGGCTGGCACATAGAGACAGATAACCATTCACGCTCACATTCGCATCTACGGCAATTTAGAGTCACTCATTTTTGTTAATCGGCGGCTATAGGGCGATTCATAAACTATCGTTGTTAGCGGAGCTTGGCTCTGATAGCAGCCAAAGGCGGTGCAGCCTCCATAAGCCACATCAGAACGTTCATCCCCGGGTCTGACCAGAGCTGAAGAGCGGAGGATGTGTTAAATGATCTGCTCCAGAGAAAGCAGCACCCCTCTCCGCTGTGTGACGGTGTCTAATGTTAAGTGTGGTGTTCTGCATTTTAACATGTATTTAGGCTACATGAATTTTGGGCTGGACTGCAACAATTTCATACACCTCTGGTTCCCAGCCTGGGGGTCGTGACCCCACTTTGGGTCATGAGATTTTCTCGATTTTAAGGGGTGTTAAAAAACTTTAAAAAAAAACTTCAAGATGTACTTTTTATTTTTTAATCTCACAGGGCAGGACCTGAACACAATATAAGCTGTATTCACAGAGCCTTAAACCTATGCTAAACAGCCTTGTCCTGTCGTAGAAAAGACAGCCAAGCAAAAGGAATTTCTCAAAAAAGAAGCCTTTAAATAAGGCGTATGATTGTAGGTATATAGAATCCAATAAAAAGTTTCAGCCAATATCAGGAAAACTCATCTCTGATGCAATATTAACAGAAAAATTTCTGCTCAAAATTCATCGTAATTGTTTATCTATCACAAACTTACTGCAGTTAGGGATTTGGGTTAATTGAACAGTTTAGCAGTTGTTCTACATGGTTATTGTTATGTATTTAATATAATATGAAATATGCCTAAAATATGGCATCAGTTTACTTATTGATGGTAAAGACGTCCCTGAAGAAAAAGGTTGTACACAGTGCAGACAAATACTAGATTTTAACCGAGTCTTGTTAACAGGAAAAAAAAAAGTTTCAAATTGTGATATTTACGGGAAATGACAAACAATATAGCCAACAGCAAGAACCTCAACTGAAAGTCTCGCTGGTGATCTCCCTCATGACTAACTCTGTCATGTCTCCTCTCATCACCCCAAAAAACACATGAACCTTTCACTAAACAAAAACTGCATGGCCGCTTCTCGCCCTCCCACCTCCACTGAAATTTGATCACCCTCATTTTTCTGGTGCTCAGCTCAGCAATAAAAGACTTTGTTTATAAACCTAATATATCAATATTATTATTAATTGTCATATTAATATTAATTACCCTGTCATATTGCTGATTACTAATGTAATATGAGCTGTATTTAGCACTGTGATGCCGTCAGCATAGGTTGCTGATGTAAGCTGCTTTTTAATTTGCCAGAACAAGTCATCATGACAAATGATGGTTTGTATAAATTTAAACTGCTTCAAGTTCGTACACCAGACCGGATTGGCAAAACTGTAAATGGACCCAACTGTAGTCCAATCAGGTCAGTTTACTGCTATGGATCTCGGGTCTGCTTTAACACGTCTAATACCCTGTTGGATTGTTATTGTATTATTAATTGACAGTTATTTTTTAGAATTGTATTCACAGTTATTAATTATATAGGGCATTATTGCTGCTGTTTGTTGAGGTTTTTGTTTTTTTTTCTAAATTGTCAATGCTTCATGCCTATGCTGGGGTTAATGTGGGGTCTTGTTTAAATAATTCCTTTTTGAATATTGGGTTTGGTTAGGTTTTCGGTTAGGACTGTTTTGGGTCGCGTCCAACATATGGGTTATACTTTGACGTATGTGTTATATCAGTAATCGAAACCTTTCAACATAGTGGTTCTGAATGAGGGTCTACTGTTTTGTACTAAGTGGCTCTGAAGTGTGCAGAAGTAAGTAGGCGACGTCTATTATTTCGGTGTTTTTCTTAGCTCATCCTATTTTCAGGTCATAACCACAGTGCTACTACCCTCCTGACCAACAATATGTGTTTACAGAGCTCATCAAATCTTTGCGTTTAGTTATTTATAACTTTTAAATGTTGAAAGCTAAACCTAGATTTGCATTCAGCAAGCGGCTTTGATTCTGGATTCAGATTTGATCAACTGCTCTTAAACCTTAACCCCATTGCAGGTGCTCAAACTGCACAAATCTGATCTGGCGGTTGCCTTGAAGGGCACAGAAACCTTTTAGTGAACCAGGATTGATTGACAGACAGTTTTCGTCTCATTCAGACGACATTATTAAATCCTTATGTAAATGCAGCTATGCAAATCCTGGCTAATATGAGCAGAAAGGTGGCTGTGTTATTGGAGACAAATGAATAGATCCCTACGGTTGTGTCTTGGGGATTCTCTACCTTATTAGTGAAGAAGGGGATGGATATAGTCCTTCCACTGACACATTGAAAAAGCTGTCTGCAAACTATCAACCAATTCATCTCTCTGAGAGCGGGAACATTTTTCTTCTTCTCTCATTATTTCTCTCTCTTTCACTTTCTATCTTCATCTCCCAAGCACTTGCACTCCACCCTCCCTCCCCCTCTCTCTTAGTCACTCACTCCTCTCTTCTTCTTTCCCTTTCACGAACCTGTGTTTGTTCCCCGTCTATAATCTTCAACACACCATTCCCAGAGCAGAGATGCATGCCAGAAACGGAGACAAAAAGGTTATGATACAAGCCAGGTTGTGTTGGCAGAGCTTCTTACCTGCATGTAGGATTCAATCAATTCGTTTTCTGTTCGGAGAGAGAGGATCGGGGTTATTAAGACCATTCAGGCTTTCTCTCGCTGCAGCTCATGACTGCCTTCTCCTGCTGGTTGTATTTGGGTGCCAGGATGTTTTAGTATCCCATAATTACACCTCTAGATTCATTGATTTGTGTGTGTGTGGCTGCATTCTAGTAGCATCATTAAAGCACTGTTCGGAAGGCGTTGTGCTTATATTTTCACATGTTCTGGCATCTCTCCCTGATATCAGTGCAGAGAGTTTGTTGTGAGATACATAACCCAAAGTTGTGTTGCTTTCTACTTGGGCCAGGGGCATATAAACAGTGCACAATGTTCTTATTTGTTAGTATTTTACAGAATATGTTTTTAAAGCGCAGAACTAGGAAAATCAACTGATAATGGTAAATCCGTTAACCGCCAAAGATATTTTTGATGTTAAGCATGTCGATTGATAGTTCAATTTTGCTCCTCTTCAGTTTACCGTGCTGCGCACCACTGTGAGGGCAGGACCTGCCCAAGACTCTAGGTAGCAATGCTGCTAAATTCAGCAATTACTTCTGCTACTTTTTCAATGAAAAAAGCTAGCACTAAATCCAAAAGTCTTTCAAATTTGTCGGATAATGTCAAACACTCATTTGCATATAGTGTAGTAATTGCGCTGTGTTAGCATGGCTAGTGGTGCTAACGTGGTTAAAAAAAAAATAGAGGGGTATTGCAGCTCAAAATGAAGTGACTTACCCACAGGAACTACCTGGCGGGGTAAGTGTAAGGGGGCCAACGTGTCTGCGTCAATGCTGTCCTGCCACCGGGACGGTGTTACTAGCAGTAATCGCCGAATGAGTGGCACTGCCAGGTAACATTAGTTAACCAGTGGAGACTGGGGCGTGGACAGCAGGCACTGTTTCCATTAGGGGGACAGGAAGTGCTCTGGGTTATGAAGCCAGTTTTCATGTAATTACACCGACACATGATGCTGTGTGGCCCGAAAAGACTTTTTCCCCATAGACTTACGTGTTGAAAGAGATGTCTGTAAATCAATGGATACATTTTTTTTGATCATCACCACCTCCTTGAAATTAATCCTTTTACTATCAGGATTTGGTCCATTCAGTCCAATAACATTTAGAAAGTTTAGAAAAGTCGGCGTGATCTAATCACTTAGTGCTAAACCAGAAGTCTGTAGTGTGTCTGCTCTAAGGAGCTCTCAGTGTGAAAGCAATGCAGATTATCTGGATAATTTTTTAAAAATTCTTTTGGGTCTCATGCGCCAATGAGAAACTTAGGAATATAGGAATGAACAAGGCCCCACCTTCAACGCTGTATCCAGGTCTCTTTATGCATCCATGGATTCCACATGTTAACACAGCCAGCTGGCTGTCTGTCTGCAAAAGCCAACAGAAAAGGTTAGACATTTAAATCACAAAACATTAAAATTTTATCACCACTAAGTGGATAGGGCTTTAAAATGTGTTGCCAAAGCTCATTGGGTCAGTGGAGCGCCGGACTAAAGAAAAGGCCTCTTGTATTTTACGTCATTTTACATTTAAAACATTTTTTTTTTAGAATTAGCCCATCTGTTGCCACTCAATGAGTGCCAGGTTATCGAAAGCAAAATTGCACTGACATCCGTACACCGAACATAGAAAAACCTCTTAGTTTGTCCCTTCTGTTGAAAAGAGTTACACAGATCTGTGGGGAAGAAAATATTTGCAAACCACAGACCTGTGCATGAACTGCCATTTCAGAAGACTGCAAAGTAACAAATTAAGCAGGGTGAAGAACAAGTTGCATTTCTGTTAGTCTTTGAGAAAAGGCTGTAAACTTTTTGCTTCCTGGATGACCCGACTTGAAACAGTGGGGCTTGTTTTATACCAGCCATGGCCGTCACAGGGAAAGTTACATAAGTCTGGTTCATTCCAGTTCAGGTGATTGCTGTCAGCTGTACACAGTGGGACGCAGACACAGAGATTGTCTGGCTGCCACGTTCGGCAGACATGGTCGGCTCACACGTTGCAAGTACACACTTTGAAATCCGTGTTTTCTGAATGTACCGGCTCAAGGCGACCGCTCCAGCTTTCAGAAAACGGCCTCATATGTGGTCCGTCTTGTTTGCCATCTCCTTCGCCCTCTGCCACACATGCATGCACACACAAGCTCGTACACCCACAGAGAGACTCCTTCTCAGGTAGGCAGTGTACGTGTGCAGTCTGCAGATTACACACAGGGAGCTCAGCAGGAGAGGAGATGGGGGGGGGGGGGGGGTTGGAGAGGAGAGAGGAGACTGTCAGAGAGCAGAGGAGAGTTTTACTACCCAGCACACGCACTCCGTCTGCTCTGTATGATAATGTGAGAGCGCAGGAACGGCAGAGTTGAAACCAGGACATACACACACACACACACACACACACACAGAGACACACACATTGGCTCCCATCCTTAGAAATCACATGAATACATACACTGGTTGAACACCGCAGGCTTACTGCACGTGTTGCATCTACATATATACACACACAGACACACTTTCAAATGCATTAAACACCCAATCTAGTTAGCCAGTATAATCATGTAGCTTTCCAAGGTCGTGAGATTTTTGTGTCTTAGCTGGAAATGAATATGGAGAGCTCTTTTCATCTGAGGAGTAATGATGAGAACCTTCCTCCGGAGCTGTGGAGGAGGTTTAGAATTTGTAACAAAAAATACATGAAATTAAATAGCACACGAATGCATAAGGCATTTGTTTATGGAGCTTGTTGACACTCTTAAATTCATCTTGTGTAACATGCATGCCCAGCATTTCTGTTTTTAAAGCAAAGGAATGAGAGTGGAGATACAGTATACTGGAGTGGAATGCAAACAGTGTTGCATCAGGCTGCGTCATTACCGCATTATTTTCTGTGATTGGAAAAGCATTATCTCCCTTTTGTTATCTTTAACAACCTCTCCCTCTCTCTGTCTGTGTCCTGTACTGTGCACCACTCTACTTTCCCATGCCCTCTGCAGCCTTTTCACACCCACGTGTCCATCCACTCTAGGGTCCACCTTTGCCACGACTCATAGTGCAGCCAGAGACCAAAGCCACGCAGGGGATTTTTATTTATTTATTTTTTTGCTTTCTATCTTGTCTCCTATTCGTGGGTTTACCTGTAATGAAATCAGCTTTTGGTGTTTTGATTGTTTTTTTTTTGTTTTGTTTTTTTTAATTCCAAGTGCTATCAAAATTTTAAACTCTGGAAACGGACCTTCACCACCTGCCTCACAGTATGTTTTGTTTATTGTTTCATGTTTTGACTTAATTAGCTTTTCTTTTATGCTGTTTTAGTGTTTTACAGTCTTTATTTGTTACTCCTGCCAAGGAGGTTATGTTTTCCATTTGGTTTGTTTGTCAGCAGGAGTATGGAAAAACTACTGGCTTGATTTTCATTAAACATGTTTAAAGGGTGTAGTAATGGCGAAGGAAGAACCCATTAAATTTTGGTGTTGATCCGAGTCATTGGGCATTTGCTCAATTTATTTTTCACTTTTGTTAACATTGTGAGATAAGGCATTTGGCCTTGGCAGAGGTCTATGCTCTCTTAGTACCCTTTGAGTTATGATGCAGGTTGTTTTGTGCTCACGAATAGGGCTGCAGCTAACATCAGTCAGTTATTTGTGTGATGAATCAGTTGTTTGATAAAATGTCAGAAAATGGTGTAAAAGCTTTCCCAAAGCCCAGGATGATGTCCTCAAATGCCTTGATTTGTCTACAAACCAAAGGGATTCAGTTTGCTGTGACACAGAAGTAAAGAAACCGGAAATAATTCACATTGAAAATACTTTGTGAAAGTACTCATAACTACAGTGTCGTCATGATATCGATACAGAGGTGTTTGGTCAAAAATTGTCATGATATATGATTTTCTCCATATTACAAAGCCATAGTTTAGACTAACTATAATTATGGGAACTGTAGGTGACACAAAGCTCACCTCACCATTACATCGCTACTGAAATGTGAAGGCCTTTCCATAATTTACCACTTGAGAAATACAGTCTAGACTTGTACCTTCACTGAATGGCTTGTTGCAGACTGTGCTGACTAACCTGCTCTCTTGCGACCTCTGTTGCCCCAGGCTGGCTCCCATGCAGCCAGGCTAATTGCCTGCGAATTAGCAAGGCCTAATGTGACGTTGTAAAGGGCAGTGCTACCACAATGGCCTTTGGCCTTTGGCTGAACACCACATGTCACAGACAATCACCTGATATGAATCAGCACTGGGCCATTATTCTGGCTCCCATCCTCTCCTGTCTGCTCTGTGGGAGATCGGCGACTGAGCTGGAGGTCCGTGCACGGTGTCAAGTGTATTTACGTATGTGGAGAAAGGCTGTTGTCATTGGCTGCAGGTAGTCATTATGTGGCTGTAACTGCACTGATGCTCCTGAGCTTGTTTCTTATGAGCGCAACTGGAATTTCACTGCAGTACTGTACATGTTGTGATTCAGCTTTGAGACAATCTGTGGAAAACAGTGTGCAGACAGAGAGCGTGTCTGTACATCTACAGTATGTAGCGCTTTTGTACGTGTCGTGTGTGGCTCTTTGTACTAGACGATTACATTGTTTGTGTGTCTACAGGGATGTGTGTTAGTGTGCTTTTGTCTGTTTTCCAAAGTAATATTAAAGGAGGAGAATGCCACAACCATCTGTTTTATTGCGGCTCACCTCTGACTGTGTTGATCCCCTCGTCACTAAGTAACTGTAACATGCATCCCAGCATTCCCAGTGTACATGTCACATTAGTCCAATCTGCTGTCCAGATGTGTGTTTGTGTGTGTGTTTGTGTGTGTCTGTCTGTCTGTCTGTCTGTCTGTCTGTATCAAGGTCATAGTCTCTCTCTTGACACTGTGTTAGAAATTTTGATTCATATTAAACCTTGACTCTAAAATGAAAATCTTTGATATTTTGCTGTCAAAGCTGAAAGCAAATTTAATTACAATTTAGAAAACAAAATCCCAACATCTGACACAAAAACAGTAAAACATGTCAGAATCCAGGAAATGTTCTACTTTTCTACTTTCTAAAAACCTAATGTCACACAGCAGACCTAAGTATTAAGGTGTATAGATTGAACCTTTTTACTGAAGAAACTGAACCTACTTCTTGTCGACAAGTCAGCATGTGACAGTTTAAGGGCGAGTCCATCTGCATTTTTCACAGGTTTTTCAAGTGGAAATGACCACTCAGCTGTTAGCAAAAAGCAGTGATGTAGGTTAGAGCACTGATAATAATAATAATAATAATAATAATAATAATAATAATAATAATACTAATGATAATAATAAATAATGATAATAATAACAAAAATGATAATTATTGAAAGGGTTTGTTTGGATTCTAAAAGTGGGCTTGTATGATGTACTTTCCACAGTAAGCGTAGTTTCACAGTTTTACCTTGCTGTCAGACAGCTCTCTCCAACAGGGAACTAAAGCGGTCATATCGCTCTCTTCAAAGCCACCAGACTCCATTGATAAAAACAGTAATTTTACCTGGCAGAACACAAGCCTTTGCAGCCCTACAGCTATCATTGTGTGATTTTTGCATCTGAAGTAACATGGCATCCACAGCATTGTGATGCTCAGCTTCTGTGTTGTTATAAGTGATACAGCTAATTTGGAATATTGATAAAACACAAGTGACAACAGCAGGGTCTGAAATGTGAAGCGTTGCTGCCTTAAACCTGCATTCTTTGTAATGGCCAGCAGGGGGTGACTCCCCCGGTTGCAAAAAGAAGTCTGATCGTATGTGAGTCACTGACAAAAATTCCCTACTTCTCACTGAATTTATGACCTCAGTAAACTTTTCTGGTTTCAATCGCTAGTAATGCAGCATGATGTTTATTTTGTAAATTATGGTGCCATTTACAGTAAAATAAATGATAAAGCAGAGTATGTTTTAGGGCATGGCTACCATGGTTACAACGCTGACTTGTCAGTCATTATAGAGGGGTGGCAATGCATCTCCAGCCAGATCCACCTGTCGCTTCTCTATAGCTCAACACTCAAATCCCATTATAGTCATTTCCATCCAAAAAACCAAAATGGTAGTCCATAAATGCGATTTGTGACTTCACTGTGACTACATTCACCTTTATTTCTATATTAACACATAATTCACAAAGAAGGCTTTGCTCAGTCACAAAGAGTCACAGGCTCGCTTACTGGTTTATATGTAGCAATGTCATAATTCAGAAACCTGCGTCAGGTCAAGAAAGAAAATGTTTTTCAGAAAATAGCATTTTGACACTAAAACATACATACTGAACCAAAGCTACAGAATTATATAAAAACCTCAAAAAATAGAAAATAATGGACCCAACCTTTAAACATGCTCTTGGTCATAAAAATTGCAATGTTGTTACACAGAGATTAATAGGAAACAAGTCATAGTAAGTTTTACTTATGTAACATGAAATCATCTTGAGATAGGTGATAGATAAAAATTATAATTATTCATCATGAACAACAAAGTTTTTTTTTCCTGATACAAACAAAGACTCATAACATATAGGATATTCCCCAGAGGTTTAAGTTGAACTCTGAAACAATGTGATAACATTTTTGCATTAGGCAATACATAACATTTTCTTATTTGGTAATATACAAGGGCACTTTTCCTTCTCCACATTTGTATTTTTAATATGAACTGTATCGTCTGAAGAACAAATCAAGATTATCAGCAGTGTCATTTTAACACACACAGCACACATACATGCTGCTATTAATTTAACTTGTATGTGTAACACTGCTAGAGCTTTTAATTACATACTAATCACTAATTGCAGTCTCAGTATTAAATTCTTAATTAAACGCGAGGAATTTCTCTTGCTATCTCGTCGAGGATTTGGCACCCATCCAGCACAGCGTTTCGCTCTCTAACCAGCCAGGCCTGTAGCACTCTCCATATGGCTAATAATAGGCTTAAGGCTGGTTCCCGTAGCACTCTGGAATGCAACAATTATACCACAGAATAAGCTTATTCGCTAGTCCCTCGGTTTGTACCCCGCAACGAGATGTGGGCCTGTCTCTTGTCAGATCCTAAATAACGTCAGAGTGTTTTGTAGCACAAAGGAGGAAACTATAGATGTTTGACAAAGTTAGAAGCCCAGCTCCAGTCTATGAGGTGATTTTGTGCCAGCAAAATTATTTTGACCTGAAAAACCAAAGCAAATTATTGTCAGTGATTGTCAATTGTGAGCAATCAATTTGATTTTTAGGTATTTCAAAAAATCAATAGAAAGACAGTGAAAATATGGAATTGATGTAAAAGCTAACTTTGATATAGTACCAGAAACTGTGCATAACAAACACTGTCTCTTTGTCTGTTGCCAGATTAGCTTGTTTATGCTCTGAACAATGTCACTATAGCCAAACATGCACAGTATTATGCGGTGTACTTTTTTACATGAAACCAAGTAGTTATTCCAGCCTGATTGTGAAGACAGTGATCAGCGGAAAGAATAGCCCAGATTGTAGATGAGGCAGACACAGATGAAAGAGAGACAACCACCGTGCACTTCACAGCCCCACTGTCAGGTGAGGGAGAGTCCGCTGTGCCTTCGACAGGTTGACAGCAGTTGTGACACTTTATAGTTTGTAAAGTTAAAGAGCTCAAATGCTTACTTATTATAATAATCTGTGTCCAGTGTATTTAAGTGGTTTGTTTAGTTTTGTGTTTTTACTAAGTGTCCTCACCATGAAAGATGTCAAAAAGAGCTAGATGTTCTCTTCTTTATCATCCTCTTTGGCTTGCCGAACATCAAAAGTGCACGTCACAGCCAACATCTGCTTAGGAGTTTGATAGAAACAGTCAGCTTAGTTTTCTGAACCTGAAATGGTTAAACCTGTTATACCCTTTTGTTTAACCAAAACAAGTGTTCAAGGCTTTGCATTAGATGAGCTTGCCTGTCTCTTTCTTTTTTTTTTTTTAATCATGTGTCACATTTTATGTCACACACGCAACAAAAAAACAGAAAAAAACAGCATGGAGGCCAGTGAAAATGCAATAGTGGTTACTTGTTACTTATTCAGTCTCTCTTTTAACCTCTGTGTCTGTTTGGAAATATGTCTGAGTGCTGCTTGGATGGGGATGGGGGAAAAAGGGGCAAAAATTAGCGTGTCCATCTGGTTCTTTACATGTTCCCATCACTGCCAATCGATTGGAGCTGGAGCAGATAAATACCCATGACTACTGCGGTCATTTGTTCTGGGAATGAATGCTAATTGTAACCTTTCCTACCAAAGACAAAAGACAGATGTCTGTGGGTGTTAGTGGGTTTTTTTGTCCCGTGAGAAAGCAGATGACTGAGCTAACACAAAAGCGATATGACTGTGGCTCTTAAATGTTAGCCACTAAACCAACCTGGATGGCTCAACACAGCCCAGCACTGTTAAATAAATACTTTCATGCCTCACTGTAGCATGGTCTTCATTTCATCAAGAAAGACCGAGAATAGAAAAAGGAGGCTGTCAAACATTATTGGGATGCAGAGTACAACCAGGGCACTCCTTCCTGCTTGTCCTCCTTCTCTGCTCACTCGCCTCCTCTCCCGGAAAGCCGCTGACAGTAACTGTCACTTCACCGCATCGCTCTGCTCGACACAACCAGCAACAGGAAGTGTGCCACTGTGACCTCTTGCTGCTCCGCCACCTAGTTTGGTTTCTGTGTTATTTTTAAACACTATATTAAAATAACAGCTGAAAGCATTTGTCTTTCTAAATCAGCCGTGAAATGAGAGATCCCAGTGAGGATGGTAGCGAGTAGAGTATGTCAAATGTTTGGCAGTTGGAGGTCGGGACACCTCAAAAGGGTTGCAAGATAAATTCAAGGGGCCATGAGACCTGTACTTTTCTCTAATCATTGCTTTTATATTGTGAAAGACTGAATAGTTTCACCGCTTCAGACCTCTTAGGCTGAACTGCTCATGATATGCCATTTTTCTAATAGTGGTGGGAATAGTTTTGCAGAGCGGAGCCGTGAGCAACTGCGACCACTGAAGTCCTGCTGGCACAGCATACAACTGCACAGCATGGCATTGAAAAAGAAGTTGTGTACCTTGTTGACTTGTTGGAGTTTTACTGGTTTGCCAAAAAGTCATCACGTGCAGCTCTTCATTTAAATAGCTTGCTCTGGTTTTTATTGTATTTTAGTTTGGAGACTGGCACTGCACAAAAAATTATGGTGAGAAACACTTAAAATTTACTCCTGTTGCTTCACAATAAAAGCCTCCTGTTTGTTTGCTTGAGGAAAGCTTTGATTGTGAAGCAGCAGTAGCAGCAGGAAATGTTCAGTTTAGATCCACAGTAACTTAGAACAGCCTTGATACAGATATAGAGCGATCAGTGTGTCACACGTGTCAATCTGCATAAGACACAGCTCGTTTGAGAGGGGGTGATTGTCAAAGGTTGGTCGCAGTCAGCCCAGCTACCAAGCAGGACCACTGAGAGGAGACGGTTAAAACACATGTTTTCATGCATGGCGTGTGCCCAGCGTAATAATGAAAGCAGACTGACCCAGGCTTGTTGAAATGCACCACATATGTAATCTGCTCTGCAATGATTCAACTGATTTAGGACACATTTTGCTGTAGCAGGGCTTTCTGGTAGAAATGATACGCTGAATTTTAGTGTAGCCACAAGTGTTTAGCGTTGTGTTTAGATGAAGAGGCAAGCAGGATATCTTTGGAGGGGATCTCCATTTATTCTGACAAAACATAAATAAGAAATAATAAAATTACTGCCATTGACTTTTTCGTGGCTTTCATTGTCTGCCTGAGGATAGGCAGCTAGCACTGTTTGAGTGTTTAGGAAAGAGGTGTGCCTGGATGCAAATAGTGACATAGACGTGGCATGGGAATTTCAAAATAATGGCAAATTCAAGATGTAGATATGTATCAATGTTTTCACTTTGCATCGTTAGTATTGGGTTGCTTATCACTCAATCTATATACATATATCAAGATCAGTTTGTAGCATTGTGTAAAGAGGCATTGCTCCCTTTGCAAAGGTCTTAAAAAGTGCACTGGCCTCAGGAAAAAAACCCTTTGATGGTGGCACAACACCAGGAAGAGCGCATTCAGCGTACTGTAGCTGATTTAGTTAATTTAGAGATAGCATGCAGATTTTTTTCCCCTATTGACCAACAGATTGGTTGAAGAGTGGGTAAAATTACAATCGACCAAGACTTTCTTTGGTTGACTACTGCTCTAACTTTTTTGGAGCTTCTTACCAGATCTCCAGAGACAGCAGCTTGTGCAGCTACAACCCTACTTCCACCTTGTCTGAGATGTCTTTGTGCCAATCTCTTACACACACACACACACACACACACACACACACACACACACACACACGTACACACTCACACACATTAACACATTCACTCATGTCCTTTCTCTCCTCTTTCCATACCACACGAACATATCTGCAAGCAGAAACTGCTACACTAATGCTTTAAAACATGTGTATACTCACACACACTCACACACATTCACACAGATAAACAGGTGTGTGTAACTGCTCACAGGCGCATGCACAGGTGCACACACCTGCCTACATACACAGTTATGCACAGGTGCGTGCGCAAGCAAAACTGAAATACTCACAGCTGCCAGCACACACACATTCAGGCTCACACACTCTGGTGTACAAACACTAACTGCACAGTCTCACACACACACACACACCTCATCTTATAGATGACTTGTGTGAAGTACTTCAGTGAGGGAGTGAGGAGGGCGGGGGAAGGGTCCATCAAATGAAATGAATATGTATTAGATGGGGATTGAAGTAGTGACTTGTATTCAACCCCGCATTCTCACGGAGCGTCTGTCACTCCGTCACCATCAGGATATAATAAGGCATCTCAATGATGCTCAGAACCCAGGAGACTTTCACATCTAAGACACCTGTCCGTATGTGCACGTACCCCCACACTCCCTCTTCCAGCCGACTCCAGCTCTGTGTTTCTTTGTGCCTCTTGCACCCCCCAACCCTCCCCCACCTCCCAGCTCCTTCTCCTCTGCCTTACCTTCAAACTTTACCACATTTTACCCTCTCTTTATGCACTGTATGGGTTCAGCTGAAAGTTAATAAAATATCCTCCGTCTCTCTTCTCTCCAAATATCCCCTCTTGCTATATCTTCCTTCCTTTTCTCTGTGTTTCTCTATCTCTTGTTCTGTCTGTGGGCGCACAAGGACTACCTTTATGATACCACAATGCATTCATCCTGAAGGGCATGGGAGAGATGCTCCTGAATAATGCTGTGTGGGTGTGCATTTGTGTGCGCACACCAAACTCCATAGGCCCTCCATAGTGTAAGACCAAGGCCAGCAAACCTCTCGCCCTTTGACCTCAGTCTCCCTGCAGATGCACAGCTGAGCCGAGATTAACAAAACCCCATACATGAAGAATACCTTTCTTACCTTGAAACACTTGAACAGCTTTTCTTTTACAACCTGCCAAGCCACATTAGTGAATTTATTTTCAAACAAAAACTCAATTATCTTCTTTTCTCCAGCCTCTGAGGCTATGCCATCTCTAAAACCACAATGGTCCAGTATGATGGACTTCACACAGAGCACTTTGTTTCTTTCATTTTTGCATTTGTTTGCAGCTGTCCTGTGTTAATTATATCTCTAATGCGTTAACTTAAAAATTGTGCGTAATTGTTGAAGTGCCATTTTAAGCTTTATACAGTTTATTTTTACATCTTCAGCAGTCCAAAATTGATACCTCGGGTTATGCATTTGCATATCTGTATTTGATTTAAATATCCTGCACACACTCCAACTCCAACAGCCATACGTAAAAAAAGATAGGGTCTCAAATCTCTAACAGGTGGGATAAAGGAGAGAAACCATGAGCATAATTTAATTTTTTTTTCAATTCTCTTTCATTGAAGGACAGATGCAAGTCAAACAATGTTGCAATTGAATGAATATCTTCCTTCTGTTTTTCTTTTCTTTGTCAAGCATCCACTTCTGTACACACATATATATATATATATATATCTATATATATATATATATAAAACAAATAAAAGGAGAAAAGGGGAGGTCTTGTGAATAGATAATGTTAATAATGGTGCATGAGAGTGAATGAAAATATTGTATAATTAGTTAGTATTCCTCTCATAATTTAAAATTTTACTGCAATAATTCCATCAGTACAGTGATAGAGTCATACTTATCAAGCGTGTTTCCATCCACCTTTCTTTATATGCACTTTCAATTTGCACTTAAAAATCATGAGTGGAAACACAGAAAAATTGGTTTAACAATCAAAACAAAAAGCAACAGTGTAATGGACATGCGTAATTTTGAAGCAGACAAAAAACAACAGATATGTATGGAGCAATAAGACAAGGGCTGTAACTTACAATCATCTGCCTTATTTTTGTTCAATTAATAAATGAATGGTTTTGTACATAAAACATCAGAAAATAGTGAAACATGCATTGTGTAATTTCCCACCAACCAACATACCAGTATGATAAAGAAAGGTATCAAACTGTCACATTTAAGAAGCATGAATCCCCCAAATGTTTGGCTTTTATGCCTAAAAAATTACTGTATTACTGTAACAGTTATTTGTCTGTCGAAATAGTTGCCATTTAATTTTCTGATGATCATTTTTTTTTATTAATTGACTGATCGTTTTACAGCTCTAGATTAGACTGTAACAATCATCAAATTAATTCATGAAACAAACATCATATTTCCAAAAACATTTCCACTTTTTTTTGAGGTTTGACGCTCTTTAAATTGAATCATCTTGTTGCACCCTTGTCTTTTTCTATAATGGCACCCAACTGGAGAATTAGCCCACCAAGTGTTTATCTCGATGCACCCAGCTCCTAATTTATTATAACAGTATACGGATTGAAATTTGTATTTTCTTTTGCTGGGATTACTGGAAATTTGGCTAAATTTGTGCTGCATTTGGATGGATACTTGACCACTGATTGATCAAATGTTTATCATACTTCATGATGTAAACTTAGAAAACAGTGTGTTCATGTAGGATCCAATCACTCATAGAAATGAGAAATTCTGCTTGATTAAAAAAAAGGCCTTTTGCTTTTGTTTATCACAGAAATGTTGTTTGGTAGTAGTTGTTGACCTCACTCCTAAAGTTTTTAATCAAACAGGCTTGCACCACAGCTGCTTACCTGATGATTCAACCAGGAGAGTTTCATGCCCATATAAGCGCTGAAGCACTCCAACTATGAGTCACCTCACATTGTCTAGCAGAGTTTGAATGGGACTGGAAACCCAGGCACCCGAAAGTACTTCCTCCCACTTTGCAACTCTATACCAGTTGGGCTGCGCTGTATGTTTCTAGTGCATCCAACTTCACCAACGAACCATTTCAGTGTAATCAGCATAGTTGTTGTTAAAATGGGCCAAGTGTTGTTGCCTCACTTGTGAAACTTTTCAAGACTGTTTAATTCAGTTTAGAGGGAAATGCCATCTCATGTTGCCCCTTTGTATTTAACTCAGCTGCCATGACCCAAATCTTCCAAACCTACCCACTTATGTAACTTAAGTCTTCTCTGTGTGAGCTGTTTCCTTGGCGTACACACACACACACACACACACACACACACACACACACACAGAGCAAGCCTCCTGCCTATGGCCAGAATATCCTTCTGGCGTCTTAACCTGTACCCTACTTCATCCGCGCACACACACACACACACACACACACACACACACACACACACACACACAGAGACACACACACATACTTTAACCTCTTCATCCATTTCTGCCAACCTTAAAACGTGTCACTCTTTCTTTGATCACTTTTCCTGACTGATCCACCCACCCACACACACACACTCCTCACACTCCTTTACTCTGCCTTCCCTCTCCACCCTGAAAGCATGTTTCCAAAACCTGACTTTTTGTCACACATCACATTATATCACATTGCATTTTGTCAAAAAGTCATCCATGCTTATCAAGCCCGCCTTATATAACTAACCTCTTCAAGTCCAGGATGCTGCACCCTGCTTTAAGGAGCAGCAGCAGCAGCAGCATCTTCCTCATACTGATATAAACACTATGGACTGTACATACCACACATGCATGCACAAATTCTCATATCTAATTATAACTGCATCAAAACGGTTGTTTGACCTTATTTTTCTGCAACATAGCTCTTAATCTCTAGCCTCTAAAAATTGCTGGGAAAATCAAGAGGCATTATGGGAACTGGGCACATAAGGTATAGTGTAAAATGATTGGATGCAGGTGCACTCTAGTCTGCACTCACAATGATATATACGGTATCTTAATGCGTATATTCACACATACACACTCCTAGTCAAACAAAACAAATATCCTTTTCTAATGCTATCTATCCATGTAATGTAGGAAAAACAAATTTAGGTTTTGTTGTCATTTAATTACATAATAAATTCTAGTTAGTTAAACGTTTCCTTATCATATGGAGAAATGTGTATCACAGTCTAATCATTTAAACAATGATGCCATTGAAACACAAAGAATAATGAGATGTAGTTATTGCCTAACATAATATCAGAATCTTCTAAGTTTTATGTTTTTTTTCCTTAAAAAATGTCCTTAATTTATTGAAATAAAAATATTGCCATGGTCCATGGGTATCATGTGTCTTCTTAGCTGAATGAACTTAAAGCCAAAAGTGTTGTCAAATGGAAATGCCATAGATTGTCTAGTTCATCATGTTGTACACATTTCCATCAAATTCAGTCAGAAATATATGTGGTCTCAAGAAATGCTGGAATTTGCATTACAAATTAGGAATTTTAAATGTAATAATTCAATTCAGTTTTTTTTGGGCCCATCATAAAATAAACTTATTCAGGTTTAAAATTGGCTTTATTTTCAAATATGATTTTGGCCTTGTTTATAAAAAAAAAACAAGCCAATAGAGATAAAACATTTATTGTGTTGCATTCTGTTTTGCAATAATGCTTTCATTTTGTCTTGTGTTAAAAATCCAATGCAGCCTTTTCTTTTCCAGCGCTGCACTTTGGCCTATCCCTAAAATCACAAACTCACTCACAGCCACTCAGTCACACAGTCACTCCGGCCAAAAAGAGGACGCAAAGAAAGCATCTGGTAAATGAGTAATCTTAGTATAGTAGTGTAAGTAGTAGTATAGTAATATAGTAGTCAGCCGTAGAACAAGCTGCACAGCAGGAGTCAGGAAATTAAAAGTGTATCTATAGTTGTTGTGGATTGCCAAGCAGAGTGAAACACCAGCTGCCATAGACACAAGGTCACCACATTGTTTAAATGTGGGGCAAAAGGAGCAAATTGCTTTTGGAAGAAATACATTATGTTGCACTACTTTGTTCACATGCAAAGTGACAGAAATAGATTTGGTAACATTTTTTTTTTAAAAAAAGGAGCAAGAGAGAGAAGTTTAGCTTCTTTCTCACTGCCACCTGGCTGGCCTATCCCGGCATGAAGTGTATGACAACATTGGATTGTAGTTTATGAAAAACATGAACATGCCAGTATTGCTGATTTTGCTGAGTTTTTCTGGACTGCTGGGTAAAGAGAAGGCAAAGGCTGATTGACTGTTTTTAAGGACTTTTAAGATGTTTTCCTGCAGGGAAAACAGCGAGTGCTTATGTTGTGTTGTGTCATTTTTCTCATGCCAAAGTTATAGAGATGAACTAGTGATCTTCTTCAGTGTCCTTCCTATTCACCCAATCACACGCAGACACGCTCACAGATACAATGCCCGTGACCGTGTGATCCATCAGCTGCTGGGCAGGAATGGCGTGGCCCCAGCCCGGCCCAATAAGCTCATTAATCAGGCAGGGTGAGGTGGAGTGGGTGGAAGGAGGGCACAGCAGTGAATCTCATTATCTTACTTCACAGCGCTGCTAATCAGTACAATTATTGATAATGACTATTCTCATTCAGTGAGGAGATATTACTATTTTCGTAACATGTAAGAGAAAAGGAGGCATTCGCACCGATGTATCCATTATGCTCAAACTGATGCTTTCTGGGTGGAAGGTCTCTCTTCACACACATTTTCCTTCTTGAACAGTATGTCCTTGCAGATGTTAGTGGTGAAATTTGTATGCTTTATGTTCCTCTATGTTCTGTTTTATTTGTCATTGACCTTTTTTGGGTGTGTTTTGTGTGGGCGGCTAAGAGCGAGCGTGCATGTGTCATTTATGGACTTTTTGCGACAAAGGCTCCCTGCAGAACATATTAAAAATGAAATGGTAATAATAATCATAATTGAAATGAAATTGTAATTGTTTTTGATAACAAAGTCTTGGTGATAATGACCTAATCAAGTTTTACTTGTGTTGGTGCAATGCTGACATTATTTTGTGGGTGACAGTCGAAGCTTTGAGACGATAATTGACAGGAACATTTTGAGACAGAACATCAAGCAGAAAAATTCATTGTTTATTTCACATCAAACATGAGCTATATGATAATGTCCATATATCTGTTCTGTTGGTTGGGCCATGCTGTAAAATCTGACAAGTCTATCTTAAAAAATAATCTTGGATCTAAAATAATCTTGGGAACTGATTGCCTTGAAAAAGGAAAGTAAATATAACTACAAATCTTAATTTATCTTTACTTTATATATAAGTGTTAAGTTTACTTGAAATTTATGCATTTTGTGACGTTGGAGCAACTTAGAAATGACAAGTGAAATGAACTTGTTCTTACTAAGTGTTAATAACTTCAGTAAACCAAGTTAGTCTGACTTATTTCGATCATGACAGAGAGAATTTTGCCAATGATGAAGTTCGAAGATCTGCCAGTTCTGCTTGTTGACATGTTTAAGAAAATACAGATATGATTGACAACCAGCACAATACAGATATAAAGCAAAGTAAACTTGGCTTACTGAAGTTGCTAAAACTTAGAAAGATTGATTTCATTATACTTGTCATTTTGCAGCAACTTCACAAAATTAAGCGTAACTAAATTTCAAGTAAACTTAACACTTACATATAAAGTAAACATCAATTAAGATTAATATTAATATTAATGAACATTTCTCTCTCTCTTTTGTAGTGGGCTGCCACAAATATATGTAATGTGTGGGAATATCTTCTATAAGCCAAACAAAATTGTGTTTATCTAAACTAATCTCTGTCCTTTGTTGTCTTAACTGAAGGAAGTGAACCTAAAAATGAATTTTTTAATTTTGTAAGTTTAATTTGACAAAGAAATGTATGCCTGCAGCCTGTAACAGGTCCCCTTGCTATGATAAATGTTATGGACTTCGAAGTGGACTTGTGCAGCAAGTTTAATAGCATTAAACGCTGGAACAGGATAGAAAGATGTTGATAATTCCTACAAAGCAGACTAGAGATGAGCAATATGATGCCAAATGAAATGAAAATTATAACAATCAATGTTGAACCGTATTCTAAAAATAACATTTTCTTGCCATAATGGCTTGCTGAAAACTACAAATCAGTATAAAATTATATGCTGAAATATGATTTAAATACAGCAGACCGTTAGCACTGATCATTAACAAGATAAAGAAATAAGTATAATGTGAAAACTTGTTTGTTTTGATTGTTCGGTATCCCGACATTTTGATTGGTTTAGATTAAAGGGTGTATCACCAATCATAAGGGACACACTGATCAAAACAAGCTTCCCAAACATCCCAGAAATAACATTGTAAGGGGACAGCTTCCTCAAACAGCAGGGAAAACCTCAGCCAGACTTAATGACACGATCAAAATAAGGCCAACTCTTAACGTCAGCATTGGTAACTTTTTGGTCCACTGTCCAGCCCCAGCAGAAAACGCACACATGCTTGAAAGTGAAAAGTGCCAGAGTGTGCAAAGTCGTAAATACACAGTGTTGTGCAGACATTGCAAGTAGTGCACAGGTGTGCAAAAACTGCCTGGGTAAGAAAAAGAATAGTGTGTAAACAAACAGGCAGAGCTTAGCAAAGTTAGATGGTCTGGCTGCTGAAGTGACAACCGGACTCAATGTTAATGATCCAACGCCACCTCCCACAGGAAAGTTTTCGGAACAGATGGTTGCCTTTGTGTGCCGAGTCGGTGGCAGTCCTCCTTGCCTTTTTCATCAGCCGACTGTCATGCGTTTCCTTGATGGACGGCCACGTACAGCCAGTGACCCGCTAAGTGGAGCAGCTGAAAACTGCTGGAGCTTTTCTCCAGGAGGAGAAGGGGCGAGGCAGAGGTGGATCAGGCTTTTATGGTATGCTAGAGACGGAGAGAAAGGTGGTTACTGTAGGAGAAGCAAAGCTGGTGTTGAGCAATGAGAGCTCAGGAGAAAGAGCAGAGAAATACCTCCTATCCCTCTGTCTTCTCCCCTCCTCCTCCCCAGTGGTATTAATTAGCAGCAGCAGATGAGTGGAGAGCGGAAGCCTGAAGGGAGAACAGGTTCATGTCAGGTTAGACTGCACTGTTGTGAGCTCTCTCTCTCTCTCTTCCTTTGCCTCTTTTAACAAGACAACACACACACACACACACACACACACACACACACACACACAATAAGAAGTTAAAAAAAATTGGGGAAATTTCCCCCCCCCAGCATAGCCAAAACTGTGATTTTTTTGTTTGTATAAAAAAAGGAAGGTGGGCGGCCAACTTTTTATTTTTGTTTGGAAGGACAGTGAGTGAAATGACAGTGAAATGACATTTTCACATGGACATAGTCAAGGTCACCCTAACATTTAAGCAAACCTCGTAAGGAAAGGATTTTATTAGAATTTAAATGTAGGACATTTCTAAGTGTTACAGTGTATTTTAAGGTGATTTCAACTTCAATTTTCTAAAGAAAACAAACACAAAAAACATTTTAAAGTAAAATCACATCAAATGTTGGATTATCCTAGAAAACATTACAGAAGCATTTTCAGCAGGCCTTTTGAAGTATTTACTTATTTAATTGAAGAAGGTTTAAAATGTGCCACCTTAAAAAAAATGCAACAGCACAAGTAAAAGCTTATGAAAATCCAAGGGGGGTGTGGCTTGAGTTGGTTTTTGCAATGGACTGCTCCCTTGACCGCAGTATTTTATGATCCAAATCAGTTGCACAACACTGTTCTGTCTTATCTGTTCTTGCGCTTTCAGTGTCCTCTTTTCAGACCACAACTTTATCAGTAAGGCCTACAAAAGGGTAAAAGTAGACTGAAGTCTTGCCAGTACTTTCATTTCTTAATATTGTTCTCCACCCACTCCAAGCATTTTGCTTCCCCGAACACATGCATTAAATTTTTTAAAACCTGTATGATGTAGAAAGAAATTACAACCATGTGACATCCTATATGGCTATGCAAGTACTGCAAACTATCTCTGCGGCTCTGCACAAGCTTTTCCGCAGAAGTATAAATAGGGTGTTATTTGTCCAGCTTTTAGGAAGGCTCGTTTTGATGAAATGTAGGTTGTAGCTGGCTGACTACCTTGCTGCAGTTGGAAGGAGGAGTTGTTTGTGTTTTCAGATTTTTTATTTAAAGTTATTGACCCAGGAAGCTTGAATCTATGAATATCTGTCCAACTTTATCAAACTGTTTTTTCCTCTTCCTAACATACAATGAGAGAGTGATTTGTCATGGATGGAGCGCAAAAAAATGTCCACATATACTATGAATGAATGTTCAGGGTGCCTATTGAGCCCCGTTAGAGCCCAAGGAAAAGCTTGCTAGGTCTGAGAAGCACAAAGCTTTGCAAAAATAGAGCCATGTGGAGTTGTTTTTCAATTAAGCGTCACTTTGCTCAACCTGACGCGTGGAGGAAGTTGGGATGTCATCACTGGCAAAGACTAAAACAAGCTGATATTCATTTGTTTGCTTTTGAGCATCGCATCCAGTTAGCAAGAGATATTACGTCAACTAATAATGCGCAGGTTAATCCACAACCAACAGTGTTACTAGAAGATATTGCTGGTTCAAGCAGGTCAGAATGTGACAAAGCAGAGCTCTGAGTACATTATTAATAACTTACAGAGACTGCACACAGTAGTCCACCCTCCACCTTCTCTTCCCTTCTCTGTCCCTCTCTCTAAAACACACACACAAACTCTCTCTCTCACACACACACACACACACACACATACACACACACCCCTTGGAGAGCAGAGTAGCAGTTTCAGTTCTCCCTATTATATTTCCCTGGAAACAGGAAATTGTTTAGATATGTATTCCAAGGAATCTCATTTCCTCGGATTAAACCCTACTCCAGACTGGGACCACTGACACTCACACCTCCTCCTCACAGCTCGGATAGATTGTTGCTCAGACTCCCTATGTCTTCTCCGCTTGTCTACATTGAATACACTGCAGGCACCATTTTCAGTCGTCACTTTCAGGTGTGTCTTACGGAAAAAATACACTTACTTTGGATCAATACGTCCGTCTACGTCAGCAGCATAACGGCAATTCACTCGACATGGTAAACAGTGGAAAGTGGAAGACTGTCTACTCTACCGTCACTAATGGCCAAAACAGAGGTCTGGAGCTAGACTCTAGCTCAGCTTCAGCAGATGCAGCAGAGGCTACGGAGAGTGGCAAGATAATATGTCAGTGTTGCTTGGATGATGTTGAATGAAAGGAAGCCTGTATACGGCTACTGATAATTTTGTACAGAAAAAAACATTTTTTAAGTCTTTCTTATCCCATTAGTTATTTTGTGACCTGTCTGAGGGTCCCAACTCCAAGGTTGTGAACCATTGGTATAAGGGACATATCCAGAAGTGCTGTTGCAATGATCATTAGAGACTTGTACCAGAATCAGCTGATAGTGTAATAAAGTGAATACAAATGTAATTTGCTTATTTAAAATGGATAAGTGTTAAGTGTTTTTGTTCTTTCTTCTCTCCTGCTGTTTCTCCCTCTTCCTTCCTCTTTTTCTCTCGCTGTCTCTCCCTGCAGAATTCTATACGACACAACCTGTCCTTGAACAAGTGTTTTCTCAAAGTGCCTCGCTCCAAAGACGACCCTGGGAAAGTAAGTATTTCCTGAACAATGTAATGCAACTGAAAAGCTCAGCTTGAATTATGGTGCGACACAGAATGAAAATGCAAGCCTATTTCAGTGAGCTTACAAAATGCAGCCTACTTTTCATGTGTTTAGTCACCCCTTGTGCCGCATGTGCTCACACACTTGTGGGTAAGTACACCCAAAGACCCAGAGACCACACTCACCTGTTCTGATTCTCCGTCACACACATGCAGTGCGTCTGAACTTAAAAGCAATTTGTAGCTCCATAACCGTGTGAATGCCTAATGCCGCTTTCTCTGTTTTCTGTGGCTCTTCCAATATTGATTCTGCCAAGTAATAATGTGGTACAGAGAGTAATGAATAATAAGTATATGTAGGTACACTCCTTCAGATGCAAGGCTGTTCACGCATCTGTTATGCTTTATTAAGCCCCGTTTCACTCTGTCTCTCTCTCTCTCTCTCTCTCTCTCTCTCTCTCTCTCACACACACACACACACACACACACACAAACACACACACAAACACACAATCAGAGGAAGCTTTGATATGTTCACCACTGCTACAACTGTGGTTAGGAAGCAGAGTTGCCCCCGCCACTTCAGCAACGGCGGTTTGATAACAACAATTTGTCAACTCCTTGTTTGTGCTGAATCGAAGGAATTGCTCAGACGGAGAAAGTATATAATTACAGTTGATCACTGAAGCTTGCCCTTACAAGAGTTTTTAATAAAAAGCTCAAAAGTCTGCATTTCAACTCATCACAGGGTTAATGTGAGAAGTAATCCACCACTTTTACAAAAACTGACAAGCCAGAACTTTTCATCGAGCGCTCAAAACTAATTTTGTTTTGGGGGGGTGGGGGTGGAAGAAGGCGTTTCTCCAGGCTGAGGGGATTTTGGTGCCATTGAAAAATGAATAAGGGGGAAGAAGGTTTAAATAATTCAAACAAAATCCTTGGGCTTGAGTGGAGGCCTATAGTCTGCAAAGACACAAAGAGAGCGGCTCCCCCCTGATTAGCCTGACTTGGACCTGACCAGCACCTTAATTCACACCGTGGATCGAAGTGGTCGATACCTCGGCATGGGGAGGGAGCGGGGGTCTTCTGTGTGTGGAGAAGTTGAATGTACAAGCTCTGTTTGAAGCCATAGAGAGAGGGGAGAAGCTAAATCATGCATGTGCTAACGTTAATTGGCTGTGTACTGTTCACTGATGTGGGACTGAGAGACAGGGGGAGGAGAAGAGGCAAGGATTGGGGAGAGTGAGGGGGGGCTAGATGTTCAGAGACGAGCCGTGTGTGTGTGTGTGTGTGTGTGTTTGTGTGGCCTAGATGAACCTCCTGAATTCTGTCTGCAGCTTTGGACCTCCCTGGGAGAGAAGAGGAAAAATGAAAAGGGAAAAAAACAGACCAGGAGGAAATCAAGGACCTAAAAGCAACTGATTTCCTCCTCTCTCATTGATTGTCTTTATTTTGGAGTCTGCTGTGTTTTAACATTGTGTATCAAAAGGATTGCTGTGGATTTTCTTGGGAAACAAAGCAGGAGCTTGCACCATAGGAAAGCTAAACCCAGAGAAAACTGGAATAAGAACAGATGATTTTTTTTTTTTTTTTTATCGGATGCAAGGGAGATCCATCTAATGCACTTTTTTTTCAGTTCAGTGACACTTGTTTCCTCCATTAGAGGGACTGAAACAGCTTCACTGAGAAGGAGTGGGGAAAAAACGACTTAATAGTAGCAACAAAAATGCAGAAAGATCAGAAACAAATAGGAATGTTGTAAAGAATGGATTGGACACAGTGGACACAATGACAAATAATGTGATAATAGATAGAAACTTTATTGAGCAATGTGTGTTCAAATCTAGCCGAAACTATCACTTTGTGTGCAAATGAGTAAAACTGTATCAAACTTTGGAAAATAACAGCTGCTTAATCATTTACAATATTGATTCAAGGATTGGCAATGTTCTCTAATACAGAAATCTGGGGTTTATGTTGACATCAAACTGGACTGCTCAGACACTTTCTAGGTTTTTTTCCAAAGGAAATTAAAGTTTTTGGTGTAACAGCATTACTGCCAATGATAAGGAGAGGATTAATACATTCATTAAATAGACAGGATCTGTTTGACTACCAGAGTTGGGCAGTAATGAAGTGCTTAGTGACATTAATGTGATTACAGTTTCCAGAGTAGTGTACAGGATTACAATTTGATACTCAGAGATTACATTACAGAGTTAATCAAAGCAGGAATGCTCCATTACATTGACATTTTGGGGTAAACTTGTTTGCTGTTTCACCAGGAATTAGATGCAGGGTTGGTATCAGTTTCATCTGTGTGTGTTCAGACTGAGATGGGGATGCAGGGAGGTGGTTGGGCTCTACAAAATGAGGAGAAATATGTTGTTAGCTTGCTTTCTAAGTGAGTTTTTGGGGACTCCCTGAGAGGAACTGCATACTGAGGAGCTCCCCCCAGAACTTCATAACTTCAGCAGAGGTTTTTTTGTATTTTTTGCATTTGCATTTGCATTTGCGCCACCAAAAGGACCGCTGAAGTGATGTACTGTAAACCGCCCAGTGGTCAGTATAGCAATGTAAATCAAAAGCACATTGTATCTGTCTGTCCATTTTTCCATGTTTATATGCCTCCACACTGGCGATAGCCATGGCCAGACATTATGTTTTTGTGTTGTCCATCAGTCCCATTCTTGTGAACGTGATATCTCAAGAATGCCTTGATGGAATTTCTTCAAATATAGCTCAAATGGCTGCTTGGAGTTTCAATGGCCAAAGGGCAATGGACGTGACTTAATATCTTAAGAACACAATGGAATTTGTTCAAATTCAAATAAACATCCACTTAAACCTAAAAATAAACTTAGAATTTGGTGGTCAAAGGTCAAGGTCACCTTACAACATATGTTTTTGGCTATAACTCAAGAATTCATAGACTTTTGTGACCACATTTCAAGCAAATGTCTAATGGAATAAAATGATGAAGTATTGATGTTTTATATCCAAAAGGTCTAAGGGCAGCTTCACTGTGACATGATAATGTTTTGCAAAAACACTTTTCTACTTTTCTGGACATTGCTCAATGTCATATCTCAGGAACAGGAGGGGAGACATTAGGTCAGATGCTGAGTTGATGACACTTACCTTGGGTGCCCACCTTGAAACTGTGCTGGTTGCATAGATGGTATGTGGTGCCGGGGAAAGTTGTGTGTGAAGCATCCATGTTTTCACTCGCATGGATGTAAACTGTAAGTGCAGCTTGGCGGTAATTCTCGTCTCCAAAGGAAATTAAAGTCCTTAGAGGTCAGTAAGAAGCTTTTAAATATTCTCTAAATGTTGAAATGTGGTCAGTGCCCTGTTTTATGCTGTTGTATGTTGGTGTAACAGCATAACTGCCAAGATAAGTAGAGGTATTAAATAGGCAGGATCTTTAATTAGTCTGATTACCAGCATTGGGCAATGGTTAGTTAAAACATATTTTAGCAACTAAAAAATAATCAATATTAGCATAAGTTTACGCTATATTGAAAATATTTTCACCACTTTACCTTGCTGTCACACAGCCCTTTCTCACACTCTCTTCAAAGCCACCAGACTCTTGACAAAAACAGTAATTTTACCTCACAAAACACAAGTGTTGCCTCAATCAGTTTGTTTTTTATGTGACTTTGGTGGATCCAAACTAACCAATTTAAACACCATGCGGTGGTGATTGAATCCATATGACAAGTACCTTTATGCTTGATACACAAGGCGAAGGTAAAAACGCTTTAAAAATCAAATTCTTTACTTTTATAGTAATGGAAAATTGTATGTTTTCCACCCTGTGATGCTGCCATTTTTATTGAAAGTGATTATTTGATGACTTTTCCACCACTGACTCTTAATTAAAGAAAGATTAAAAAGAATATGAAAGTGTGCCTAAACCAACAGAGCATCAAAAGCAGCGGAGAAATACACAAACAGAGCAGCTTCCATCAAACACAAGGCTTAACTCTTTGTTTTTTTGGGGGGGGTCACTCTCCAGGGTTCCTACTGGGCCATAGACACCAATCCTAAAGAAGACACGGTACCCAGCAGGCCAAAGAAGAGGCCACGCTCTGGAGAGAGGGTGAGTACTTTACCCATGTCTTAAAAAATTCTGCTTGAGCTTATTTTAATAACCTTATAATGTGGCAGTTTACCAGTTGGTGTTCCTCGCCACAGACATCTTCAAAGTAAGGAAAGACTTTAAACTCTTGTAATCCAAGGCACAGAACAATATCACCTTTCCTTTGTAAGTTACCAGTTTCTTAAATTATGTCTTTGTACCACAGTCATCAAAGTGGCGAATGATGTACGTGAGCAGAAAAAAAAGAAAAAAATTGCCAAGGCCTCCCAGCTCATCTGGGTGCGACAGAAATGTTTGTGTGAGAACAGACTTCCAATCTTTTTCCTATTTCAATGTCGTAATGATGCCAGGATAGACCAGCAGGCAAGCAAAGTGACGTTACAGCAAAAATCTGTCATCTCTGTGTGGCTTGATGACACACATTTTGCAATTTCTTGACCGGTGGTTATGGTGCACACTATGGAAAAGCTTCGTTCCCCAGGCTGTGAGACTCGTCGACTCCAAAAGATGTAGCAGGATTAAAGAGAAATTTTAATTCAATTTTTAAAACATTACTAATAAAGCTACCTTGTACCTTAAAAAAATAATCGTTAAACAGCCCTAAAAATTACCTGTGTGCTTCTGTTTGGGAAAATGTTTAAAGTATTTTCGAGTGATGGGTTTTTAATAGCTAGCTCTATTGGCAGCTATTGCTGCTCTCTGTGATAAAGGTGTGGGTGCAGTCAAGAGAAGAGCCAGTAGTGTTAAGGCCACAATGTAGAGGGTTTCACAGAGGACCGGTTCTTCCAGACCTTAAGGTGTCCTGGGCTACATTCCAGTATCTCTGTCGGCGCCTCATGACAACACTGGTGTGTGTTATCCCATACACTCATGTGTTTTTCTGCACAGAAGCAGATCATGCGGCACACAGTGATGGAGTGGGCATGTGAAACTACAGAAGACTGCCATACCATTGCTGCAGTAGCTTAGCAACATGCCATGACGGCAATGCTAGGAGTGCCAACAAAGTTACGGGAATGTAGCCTCGGACATCCGAAGGTTTGGAGGAGCTGTGAAATCCTCCACATCACGGCCCCCACCACTCCTGACTCGTACTATGGCCATCATTCGGGAGATGAGGTTTGGACCACCATGTCATTTACTTGTTTCACCGCACATGTGTGTGAGGTTATTTGTTGCATTTGAGGTTCTTCACCTACGTAGCATAAGTTACCTACGTGACTGTGGTACAAATAAATCTCTCTTACTGGATATTGTGGTTGTTTGAATGATCTGTATTGTCTATCATACCCGAATAAGATTTGGCTGGACTTTGAATAGGATTTTGTAATTATAACTCTGTAAGGCAAAGACCTCAATTACATCATGCGCCTCTTTCCTTGGCTGGGTAGAACAGGCAGAGTTATCCTTGACACTAGATTTGCTTTGTGCCATTTGATTGATATTGACCCGCTTATTACCAGGCCTCTCCTCCTGCAGAAAGCTAGAAAACATGCCTGAACCCCGTTACCAGCAAATGTGAGATTTTCTATGTGCCATAAAAGGACCAGAGCCTCAATGAAACGATGCCTTTGTTATATGTTGTACATACATGCTTGTGGATTTTCAGTTTTCGAGTTGCCACAGAAACGGCAGTAAGAAGCAACAGAATAGATGTGAGAACAGCGAAGTGGGAATGAAAATTGGTTTTGGGAAATTGATTGACAGCGGCCAAGGCTATAAATATATGTAACCCTGCGTCAACCACGCAGAATGCTGCTGGTGTTCAATCAGCAACCTGAGGATCTGAATACAAAGGCAGTAAGCTCCATGATGTATTGCAGGTCTTGTATCACCTCCGTCTGCCTACATTTCGGTCGTTTCCACTCTGACTGTCTCTGTATGACACAGCAGCGTGCTTCAGCTGATTTGTACAATCATAGCTGCTGTTGGTTTAAAGACTGAAATTTCAGTTCTACTTCCAAATCAAACTATCAGATTCATTACATCATTTTATTAACATTCAACAGATGAAATTCTCTTTTAACCATCATTTAAGAAGAGCCAATAACTCAAACTCTTGCTGCAAAAGATGCTGCTGCATTTGGCAGCACATCAATGCTGCATCCAAAATCACATAAGAACTTCCCACACATGAGTACTATTGCTCAAAATACTGTTGTGTATATAAACTTTAGTATGTTTGATTTTGAACACACTGAGCTGTGATTGCCACGTCACTTCCTTATAGCCTCTTTTCTTGTTGGAGATGCGTAACCATGGTAACCCATGCCAACCCCAGCTCTACCTGCATGTAAAATATCTGACTGCAAGCACGATGAGCCTCTGGAATTCCTGCTTTTTTCTTCATGTCTATAGGAGTAGCGTAACTTCTGCTAGTAGCTAATTAGTAGTACTTCTACTAAACTTTTACAAAAAGCAGACCACTGGCATGTTTTTCACCAGATTATTCTAAAATTAGCTTAATGTTAAGCCGATGTGTAGCTGGTATAATTTCTTGCCAGTTTTTTGATATTTCAGTCTGGATCTAAACAGTGAAGTGACCGACTGATCGGCCTCCCTGGAGCTACGTCACTAGCATAGCTAACTAAAAGCCCAAACCATGTTGTTCCTTTAACAAAGCTCAGTTATCATGTAATATTTCATCCATCTGTATTGGTACCCCCACCATAATACATCGCAGTTTATTTCCTGAAAGTCATTGACCTCTATGTCTGTTGTGAATGTTGTCATAATTACCACATTGCATTGTGGGATAGTTATGCTGGTGTATTGTCCAATGCAACTGGGAGACGTTTGCTTAGAATTCTACCAAAATCTATTAATTTTAACCCAAACCACATTTTACCAAGAAATATTTTTCTGTCAGAAGATGCCCAAAGCAAACTTATTCCAGCACCATGTTCAGCCTGCTAATTGTGACCAATTAACATACTTAGTGTTGGATAATGATATCGATATTGCTACAATATTGTTGGGTTGACCGCTGGTGCTTTTATAAAATATTTACACAGTTAGATTTCTGATGAATCAGCAGTAATGTGGATGTAATGATCTGGTAAGTTTAGAAAATTACATCACTTTACTGTAATGCAGCAAAGTGGTAACCTCCAGGGCTGAGCATGAAGCCAACGCACAAGTGCCAAACACTGCAGTTTCTTAAACTGCCACTTGAGGCTGGCTCAAAAATCACTTAATCCCCGTACACCACAATGTTAAAATGCTTAACTTTACAGCATAAATAAATGTGTTTATAGCCTGGTACAAAACAAATTTTGATCTCTGTAACTAATTTTTCTCTTCATGATAACTGTACGGGGGGGGGGGGTTATAAAACTCAGCAGTTTACATTTTGCAATTTAAGTTGCACATAAATAAGGGCGGGTCACTGTCTGACAGGCTGTCTGCAAGTTGTCGCTACAGTCTGTGAGTTAGATCGACCCCTCACTCCTCCACAGCTCAAACCTTTTGTTCAGATATGGCACCAAAAATGTATACTGTAAAATTGAAATTCCAACTCTATACTGTTTTAGGGTATTAAATAACATGCAATTATAGAATTTTAGAAGCAGCTGAAGACCTTAATTTCCTCCTTATGAAAGGTTAAAAATGCTTGACGTGACAGCATGTTTTGCAGAAAATACCACAGATAACATAAATACAATATAATAACTAGAATGGAACAGTGTCATGATAACAATTGATAACTTACTATTAGCATCTGGTCTTAATGCTAGGCGTCAGGTAACATGACGACCGTTCCTTCAGCCAAGGTCGAGCAGCCAATTGAGCAACTATTTTAAATCATGGCTTTAATTCCAGTGTGCATGTACCATTTGGTTTATAATAGCACACTGTAGATCTTTGTATCCAGCTGTGTGACCCACTGGGATTTTTCTGAATGTACAACTGACTATGTTTGTTGTTGCATTAAAGAAAACCTGCAGTCTTTCATCATAGTGCAGCACAGCTGGTCAGCTCCCCTTTTTTTTCCCTCATTGCTTGTCTCTGTCACTGTTTGTGTATCTTGATCATTATCTTTCTGTGCGTCTGTTTGTCTGCCACTCTTTCCTCTGTCTCTCCCTCTCTGCCTGTATCGCCGCTTTAGCCTCCTCCTCTCCAGGGAACCCAGGCAGGCGTGGAGCGGCAAAGTGCACAATCACAGTTGCTCATTGGAGGAAGAATTGAGGTAAAAGAGAGAGAAATGAGGGAGGGAGGGATGGGGGTTATAAAAGGGGGAACAATTGAAAGAAGTGTGAACGAAAGGATGCAGGAAAAAAAGACATCAAGGTAGACAGAGCAGAGAGGGAAAATCAAGCTGCAAAGGGGAGAAGGGAAAAAGTAAGAGGAGTAAGATGGAGAGGAGGGAGGAGGGAGAGTATTCTAGGCTTGTGTTCCAGTTAATTACCACAGAAGGCCCCGGGGCTGCCGTTAGACATATTTTCTTCACTGTTTTTTTATTTTTTTATTTTTTTTATTACAAACATTAATTAATTCAGAGCCTTGTCATCTCGTCTTACATGGATGGGCCCTTCGACCCCTTTTCTTACGCCTCACTTGCACCGCTGGCAGACACACTGTGGGCTGTCACATGGGCTAAAGAGAAACAGGGAGGTTTTAAGTGCTAAGATTTATTGCAGCGTTACCGAGAAAAAAAGGTGGGCTAAATATGTCGTAGTGTTTTCATTGGGGTTTTGTTGCACCTAGGCTACACAGTCAAAGTCTTTAAAGTCTCCTGATGACAGCGGCTGTGCAAACGAAAAGATTTGAAGTTGGCAGCGAGGCTAAACGTCAGCTGCATAAATGCATTGTATAAATGTGTAGACAGGCAGTGTACACTTAGTTTAGTAGCTGCGTCTCCGGTGCCCTCAGCATAATCACTCTCTTTCATTTCCTGTATGCCTCTCTGTCTGCCTGTCTGTCTGTCCGTCACCGCTCAATTATCTCTCCACCTATTCTTCCCTTTTGCTCCCCTTCTTCCACAAGCCTTCCTCACTCCTCTCTTCACCTCTCCGTTGTCTTCTTTTTAAGTGCCTCCACCAGGGAGCCGACAACCCGTTTCACTGGGAGTTTATCATAAATTAAAGATTGCATTGTTACCAACCAATCCTCTTACTGTAAGCAGTTTGGGAAAGGCAGGCAAGCTGTCTTGAACCCTGAAAGGAGTCAGACAAGGAGAAAAATATTGTCCTCATTTTTTTTTCTTTTTCCCCCACTTTGCGGGCATCAATTTAGCCCCTCATCGATCTCTGAATAGTTCATCACAACCTCACACTCCGTTAACTGTACTTTAGCTCTTTGTGAGGACAGCAGAAAAATGAACTGCTGCTGAATACATTTTAGACATTTGAATAATGCATGAGGATGGGTTGATTTATCTTATCAAGAGCAAGTGATGTGTCCACTTTTCAGGCTGTTTAGGTGTCCGGCAATTTAAATGAAGTACGCCTCAACTAGTTGCCATAGTTGGAGCCAGGGGCATGGTGGTGATTCAGGAGGCTCAGTACAGAATCATGAACTTGCAGCGTTCCAAAATTTCTCATAACCTTTGTCACATTTCATTTCCTTCCTCATTTTTACTGTCACTCAAGTCTGCATATTTCCAGTCAGTGGAGAGTTTATTTGAAATACCTCTGCAGATTAATCATTACGCAAAAAAAGGATATATGAGTATAAAGAAAACTAAAAAAGAAAATACTACCAACTCTACTATGCATTGCTTTAAAAAAAACATGCATGCATGGCTACAAAACGGCGATTTCAGGTATACTCGATAAATGTTTGATTAGGCAGGCAGTCACAAAGAGGTATATATATCCTACATTTACAATCCTCCGTAAAGCATTTAAGTCTGTTATTCTGAGGTTTCCAGGCGTGCATGGGAGGATTGACCCAGGTCAACAAATTTCAAATGATACATAGGAGGAAAGCTTACAGTATATACATACTTGCACTATAAATGCTAGACTTTGCCTGGTAGAGCATGAAGTGCTGCAAATGTTATTCTTTTCCCAATATTTCCACTGTCAGCAGCGTCAGTTTCAAGAAACCACTTTAACCCATGAAATTTCCCCAAAATGGAAAGCCTTTGGATTAAAATATTCCACATTTTCTCCAGTATACCAAAAATCCTGCTGGAATCAAATCCAACTTGGATCATCACAGGCATTTTGTAAACTTGTAGTTAAATTCTGGGAGAAAAAAAGCTGAAGTCTCTCCAATGAAGCTGTGGATCACAGAACTAAATGACAAATTATACCTGCACAGAATCAGGTTTATCTTAAATGATAAACTGAAGCAGTTTTTAAAAATATATATCACTATTTATATTTTTTCCTGAACACAAAAATCAAACACAGTGCTGAACAGGCAGGTGAAACGTGTATTTCGATGAGTATATCCCCCTTTTTCTTTCTCCGCTCTCCTCCTTTTCTCTCTCTCTTTCTTGCTTTTATTTTACATCATTTTTAGATAAGTGAAACATTTGCAACAGTTCCCTGTTTTGAGCAAGTACAGAACATGTTTTTTTGCACAAATGCTTCTGATAAAAATATGAAACAAAAACTTTTTCTTTGTTTGGTATTTACACCTGTGCTTTTCTCCTCTGACATGTCCAAATGTCTGCTGTAAAATAAAAATCTGTTGCTGGTGATCCACTGGAAGAACAAATTAATTTGGTGTCTCTATTTTCGTTTTCCACCCTCTGTCCTCCAATTTTAGGCATCAACCCCTTACAGTCTGGAGTCCGAGTCTCTGAGGATGGACTGCATTATGTCAGGAGGAGCGTCCCCGACTCTGGCCATCAATGCTGTAACCAACAAGGTAAGAAACCAGCTACTCACTTAGAAAAGTTTGGTTTCACCAGTTGTTACTTAAAATGAAATACAGCAACAGGTCAGGTATCAAATATTTATTCCACAAGACACATATCTCAGAGTGCAGTACATGTCGTTTCCTCTTATCTAGAACTATCTACCATTCAGTTGTGGTCAGAACGAAATTCCCGACCTGCTTGCATTTGAACCACTGAGTTGGGAAAAATACGGATTGATGTTAAGTGTTTGACTTCTTACGGCCACCAGAAACTTTTGGTTGTAACAACTGTTACTGTGTTGGTATGATTTTAAAAGTATTACATATTTGCTTACTGTTGCCTGTAGAGGTGCAGCAATTAGTTGATTCATTTCCTGCTTTCAGCCTCTCAGATGTGATGATGTGGTGCTTTTCTTTGCTGTAGTCTTTGGGTTTTGTGCTGTTCTACTTTTTTTCTTTTTTTTAAAGGCATTTGGAATACGTCCCCTCTGGGTCCTGGAAGGTTTTTTTTTTTAGCATTTTTGGTTATTTCCTGACATTTTATAGACCAAACACATCAATCAAACAAGAAAATAATCGACAGATGAATTAATAATGAAAATAGTCATTAATAATCATTAGTTGCAGTTAAATGTGTGGGAAGTCACATCATGGGGGACCTATTATGCTCAGTTTTAGGTTAATATTTGTATCTCTTGTTTCTGCTAAAACATGTTTACATGCTTTAATATTCAAAAAACATTTCCTCAAACTTACTGTGAAAATATGACGGAAAATAAGGAAAAGCATAATAGGTCACCTTTAACTGACATTTCACTTTTAGAAAATGTGGTTTGAGAAATTAGGCCCAACTTCAAGTCGTAACTCCGATGTTAAATGGTAGTTTTTCTAAGCTGGAAGTAGAAAAGACAGTTGCAATGCAAGTTATAAATTAGATCTTTATTTAGTGCAGTAGACTGTTTAAGAAATAAAAAACAGTATGGTTCTTAGTTTGTTATCATATTTTCAGGGAAGTAGCAACAGTTATTTACATATTGACACAAGTTCATAAGAACTCAGTACAGATGCTGATATTAGCTTCCTAGCTGATTAAAAACTCTTGAAGTTTATGGATGACTGTGAGTCTGAGTCACATCTTTCAGAAATGTATAACAACCTCTGTGTGCTCCTTTATTTTAGATGACAGGGATTTCTGACATGAGTGGGTGAGCCATGACTCGATGACTTGTACTCATCATATTATGTGTAACTTACAGAACTTTTAAGTAGTACAAATAGTTAAGAAACATGCTGCTCAGTGGCCGTTTATGTCTAATGAATATTTATTCTCTAATGACGTGTAATGATGATTTTTGACAAATGAATTAGTCAAGACGATGTAGTCATTTGTACTTGCTGCTGAGAAAGAATGTGTCAAAGTTTGTCAAGGCTATAAATAATACTAACTGGATATATGACATACTTGACTGAGAGCTGCTGCAGAAGCAGGCTCTGTTTTTCTCTTTCACCATCAGTGGCTGTTTTATAGGTCCTCACTTTCACACAGACACACGCACACATACACACGCACACGCTGACAAAAAAGCTGAACTGGGTGTGACCATCTGTATGAGGGTCAGAGATCAAGCAGCAACTGGGACCTCTGACGCCTGTCTGATCTGCCACACACACATGCACACACACACACACACACACACACACACACACACACACACAGAGAAAGATGATGTGTGGTACGTGACCTTTTCGTCTGACCCTGACCAAAGAGAAAATTTGTCCCACAGCAGCAGCTCACATAACTCTTGAGTGTTTGGTCTGGACGTGATGTGAACGTCTGGACTTGACAGCTTATTCCAGTTTTCCATTTTGCTCTTTGCTCACACATCTTGACTTCTCATACTTTCCAGAAATTGTCAATATGAAACACTTAAATCACAGATCTTTTAACACTTTCGGAAATCTAATATTATTTGAATAACTTTTAATGTATTTTCCAAGTGTCACTTTATAAAACAATTAGCATTCATGTACTAAAAATATAGATCAACTGCTGATTCCTGCTAAAAGTAACAATTTGTGTAAAGTGTAAAAATAGGTGAAAAAAAGACATTAGATTTTTTGTTTTAGTTGTTGTAATGCACATCTTGGCAACAATAGGCTGAAGTGCCACTGCCCCATGTACTAAATAGTAACAAAACAAATCATGTTTTTTCCTGGGTTTGATTTTATTCCTCCATGCAATCTGAACAATATGTGCATGAATGCATATGCAACATTACTGTCATGTTTTTCTTTTGACTTGTTTTTCTTTTTCTTTTTACTGTATTTTATTCAGCACTAATCTGCCGTTAGTGTGAACAGAAGGATGAAGTGAAAAGGCCTGAAAGATAGATAAACTAATAGACTAATAGCATATTTGCCTGATCGTACTCACCATGGGTGCCATTAATTTTGAAGCAAATATAGTAAGTATAGTATTGTATAATATAGTAAATAGATCATGTATGTGGGATATCTTAATCTTCTCGAAAATCAACTACTATATGAAGAGGCATATTAACCAGAGATCTTGTGGTAGAAACCATTGTTTTAACAGTATAAGGTGGTCTTGTGTCGATATGCTGGGCGCCTTAAAACAAGCATAGTAAATCTCTCTCTCTTTCTCTCTTTCTCTCTCTCTCTCTCTGTTGGAGTTAGGTCAAACGAATGATTTTTAATTGATATGCTATAGCCTCATTTTTATAAGAGTGATATTGGTCATATATCATACTGGTTTAAATAAACATGTTTTTCCTGCTTTGCTGAAAAAGAGTTTTGTTAGTACTATTACATTTGGCTTCATTATAATTTGAACAATGCTGTTAATGACATTAATTAGCATCTCTGTAAAAGTTCAGTTTTGTTACATCAACAGACATAAACAGTCTTAAAATGTGACAAGAAGAAGCAAGAGGTGAGCAGCATTAAAAGCTAAAGAAATGAGCATGAAGAGATTATTGTTTCCCCGGACAGTTTTTTGTGTCACACAGGAAACAATAACAAAAACAGTTAGTTTGCCTCATGCATGTCAGTTTTCACTAATCCTGTTTTACTCAAGGGGAGACCAAAACCTGACTCGTCTTAGTCATCACTATACATTTAAAAAAAAAAAAAAAAAAAAGGTTCAGAGCAGGGAGAGGAAGACCTTGATGGTAATGATGCTGTTGCCAACGTCAGTGATATCCACCCACATCCAGACAGGTGGCGTCCTGCAGGCGCAGCAGTGCATCAGAGCCCCTTCAATAACACATTTGCTCTCTAATATTCTGTTTGCATTGGAGAGTGCCTGTGCTTCTGAAAGAGACATTCCTATAATATGATACGAGGAGCTTAGGATAACAAAAAATATTTTGCTTGAGAGAGATCGTTAAAGTCGTCATTATTTCAAGATATTGTAATGTTTTTACTTAAATTCCTAAATTCCTGGGTCTAAAAAAACAAAAAATCAAAAGTTGAAACCTTTTTAGAGACATCATGGGGTGTTTGGTCATTATCAGGTTCTCCTTCTTTTCTAATGCATAGACATAAACTTAAATTGCTCTCGTAAACCACGTAATTATTTCCTTGTTACTACAGTAACACAGCAAGGAGAATTACAGGTTTGCTCAGATGTCTGCACAAACACCAAAACAGAAAACGTTCAGGGTTAACACTTAAAAGCCGACTTCTGAAAACGCTCCTTTTTTTTCCTGCTACAAGATGCTCTACAGGGGAGAGCACCGCCCCAGAGAGCCTTTACTGTTGTCTCACCCGAAGGCTATAATTTCACATTTGTCTATACAATTAAATGTAGCCTGGAGCTAATGCCGGCGCTCTGCTTCACAAGTACTGACAGTCAAACAAAACAAGAGGAACACGATTCAACATAATCCTGAGGCATTTCTTTTTTGAAAGCTTTGTGATCTGTCACCACACGACGATATACAGCACACTTCCTCTGAAGCGCAACTTGTGTCTTCATCGGTGCCAAACTCTCAGACAGCAAAGTCATTTCTGAAGTCAGTGGTTTCTGGGTCAAGACTTTTAATCAAAATCACTGTGTTCAAGGAAGAAAAAATAATCATCATTAGTTTAGGTTCTGTGCTGCAGCAGCAAGATTAATTTGCATATACCAGCACTTAAATTACCATATTTCCTCACGAGTTGTCTCATAAGTTAATGGTGCATGGATAACTTCTTGAGGTGTTCACTTTGGGCTGGACGTGAGTCGGCAAATAGACAAAATGCAGTGAGAGTAACAAAGTGGGCAACAATAAAATCATGAATCGCTGCTTTTAAAGGATTTCACATGATGCACTGCCTCAACGTTTTGGCCCTCTATAATTGCCTTTATTGTCCAATTAACATAGATCCGGTGTGTGTGTGTTTTTAGGTAAGCCTGTACAACCCGGAGGCCGAGGGCAGTGAGAGTCCGGGGAGTCTGGGCAGCCTGAGCAACAGTCTTTCAGAGCAGAGTTTGGCGTCCGTCAACCTTAACAACCTGAGCACTGCCGTCAGCAGCGGCAGCAGCAACGTCCACAGCTACACGCCAGTAAGTCCTCTTCTTTTTCCTGGGAGACAGTCTAATGATTACTGTAGGAGAATTTCTCTTTTCTTATGTCTGTCTGCACAAGGACAAGAGCTGCCCTGACGTGGCTGCAGACTCGTGTCTAAGGACACTTCAGTAGAGCCGCTGCTTTCTCCCACTTCTGCTTTTTTCTTTCTTTTTTGTATCTGGAACTGGCAAATTATAAACCACCAGCATTCAAACTAAAAATGATTTTTATGATAGGCTTCCGTGTTCACTTGATTCTCACATAGTCTGGATGATTCAGCCACTGGTCCAGACACTCTCAGTCAGTACAGAAGGTGTCTGCTGCACACTTAGCAGACTGAGGAGGTGGTAACCAGCTAGCGACATGTACGCTGGATCTACAGTACACCGCTGAAACTCTCATTTTCAGTTTCATGTTCAGACTTTGCAAGCAGATATCTTGTCAGCATTCTTATTATTTCTTTTGCAGATTGTGCTTAGAGTTAAGCAGATGGCATGAACAGATTTTCGTATGTCTTTTTAACCTGCAAAAACCATAAGTTTCAGTCGTGCTCACTTTCTACAGTGTGTCCAAAGTTTCTTAAATCCAATTTTGGAAGTATTAGGTATTAAAAGTCATTAAATAGTCTTAAATTTAAATTTGTGTGGTCTTCATTGCCTTAGTCATTTTTATCTAATTTAATTTATTCCTCTTTTAATTTCTTTTTGTCAAAATGAGTCAAGCTCATCTGTGTTGTCTTCCACATTTTTGATATTACTAATCTTATTGTAACACTTGTAACATCGTGTTTATACTCGGCCTGGGCTGTTGGGAAAATGTAGATTAACATTACTTACCTACTATATTCCTACAGGAAACTGTCCTCTGCATAGGACCACATATAGCCTACTACTTTTATACACACCTGCAGTGCTTGAAAAAGAAAAAGATGATTAGTCTAAAAATAAGCCTTAAATGGAGTTTAAAATTATCCTGAAAAGGTCTTAAAAAGCATTCACCCTGTACTAAATAGTTCAAACTTTTAGCAAAATAGCCCTTTTTTTTATTATTTACATAAAGAGTCAAACAAGCCGTCAAAAAGGCAATTTCCGTCAGTGTTTCCCATATAGAGAATTTATTTGCGCTCCCTCAAACAAATCAAATTGCCCCCACCCATAATGATTTTTGCATTTATCATTTTTTCTTCTTCTCAGAAGTTTGGAAATGCAACTGAAAGTGCAGATTGATTGAAAACTCTGCTGCTTGTTGTTGAATGTTGCATTCATATATACACTGATTATTTCGCATGTGAAGTGAATTTTTGTTTTCCAGCCGGCTGTATCAATCCTGTTTGCAGTCCCTTTACGCCCCTCAGGGTCGACCAGCACAAATAAATTCCAAACCTGTGGGAAATGGCTGCTATGCTTTGATAGAAGTGCCTCTACCGTGCAGAATAAAACAGCAGGAAACATCAGCCGTCCCTTTGTGTCGACAGCTCACCTTTCTCGTCTCTGATGCATATAAATGATGCCTGACCACTCCGGTATTAACGAATTTGAGACAAGGGGGCTAAATTGTCTACAATTAAAAGCAGACTCATTCTGTTAGCCAGCAATTAAACACTTAGCTTGTCCTGTCTCTGTGCCATTTACTGCACACACACAGAGACACACACAGAGTGAGGTTTATTTAAATCAAGGCCGTCCCATGTCATCTGCTGTTATGGTGCCCACGGTCTTGGCCCGTGTAAAGTACACTCCAGACTTGGCAGGCCACAGATACGCTGAGACGTATCTGGCCAGATTTTACACTGGCTGTTTAAATGATTCCTCATCTTTTATAAAATAAGGTCCTTCGGCTATTTGAATCGATTAGTCTCAACCAGTGAGTGTGTGTGACATGATAATAAGTTGCCTTTTCATGAAAGAGGCACTAGATTAGCCAGCTCTCCTGTCTAAACTGTCCCATGCTGAGTGATTTTCGATTTAGATCAAAATATTTTAGGAAAGCAACAAACAGGCTGTCACCAGCTGATCAGATGCAGAAAACATGGCAGGAACAGGAGTCTGTGACATCAGAAAGGCTTTTGACAAAAGAAATAACACTAAACTGAATTTTGAATTTGATATGATACAGGTTAAGATGCAAACAGGTTTTACTTATTTTGGCAGCTGGACAATCCTTATATATAGAATATCAAAGAAATCAGTATTTTACATTCAGTCATCCCCATTATTGGATTTTCTTGCTTATAGTGCTTAAATAACCAGAGATAGATAGATAGATAGGTACTTTATTGATCCCGAGGGAAATTTAAGTAACCAGCAGCATATTAAACATACAGAATAGAATATAGACCAATAAATATATAAGCAATATATACAGAGAAAAAGAGAGATGCAGAATATGCATTGGATGCATTTCACTGCACACTAAATAAATGAAGGGATAAATAAGCTGATACATGTATACATAAATACAAACTTATAAATATGCACATCCATACAACAGCAGACTTTTACAAGACTAATCATGTAAACACCAAGAATTGTAAATCATTTACATTTAATGTGGGTTCAGTGTTTGAAACATCCTCTTAGGGATCGGCAATATCTTTTATCAGAGTATAGGTCTGTGTAATTTTAGCTCATTTTTCGATGGTTTAGAGGGACCATACTGTACCTCTTCATATATGAGAACTATATAACTAGATAACTATTTACAGCTTCACTGTCCTCCTACATGTTTGCCAAATCACATTACTTTGTGAGGCAGCTGGATTTGCAAAATCGCGCAAGAATTGCGAGAGCAGACGAGAATCATCAGGTCTCGAGAGAATACACCCCTAATTTGCTACAAGGCCTGCCCCGAAAAAGCTTCCACAGGAGAAGCGGGTGGTAAGTGTCTACCTGCGGACACATTTGCCTGAAGTCAGTCTGTCAGGTACTTTGGCCCAGAGCAAGATCTCTCAACAACTGCAGAGCAGATTCCCTTTAAATTGGAACGGTATTATCATGGTCCCAAGAGGATGAATAAGAAAGATTTTAGTGATCTCCACATTATTCCTCTCGAGCCACTAGCAATTAAAATGCCCCTTTGATCAACACTTGATTTTCTCAAAAACGTGTTTGCATTTTCTGGTTTTCAGCTGAAACAAGATTTATACCCCATGCCATCATATCAATAGCACACAGGTAGAAATGAAGAAAATAAGAATAGTAGAAATGCAATAGTGCCATCTGTTCATTCTAAATAGAGAAATTTCTCAGCTGACTTCCCGCCTCCCTCATCTTGATATTACACACAGATGCTTTCCTTCATATTGTCCTGCATACAGACACACTATTGATTTGTGTAGTGGTATACAATAGTCACATCAACTTCAACATTTTATAATAGTATACAATGGTGCATGAAGTTAAAGCACTAAGATTGAAAAAAAGACACTTATGAGTCCATTAGAATGAGTTTTAGATATTTGTGGTCCCCAGATGACAAATCCTGCAGTTTGTATCGTTCCCACAACAGTTTTGAACTGCCTGCATCAGGCCAGAACCTCTTTTTACACAAGAAACATCAAAATATAAAGGACAGCAGCTATAACATTTATCTTGCACATTAATGCTGTCCAGAGGATAAGCCCCGCCTTTCCATTCTTTTATCTTCCCTCTTGTGTCATTGATAATTTCTCCTGAGTATATTCATGTTCCCGGGGGATCAACTTTTTAGGAGGAAAAATGTGCTTGAAATGCTGCCGTATTCCTTTGTATATACTTAATTGTAATCTGTTTTATTCAATACTTCTCAATGCTGTTGCAACAGCTTTGATTTCCAATTTGTATTGTCATTAAAGTTCAGTCAAATCTAATTATTGGGATTTTTGATAGACTTGTAGTGGGTTTGACGTGTTTGCCAATGTTTGTGTCTGTTCCTTTAAACCAAATATAATACAATTTTAAAGGCCAGTCTCGGCCCACAAACATTTGGTCCAAAATTACAGGCACGTTGAAAAATCCTAACTCTTCATTATTTTTCCCTTGTAACAGCTGCTCACCTTTTTACCATCAATCACTTCCCCCTCACTCACCTCCCACCTGCATTAGCAAAGGTCAGTGCAATCTCATCTCGTTAACCTCTCATTTCTAGAGGCCATCCTTTGTTTTCCTCCTCCCTGCATCGCCTCCTCCACCGCTCGCCCTCCTCCTCCACCGCTGCAGACCTCATCTGCGGTCTAGTCCAGGGGGATCAGGGTTAGTTCTGCCTCATTACCTGGCGCAGGTGATACCCCCCTAACTGACGGTGATTACTGGTGGCATCACTGGCAGAAATCTCAGAGGCACCAAGAAAGTTGATGGAGAGGCTGCCATTACTGGGTGGAGGTAGATGTGTGGAGGATGTGTCATGCTAAGTTGGCTTATATTTGCGGAGGCACACTGATCACAGCGAATTGCCTGTGTTTGCTGGGTGGATGGTGAGGAAGATGACAGCTGGGATGAGATGATTGAGGGTAGGGGAAGACAGGCTGTATTCACAATATGAGATAGAAAATTTGAAGCAGTGGATTTTGTTTTTGTGTGTTCATATGAAAAGAGATGAGAGCCAGCAGAGATTTCTTTTTAATTGCGTGAAATTGAATTTGGTATGATCATCATAGTGAATTAAAAAGAAATGATTTGTAGAAAGGATTGATGTGAAAATTGAATTTGAATGGCACAATTGGAAAATAAATTAAATTCCTCAAAACCAAATGTGATAATTATTGAATGTTACATTTTTTTCATTACCGTGCTGCTCTCCTGATTAAAATTTAGGTTACTCTATTTAGTAGAAACACATAGTTTTTCAGTGTGTTGACTGACAGGTATCACCATACACGAATGCTGGCATCAGAACACTGAAGTCACAAATTTGGACTATTGTTCCGCGCAGGCTGCAGGCATTGTGTTTTCAGGTTGTCCTTCCGTACATCCCATTCTCACGAACAAAAAATCTCAAGAACGCCTTGAAGAAATTTCTTCAGATGAGGTACAAACATCCACTTGGTCTCAATGATGAACTGATTTGATTTTGGCAGTCATAAGTCAAAGGTCAAGGTCATCGTGACCTCTTCTCTCTCATTGTTTTGAAAGTGATATCTCAAGAACATTTTGAGGGATTTTTCTCAAATTTGACAAGTCATCCTATTGGACTCAAAGATAAACTGATTAGAATTTGGTGGTTAAAGATCAAGGTCATCATGACCTTGCATCTTTCTCATTTTTTGTGAACACGATATCTCAAGAAGGCCTTGAGAGAAATTCCTCAAGTTGGGCACAAATGTCTACTTGGTCTCAACTATGAACTGATTAGATTTTGGTGGTCAAAGGTCAAGGTCACTATGACATCACAAAACATGCTTTTAGCCATAACTCATGAATTCATTTGCCAAATATTTAAAAACAATTCACACAGATGTCGGATAGGAGATATTGAAGAAGTGATAACATTTTATATTCAGAAGGTCAAAGGTCAGCTTCACGGTGACATCTTAATGTTCTGCAAAAACGTTTTTATGGCCATAATTCAACTTGATAACTTATCCCCATTATCAGCATTAGTTTCTTGTTTTATTTTTTACTCTGTTTTCAGATCTCACTTGCAAATGAGATCTTGATCTCCATGCGATGTCCTGTTAAAGTATAAATTAGTGGCCTCACAATGGCCAGACTTTTCAGATACCAAAAACACTGTTTTATAACAGTGTTTTATAAAAACATTTTATAACACAGCAGCATTTTTAAACAATTGTGGAGTCATTAGAACAGCAGCATTTACAATAATGTATAATATATATATATAAATTGAGCCTCAGTGTAGTTCAGGTAGGCACAGACATTGTTATAGTTACATATTCCATACAATTTTACTGTAAATGTCCTTGTCCTTTCTCCAACACTCGGCAGTCCATATAAACATTTGCCGCTCGTTAAATCTGCATACAAAGCTGCCACACTACTAACTGTCTTTAGCAGTTTAACTCCTTCCACCTCCACAGCCTCCACCTACATTTAGGTGTTTCTCATGTATTTTAAATACAGTCTCTGTTCATATTCATGAAGTTTTGTATATCTCAGGCTCTGTCTTAGGGGTTGAGCTCAGGGACAGACTGTGTCAAGCTTGCAGAGATTTGTTTCAAAGCACCACTTGAGCAGAAACACTGTGCCAAACTAAAATGTGTATTAATGTTGCAATAAATGATGAAAACCTTGACTCGATGTCATGATTAAACAGTAACCTGCCAGGAATGTGCACTTAGTAATATTTTATCTATCAGTGTGGTGCTTTAATGGATGGTGTCACATTTGTTTTGATAAAACTTGAACAAAGATCAACTTTTTAGCTCAATGATCTTGTGTTTTTTTCCGGCCCCAACACTTGTGCCAGGACTCCCAATATACAATTCAATAGTAGTCTCATTGAAATTAATGGAGGATGTTTTTTGATGGTGATGTTGGTTTGACCGCAACCTTTACGCTTTCAGCTGCTGTGTAAATTCAGCCTTTGATGTATTTTTCTGTCTGTCTTGAAGGTGAACAGCCACTCAGAGCCTTCGTCCCAGTCCCTGAGCCTCCAGCAGCCCGCCCAGCCACCGCCGCCTCCCCCACCTCCCCCACAGCCCCAGTACGGTTTGCCCGTCCCAGAGTCGCGGGACAAGCAGCTCTGTTTTTCGGACTTTGAGGACCTCAGCGCTTCTTTCCGCAGTCTTTACAAGTGCGTCTTTGAGCAGTCCTTCTCACAGCAAGGTAGGTGTTGACCCTTTGCATGTGGATTAGTGTGTTGCTGTTCATGTGTGCCTGTCCTACATCTTAATTGACACATTTATTCACAGAAATAAACCCCTGTAAACCTCAGTGCCAGGCTTCATGCACATAATTAACTGTCAAGCTTAAGCTCCTAATGAAATCGAAAGAATTTAGTATTGTGTTCATAGCAGCAAAAGCATTCCAGTATTAACCTCCACCAGACGCTACTCCTACTCCATTGTATTTTAATAAACAAACAATCTGTTGTTCCGCATATCTGCATTTTACGGCTCGCTCAGTCAAATGAGTAAAGGCAATTAAGAGGAAGAATTCAACAGAAGGAGAAAAAAACTCACCAACACATCTGCAGTCGAGCAGAGCAAAGGGTTCTGCAGCTTTGATAGCAGCTAATTAGATTGGTTCTAAAGTTTGTGAAGCATCTTGCTAATTGCTTCCTGAAGCTTTCAGGTCACCAGGCCGCCTTCCACTTCGACCCCCCACCATCCTCCGCCACCCTCCTATCACCTTCCTCCTCTGGCTTCCTTCTCCCCACACACATCCACGTTTGGTAACCGAGGAGATTGATGCGCTCTGTTTAGCTCCGCAACTGCCGTCTGCATTCACCCTCTGACAAGGTCCCCTACCATTTGTGGTCAGAGGTGCACTCAGAAAAAATAAGACAATGAGAATACTAGTTGGAAGAAGAAGAAAAAGACAGACACCTAGAAAATGAAGATGAAAATGGATTTAGCGCTTCGTTGAAAGGGTCCCTTAAGTGTGAGGCTTAGCAGGAAACAGTGTCAGCAGTCATTGTATTTGAGAATTTGAGTCACAGTGAGTCACCCAGACAGCGCAGCTCATCGTCTCCTTTGAAAAACCACACTGAGTCCAAGACCACACACCAAACTGTAAGTGACTCAGGTGATGTCGCAATCATGTCCCAGCAGATCTTCATCCTCATAAATTACAGGTCAAACAACAGCGACAAAATAAACCTCAAATTAAAGTGGAAGTAGGCGAGTGTTTTTGCTTAAACTGATCATTATGCAGTAAATGTTGATCGCACAATGTAATGGCTGTAGAGTAATGACATCATCTTTGCTTGGGTTGATTCCCTATAAGAGAACACACACATGCCACGCCTTTAACTACCTGGAAAACGCGAGGTCAGGTGCGCGGCGCTACTGTGGTGTCCACTATGGTGTCCACTCTGTGCCAACTTTCATGAGCACGGAGGCAGGTTGAGTCTGAGGTTGCTAAGCAACCGTAACCAGCGGCATATCATAGCCCTCTTAACAGAAATCCTGAGTGCCAAGCTGATCTTCGTCCAGGTGTTTCTTTAGTGTGAATTGGGCCTAAAATGTAGTCCATGGGGGAGATGTTAAGCTCAGGTTATCACTGCATTAAAATGTTAAACTTCTCGTCCTGATATTTACAGATGAAAGGAGGATATCTGCTGGCTGTGATGTGTGGTTGTTCCTTGTCACCTAACATCACCTAACATGCAGTGCACACTGCTACGTTCCAAAAGTTGAACTCTGTTTATCTCATGTTGATAACCAGCACTAACAATTGCAATAGTGCTGTCAGAGCTAACAATTTTAAACAAGGGGAAATCTGAGGGTGGGTGTGTCTTTGACAGCGACACCTCAGTATTAGTGGTAAACACAGTATGAGTGCAGAGCACTCTCATGCACCGAAATGCCCAGCACGTCTAACACAACATAGAACAGAGAAACTCAGATTACAACACGCAGAAGGAGCGGGATTTCAGTCTCTGCTTATTACGCCTTTACTTCACAACATCTCTACATAGGTTTGCTGCTATATTAATGCTCTGAATGTCACATACAGCTGCTTTGAAAGACAGATATTAGAGTGATTATGTGTTGGTCTTTTATGGCAAGCATTCCAGTTGTCTTTGTAACAATGGCATCAATAATAATCCCAACTTTGAAATGCTAAAGTGTGGGTGTGGGACAGTTAAAAATTTGTTTTTACTTTAATGGGACAGGGCTTGAAATCATCAGATGGAGCAATGTGCAAAGCCAGGCGTAAAAACAGTTCATTTTACAATCGCTTTAAGCAAGGTTTACTTTATGTCACAATAAAATGCATCCATCCATCCAGTTTTTTCCGCTTATCCGGGGCCGGGTCGCAGGGGCTACAGGCGGAGCAGAACATTCCAGACGTCCCTCTCCCCAGCAACGCTTTCCGGCTCCTCCTAAAGGACAAAGGGACGTAATTTTTCAGTGCATAACAACTTTATTTGACCTCTGAGACATTTGGTCTTACAACATCCAGACAATACATTGGTGAGGAAAACCACAACCAAGACTTTTTAAAATTGTGCATAGACTCGTAAACGGAAAATAAATAAAAAGACGAAACAATGTCTTTAAGTATTTTTTTTATCAAGCACTGAAAGGACACATGGCAGTGGGAATAAGAGAAATTAAATAAAAGCTAATTTTACAAGCACATAAAGCGTAGCGATTCCTGATTTCAGGAGTGGAAATTCCCTCACTAAGATGTGCTCAGATAGACTCAGTACGCTCATTGATTTCATGATGATTTGTTGGTCAGAAAAAGAAAAACTCAAGTCCCTCTGTTCCACTCCGCTGATCTTTGAAGAGATCTAGACAGCGCCGCTCAGGCAGTCTCTGTCTTTCAGTGACAAGCTGGGAAACGGCAGATAAAAGAAAAGGTCAAAAGACTCTCAACAAAAGATAATAAATGTACTTAGAGGAAGGAATTAAGTTTCTGAGGAAGGTGCCCTCCCGCTGGCCAAACAATCATCATCTCAGTCTCTATCCAACCTTAATTGATTGTTCAACATTGTATCAAACTAACTGAGGGAATAATTTACATTTAACTTACACTGCATTTAAAAAAAGACAAATGAGCACAACTATGGTCCAACTCTGTAGCTGAAGAAAAGACAACAATGCAGCGTTGTCTGAAATTTAACAAGGTAGCTGCCTACTTTACAGTTTCTGCAGCTGTCAGTATCCATGATGAAAAGTAAAGGAGATAAAACGCACTCTTGGGGCGAACCTGTGCATCAAAAAAACAGCCAGTGATACGAATTCTCAGCCGTCTGTTTGTCAGAAAATCTAAAATCCACAAGATACGTACAGAAGATGGATGCAGAGGACAAGGTGTGTGTGTGTGTGTGTGTGTGTGTGTGTGTGTGTGTTTGTGTTTTTATGGGGTTTTTTTAAAAGAGATTAGACTGTAATCATTAAATTGTTTAGGGTTACTTATTTTTGAAAACCACATCGAAAGGCCTTCCAACTAGTAATTAACAAGAATTAAAACTCAAACTAAAATTTGGAAAAGGAAAAGAAACGTTAGAAAAGATTAGGATTAGTAGTCTCTGCTGCAATATCAGCAGTTATCTTAAATTTGTAGTTATTCTTTGAAAAGTTGAACTTGAATGTTTGTGTGAATGGGTGAATGTGGCATAAAGTATCGTGTAAAAGTGCATTGAGTGGTCAAAAGACTAGAAAAGCTCTATACAAGTTCAGTCCATGTGCCACTTGTACCACCAACCTCAGTTTTTGGTTAATGAAGAACTTATTCTTTTACAAAGTGCCTTAAGGTCAACAATACTTGAGACTGACTAGAGATCACTTTACCTTCTTCACTGTCCCCTGTGATCATTTTTTCACACAAAATAATACATATCAGAAGACACAACCTCTGTCCAACTGTCTTCAGAGCTTAGACGACATTAAATGGCAAGCTGGGTGATGGCAATGGGCAAACAATAAGACGTTAAATTAATATTGTTTGAACGTCCAATAAAGACATCCTGTCATGATTCAAAAATAGTTACAGAATGAACGTTGGGCAACCGTCTGCGACGTTACCTGATCATCAGCTTGATGCCCTTCGAGGGCATCACAGCAATGTCGATATTTGATGTTGATATGAGTAAATAATAAACACTGACCCACACGGGACTAATCCCATCTCATTGGCAAATGTCTTGTTCTTGACTTACACCATGACTTCTACCTGTCTGTGGACTTTGTTGCTCCTTTATACAACGTCACCTGGCTTTCTCCCATAAAACCCTGAAGGCTACTTTTCCCCAGTTGTGATCCAAGCCAGTTTTCTGGCTCCTATAAACACCACATGTGTAGCACGACAATACAGGACTATAATTTACATATAGATATACATAAATGGCGTAAACATGTTTTTTGTACTTAAACAATGGACGATGACAAACACTAGTCTTTGTATATGTGGAGTGGACACAACAGTGTGGCTGTCTGATCAAAACCATTTTCCAACCAAACAAATGAAGTGCCAATCAAATGTTGTTGTATTAAAAAACAGCAGTAATATGAGAAATATGTCCTTGTTTGAAAGGGAGGGTATGACTGATCCATATTTAGATATGGAAACAATCTGTGTCACCATCTATGTCTTAACCGTGTTGCAGCGTTTTGCATCCAACCAAGACCATTTTCACCAGGTACACAATGTTATCAGACCGTTTGTTAGGATGCTGTTGTGCTTCATAAGCAACAAGAGCTGAACAAAAAAATCCACCAAACACTCAGTCTTAGTGCTTCTCTGTGCTGTAGCACGTGTCGCATGCGTTTTGTTTTTTTTTTTAGGTTTATTTTGTTTTTTACTTTTCAACAACTCATACAGTCATAATCACAATTTTGCCTACAGTTTTTTTTATTTCTCCACATCCTCCACATTGCCCGTAGATAATTGCACAATAACAGAATAAAATAAAAGAAATTAGATAATAATAATAAAAGATAACAGTAATAATAAAAACACATACACAAAGGCAAGGTAAGATGGATAGCTGCCCCAAGGTTGAATGTGCATATTTATTACAGAGATTTTAGATTTTTTTGTTTCAATTTTTGTTGTTTTGTTTGTTGTTCTGACCTGTGAGATTTTGTTTTTTGTGTTGTTTGTCCCCTGGCAGGTTTGATGGGGATGCCCGGCGATTCCAGCCAGCAGGCCCGGACCGCCTGCTCCTACCAGCACTCTCCTGGCGCCGGAAATGGCAGCAGCCACCACCACCAACACAACCACGGTCAGACGCCGCACCACGCTCACCTCCCCCAGCAGCACCTCTCCCCTCACTCCACCCACAGCCAGCACCAGGCACACGGTCAGCATGGCCAGCACCAACAGCACCCTGCTCATTCACAGCAGCACCCGTCTCTCTCCCATCAGGGTCACACTGGACAGCCCTGCCCCACAACTGGTGAGAGCAAGTTTCTAATTGTAAGGTGTCTATTCGTAGGACTGTGACTTTGGTTAAACCAAATCAGAAAAGATGCTCACTAGAAAAATGTATGCCTTCACAGTAATATAAAAGATGCTATAATCACATTCTACACTTAAAGATTTAAATTAGCTTTTTAGCAACATAGAAGACCATTCATATATCTGTTCCTCACTCTGTGTTATGGTGAAATCTGAAGAAAACTTGCTCACATGCCTCTGGGGAACAAAGAAGCTAAAATCTGAGAAAATTCTTGTTGAATTAAAGTAATACAGGTCCATGTTTAACAGCAACAAAAGTATATAAAAACATGTGTTGACAAACTCTCACATAACTCCTACAGTATAATCTAAGTCTCATTCATCCGCTTTTATGCTCAGAACTTCCCAAACAGACAGCCCTTTCCAAAGCGGAGCGGATTTTCAGTAAAACTTATCTGTGCTCTGTTCAAAGCCAGACTACAATAACAGTAATTTTACTTTGGTAAATACAAGAGCTTTTGGTCTACCGCTGTCTCAAACTGTTGTTTGTGTTATTTATTGACTGTGATGATTTAGAGCTAACCTCTTTAAAATACCAAAGTCACATAATAACACAAACAATCTAACTGATCGAGGCAGCGGCAGACCCGCAGATTCCGTGTTCTGCAAGGTAAAATTACTGGTTTTGTCAGTGGGATCTGCATTTGAAGAGAGTTTTGCTTTTAGTTCAGTTTCCCATCGGCAAGGGTTGTCTGTTTGGGAAGTACTGAGCATGAATGGATAAATGAGACGTGGATAATATTGCATGAGTTGTGTGAAAGTTTGTAAACGGATGATTTTCTTTGGTTTCTCTAGTGGTAAATGCGGACCTCACTTACTTCAAGAATTTTTTCCGTTTTTTTTTTTTCTTCATTCACTGTGGAGGCATGCAAGAAAAAGAAAAGATTTCTTCATGAATTCAACGTTGCACAGGCTGACTAATTACTATAGAAATAATCTTTTGGGGGCTGAAATATCCCTTTAACAATACTCTAGAATGAAGTTATGGCCATCAATTTGAAATATTTCAGCACTGTTAATCAGAAATCACATTGTTTCCATGAGGTTTGTCTGCCGAATGGCTATATTACTCCACCCAAGAGTCTTGATCGTAATTATTATTCACATCATATTGCATATTGTGTATGTTTGAGTATAAATACAAGCAGCTGAGTGGGAGAACCGTTAATGTCAGTCTCTTAGGTGTAATCACAAGTAGGAGATATGGGGAACTTCTGACGGCTATAAAATCTCCCACTTGGGGAAAGAACTTTAGAAGTGTCCACAAACCGGTGCCAAAATGGCTCCAAAGTTACCGTCGCTGGCAGTTTAAAGAAAATAAAGTCCAACATCAACACTCAGTGCAGCAACACACTTAGTGCAGTTATTTTTCAACTCTGCTGCATACTTTTTTTCGACTAATTCTTGTGAAACAAACCCATAAAGTGTACTGTATAGTGTTTCATATACTCTATATTGATGCTGTTAAGCAGCAAACAATGATTCTTCTTCTCCCAGCTCCCAAAGCCACATCGGTGTAAATGCAATTCACCTAATACATCAGAATAGGCCTGTCTCTGCACAGACTCATTGCATTTATATTATACTCTTTCCTCTGTAAGGTCCCAGAGCAGTGGATATTATGAGGCTGGGCTGATACAGACAGGTTTCTCCAAAGCTTCACTGAGGCTTTTCCTGCTCATATTCCCAGTCTTTGTTTTTTTTCCCCTTTGTGTCTCTGCAAGACAGCTCTCAGGCCAAAAAAGGGACTCTTCAGACATTATTTATCTAGGTTAGTATTCCTCTCCACCAAGCAGAGGATGAATGAAAGCAATCCCTCTGTCTTTGATCCACGGCCTCTGAATGTATTGTTGTTTAGTTTGTGGCGGTGAAGGCAGTGAAAAGCATCCTCCTTTTTCTTTTCTTTTTTTTTGTTTTTTTCAAAAGCAGAGCTGTGGCTGGGATTTTTCTATGTGAGGTCGTGCCACCTTGTGGTTGACAGCAGAACTTTAAATGAGACGCGCTTCACTTTTTGATTTGGTTTGGATCGCCTGTTTCACATCATTCGACATTGTCACACTAGTCAGACTCAGCTTGTTTTCTTAGCTTTTATTTTAGTGTTGAAACTAGGGCTGCACAGTTGATCAAAATATTATCAACATTGCGATATGGCCAAGTTCAGTATCCAAATTGCAGGAACTGCAATTTTCTAATGAAGGTAAAATGTGAATATTGCATAATAAATGATGCATTGTATGCTGCAGAGATGCCCTGGCTTACAAATATACTCCAGACGTGAGGGAACACAATTGTTAGTTATAGACCTAAGTAAAATCACATTGTTATTATTGTTGTTGTTGTTGTTATTATTATTATTGCAGCCCTATGTGAAACAATTAGTGGATAGAAAAAAAATTGTAAACTGTGAAGTAATTTATCAAGAAAAACACCAAATATCATCTAGTTCTAGGTCCTCAAATGTGACATTTTTGCTGCCTTTATTTTTTTTATCATAAATTAGTAGTTATTCTTTGGTTTGGAGTGATAGTCAGACAAAACAAACCGTACGGAGATTTCATCTTGGGCTCTGGGTAAATGTAATGTCCACAATTTCCAAGGGACTGAACAACAAATCAAAAAAAAATATTTATATCAATTCATTTGGTATTCACAAAATTCACAACCACATAAAAACGAAGTAAATAAATAGATATGTTCTTGAAACTAAAAACGACAACAAAACATACACGCAAAACAACAGTAGACTAACATTGAGAAAAAGTCATTATGTATGTATGCTCTCTTACAGGCATGTCATCAGACTGGTACCCCAACCTGGACTGGCTGAAGGAGAGCTGCCGCATTGCTACCAGCTACAACTGGGCTGACGTAGACCTCTCCCCATTTCAAGGTAACACACACACACACCCACACTCACACACACACATCGAGTGCTAAGAGTCTTGGTGCCATCAGTGTGAACTGCATTTGAAATGAGCATTGATAAAGCCGTCTGCTGCAGCCTGTTTCAACACAGTGAGAATTGATAAAATGCTTATTATGCCGATCAGTTACTTTGATTAAACCATTATGATTCCTCTGTGCGCTTTCATATACACTCGCCCTTGAGGCACAATATTATATCATCCAGTGTTGTAATAGTACTGGGCTAATAAAAGTCATTATCCTGCATCTGAGAGGTTGCCCTCTCTGTTTCTATCTGTCTGTCTGTCTGTCTGTCTGTCTCTCTCTCGCTCTCTCATGCACACACACACACACACACACACACACACACACACACACACACACACACACACACACACACACACACACACACACACACACATGCCATCTCCCTCCCTCCCTCCCAATTGTATGATGTGAATAATCCAATTAGGCCCCGGCTCAGTAACAGCCTCTTATCACACGGTCAGTGCACAAAGCCGGCAACGTCCACACACGATGGATGACGACGGCTGGTCTTATAACACACGGGCCCGCTGCCTCTCTCCCTTTCTCTCACTCTCTCTCCTCCTGCAGCGCTTGACCTCCCTCACACACCGTCGTAATGCCATCCTCCACCGTCTCCAAAGAGCAGGGACCGAGCCCTCCACCGTCCAGCCAAATCAGCAGGACCGAGCCTCTCGTCTCTGTCACAGCCGAACACAACCCGTATGAATTACATTTTGGGAAATATCATACGGCAGGTTGTTGAATAGAAGCTTAGGTGTTTCTTTGTTTGAGGAAAAGGAGGTGTGATAAGTTCAGGGTCTCGTTCTGCATCGCCAAATGTGAACAGGCATGTTGTCAGAAGACTGATGGTCCGTGACTTGTAATTAAGGTGGAACTATAGTGACAGTTAAAATTATAGAGGGGATTTTTATCTTGGATGTGACTTCACAATGATATATGGTACATATAATTTATTTCGCATTTGTTGGATATTAATTACATATGATTTTCTGAAGTTTTGCTCTGGGGTGCTTTGAGTGTTTGTCTGGATTTAGACATTTCAGACAAGGAATGAATGCTGCATTGTTTGTCTAATGTAAAGAAAATGTAACTGTCAAAGCACAATATGAGTCAAGATGGTATAAGTGTGGATCTCATTCATGAATGAGTGCATACTTATTTTCTATTTACAACAGTGAGTGTGTTAGCCTCGTATTTCTTCTCATTTTTTTCCCAACACATCTTCAAAGGACCCAATAACTGGCAACTGGCAAATGACTGTAATGGAGTAAAGTAGAACTTTCTACCATGAAAATACACTAATACAATTTTCTGAACATAATCAGACATGTTACAGCAACAATATGATCCCAAATTAAGGAGAGATTAACAACATGTGCAACCAAGATTACATGTTTCCTTGAAGTTAGCATGTAGCTACATGTAGCTACATGTAGCTACTGGCTACACAACCAAAGCACTTGCAAGATGACCATATCAAGAAATGTTGCTCAAGCTGATATCCAATTGTTTCAAAAGCAGAAAAAAACTGAAGCAGAGCATTCAGAACAGTATGAAGCCTCTGGTATTTTTTTACAGGGACTACTTTTCTATACACATACTTTATCATTTGAAACTTTGGCCATGTTTAATATAAAGATCTGGCTTTTTAATGCAACGGGAATGCGTATCATTAGCATTTACACTTGGGTCAAATGACTCCACAGCATTTGCGGGTGTTTATCACCTCTGGCTCTGATCGGCTTTGATGGAAACGGAGGTGAACGCACTACTTTCAGCTCCTTAACCGGCGAGATACAATGAGGCGCAGCCGCTAATTACTGTTCTTCTCCTCCTGAGAAGCGCTAAAACATCGATCCAAAGTAGTCCGCATCAAGCTTGAAAGAGAGACTGAATAAGTAAGAGACATATAAAGAGAAGTAACCACCGTTAAGTTTTTACAGGCCTTTGTCAATGCTGCTCTCTACTGTTTACCAGTCACAAACTCCCTTACACACACACACATACACACACACACACACACACACACACACACTCAAGGCACACTCAAGGCACACTCCTTTGCTGCAGAGCTGTACATACAGCTCTTGTCTATTGGTAATGGGAATGCAGTCTATAGCCTATTATTAGCAGGTTTACCCGTGTTTGAAAAAACCTGCGTGCATACACAAATTTCTTTGTGGGAAAGGGGGTAAGAGAAAATAAGTGAATGTATAATCATTAGATTATTAGATAATAACTGTAATATATCTCCAGTGAACATTTGTAACGGGCAAATATCGCATATGAAATATTCAACAATAGAAACAAAAGTTGGATACATTTAGAATATTAGATATTACGAAAGGTTTTATGTAACATTGAAGCACCTTATGTGACACATGTGGAACATTCAGGTCCATCTTTGCCTCCTCCTCCTCTGTGTGTCTGCCAGGTCTGAAGGAGAGCATGCGGCAGGCTGAGCTCAACAACTGGTCACTGGATGCTGCCCAGATGGCCGACCTATGTTCCTCCATTAACCAGTTCTTCACAGCCACGGGGGTCATCCCTCCTCAGGGCGCCGCCCACCCACAACCTCAGGTCCAACACCCGACACCACCAGGAGCACCACAGCACCCGGCTCAGCCGCACGGGGCGATGCACCCAAAGGCCAGCCAGCACAATCAGCACGCGCAACACAACCAACACAACCAACATAACCAACACATCAGCACGGGTCTGTATATAGAGCAGCGTTTTCCTCAGATGTTACTGCAAGATACAGTTTTTTTTTGTTTTAAACAAAAGGTATACTATATATGTGTGTATGTGTATATATGTGTATATATGTGTATATATGTGTATATATGTATATATATATATATATATATATATATATACTTATATATACTTGACCATTGTCTTAAAATGTTCTGTCACCTTTGGTAGTCAGAAATGTCCTGTGACATTTCTGCACTTGCCCGCTGTGACAGGAGCTGAATTAAAGTCTCCTCACTGTGCCATTGTTTGCCCATTATAGATTTACAAAAGAATTATGGATGTTGTCAGCTTCATGGCAACTCCAGTAAAGATATGAAGACAAGGGGATATTTCAGCAGTGGGGAATCCAGCACATTCTGTCGGATCTCTCAAGCTTAGCATAATATGGCACTAAAACTGTGTGCACATGATAGCAGCTCGTGTTCTGCAAAGACTCACGTGTGAAAGTAAGGATGTTAATCTGACACTTAGTCATTGCCCTTTTGTCTGTTCTCCCACAGGGAACATGTACATAGACTCGAGACAGAGCATTTCCTCTCTGATGGGCCCACCAGGATACCCCCACATGCCCCCCATGAGCAACACGGCTCCCGCAATGACAGGTGACTCCTCCATCGCTCTCTTAACAGGTCAGGAGGAGCAGGTGGAAATGCAGATAATGTGTGTGTGCGTGCAGGTTTCTATCCATGCATGTGTGTGTGTTTGTCAGCATCAGAAAACAGCAAATAATCAGTATTTGATAATAAATAATGTGATAGTGTTATGCAGCAATATCACAACAAACACACTTTTAATTACAAAGCATAAGAGAAAGAACCATAAAATCAAAGATTTTTCAGGACAGACAAAAAAATGGGACAAAATTTGTCCAGAAATTTAGTATTGCACTTCCATAAAGAGAGGGACTTGCAAGAAATAGATTTGATGCTGCAGAGATATCCTTTTAGTCTTTAATATGGGTCACTCTCCAAAAACACTGGATCCTACATTTCCCATGACTCAAGTGATGCTTCTCAGACTTAACAAAACTTATCCAGGATCACACTGATAGCAGAGTAATGACATTTGTTACATGCCATACCTCTTTCTCTCCCCATTTCTTGTCTATTATGTCATCTGTAAAAAAAAAAGTAAACATGCCCCAAAAAAAACGCTATCACCTCTTTTTTACAGGTTAGTAGTACTACTCATGGGTAGTAAATACATCTTTATGTAAAACATCTGTGAACTACCCCTTTAAGACAAATAAATGTCTCAGATTTTACAGAAATAAATCCCTTTTTAACATAAAAAAGTTTTAAAAATATATAAATAAAATAAATAGCATTTGATTGACTGCCAAGGTTTTTATTTGTCAGTATTAAAAATGTTGTAAACCACTGTAAACCAACATTTTCAGTATTATAAATGGTCCTATTGCAACTCAACACCTATTTGACAGTCTGAAAAATGAATTTTCTAAGCTACAGTGGCTATATTGGATTATATTACAAGATATCTGTACAAATTTTTTTCACCCTCTATATCTATTGTGAAAGTCAAATTACAACAGTGATTCATTAAAATCACTAAAAATCATTGTCATTGTTTCCAGGTGGAAGAGAATTTTAAGGCATGGTGGATTATTGGAGGCTGTTCTCAGGATCTCTGTGATTTTGAACTTTTTAAGACTTAAAGACTGATCCCCCATGACATAATCAGATGCCTTTTTCTGTTCAGAATATCTGTGACCTGTACTTTATCCTACTCGTATATGATTAAAATTCAAAACATCTGGAAAAACTCCACAGCTGCGTCTCTTCCCGGGATCATGAACTGGTTACTCAAGATAATCCGCAGACCTTGTTGTGAGCAGTTCATGTAGGAACTATTCTCTGTGCACCGAACTACATCCGCCAAAAGTATCACCTCACAGAGGGAAGCGTGAAACTTCTGCTAGTTCATCTGCCACCACTGAGCAAGCAAATGTTAGACCTCAGCTGAGGAGGATGCCATTATGTTACAGCTCGTGCTGTCATGAGCATGAGTCTCTAACCCATGAATAGATGCGCGCTTCCTTCTGCGCAGTGATTCGGTTTTTGGGTGTAGTTCAGTCGAAAGAAAAAAGTTCCTACATGAAACTGTCCAATTATAATGATTTCTGAAAAGAGACAATGCTGTTTTTCCAAAGTTTTTTTTGGCGCTTTGACACTAAGCCTAGTGTCATCTAGCTCCATTGTATTGGAGAGAAGGCAGATATCTCAATGGCTGTTATCTACGACACTCTGCAGCTCACGCTAAAATTATCTAGATTGATAAATAGCTATACAGGTGAGAAGAAAAATATGTAGATTTGATTTGGGGGTGAAAGGTCCCTTTAAGGTATCTGCTCTTCCATGTTCAGGTCATCTCAGCCAGCTGAGCCAGCAGCAGCAACAACACAGGCTGCCTCTTGGACACTTCCAGGTGAGACGCATGCTTGCTGCGGATGACATCCAGGACGACTTTGACTGGGACTCCATCGTCTAAACTGAGCCGTTAATGGAACAGAAGGATGAAAAGAGAGACAAGTGATGACAGGTGAGGTATGGAACTAGCCGACCCCCTTTCACCTGTGTGAAAAAAACAACAGAAGACAATCCAACAGAAAAAAAAACGGAGAGTAATTTTTCTGATCTTGCTGGCTTTTTATTTTCCTGATACAAGTGGATGGTGAGTCTAAAGACAATCATTTAAAAAAAACGGGACTTACTTGGATTGGACCAAGCCGACATGTAAACACACATCGTCCAAAGCGAAATGTCGTCTGAAGCTCTCTGAATTGTCTCATGTCGTGTTTCCCTCCAGTGCCAACAGGGTTAAAAGTCGCCAAAGTGTTGTCAAATGGTCTGTGAATTTCTTTTTTCTTTGTTTCGTTTGTGTTTTAACTTGTGTCCGATATCTGCCAAGTTTCAGTGCCTGTGCCTGAAATGAATAGAAACATTTGTCCCCTCTAAACTCCCTGCAGAAAAATCATCTGTCACACACATTTAACAAACTTTTTCATCCTTTTCCTCCTCATCTCATTAGTCTCGCTAATATTGAGCAATCTTTGTGGCTGTGGCTCTTTACAGCTACAGTTAGAAGGAGGATTTATGAAGGAGGAAGTAATGATGGTGTGTCTGCTCAGTTTGAAACAGCAGTGGTTGGGTGAAGCACCACCTGCTGGTTAAAACAGGCTCCATCATAACTTCCTTTGCCTGAAGAAGTTCTATGCACCACAATCTGCAATCTGCTCTTAGTTTGTTCTGTCACCCGGCTGTAAACCTTTATTTTATCATTTTTAATGTCGTTATTGTGCGTGTGAACAGTCCATGGTGCCATGTTCTCAGGGTGTTACAGTCAAATACCATGTCAGACCAACACAAAGCCATTTACACCTTTGTATGCGAGGTTCCTATGTGTTGTTCGGTGCTGTCAGTGTTCACTTCCTGTTGGCGAACAGCGAGCCTCCTGGTGACTGTGGTCATAAAGTTTAAAGGTATACTATGCAGGATTTACCCTAAAAAGACTGTAGATTCTTACAGAAGTAATCCCTCTAAATCATCACTTATGACCCACTAGAAGTGTGGTGTGATGAATTTATCTGCAGAGATTCTGCCCGCTGCCTGTATTTACTTATTTTCTTCTTATTTTGATGTTTCAGGACATTCCTGGGCACAGCACACAGGTGAGGTCAGGACTTTATTGATAAATAGAAACCAGGGGCTGTATTCACTAAGCTTACAACTACAAAGACTTTCTCTTTGTGAAAAAAAATTAAGAAAATTCTTGAAATTGTTTCCTTCTCTAAGAATTTTCCCTGAAGGTTAAGAAAGTCTTGGTATGATAAAAGTTATCTAAATCATCTTAGCCCTCAACAGCTGTCATGGTGAAAAATGGCTATGGAGAGGAGGACTTTTAAAGAGACTTAAGAGTTTCTTAAGCAAAGGAGAGAATGGCCAAAAGGACAAAGACGTAGGACATTTATTCTCCAAACGCTGGATGACAGTGAGTTAAGAAAGACTATAGATTAGATCATGCAGAGATAAAGTTTTTGGTCGATCTTATTAGAGATTTGCTCACATCTCCCACCCAATGCAACAACAATACAATGCCAACAACATATTGATTTGTAACTGGAAAAGCACAAGAGTGCTGCAGGGATGAGTGGTCTCTGTCAACTTTCCCCCTTAGCAGAGTGATCACAGAATTGATTACAACACCTCATTTCCCCATTACCCCAAAAATAACTTAGCTCAGAACCGAAGAAGTTGGTTCACAGCTGGAACATGGTTATTTGTGGAAATATGTGCTTAATTGGTGGAAAAGGGGTATTTCAGTCTCATATTGTGACGCAGTTCATTTCATTTCCACTGAGTGAAAAAGGACAACCAATCACATCTGTTAAACGAATGAGTCATACCTAGCAACAGGGTCAAAACACCTCCTCACTAACATTAAAGTTCCTGTCCTTTCTTGCTCATAGTTGCTCTGAGAATTGTCCTGTATCACTCCTAAGCTAATATCCATGCTAGAAGTTTTTAGGATAAGTTAGGAGCTCACTGAGTGTATTATCAGAATATTTGTTTATAACACGGCTGCCAGACAGTAAGCAGCACGCATCCAAGAGAGAGCTATGAAAATCATAAAAACAGCGCAAAAACACTGCAAATATAGCAAGGCAAAATGTCAAAGCTAGTTCCAAAATGAGAAATGTCTCTGGGGTTGGCCTCCATTTTTGCTTTTTTGTTTAATGCTTACAAACAATAAGTAACAACTTCTGCATAGTATACCTTTAAAACCTTCATTTGTCAGCTTATAAGCTAACTGATAGAAAATACTGTGGAATAAGCTTTTCAGTAGCTCAAACAACAGCCACTAATTAAAATAGAAATGAGACGCTGGCTATGCTTGGACTTTGTCAACTATAAGACCTAGTTTTCTGAGGTATAATTCAGTTTGTCAAGGTTTTATAATTTTGGGAAAGTGCATATCAATAATGAGCAGGCAGAGAAGTCATTTCAGAATGCCTCATTTATGAGAGGATGAGCAGTTTTTGCACAACACCAAGCTTGATAGCATCTAGTGAATGAGAAATAAAAGAAAACCGTGAGCATTTTTATTTCTTTGTTTCAAAAGACATTAAAAAATAATAGATGAACAAAGGAGCAAAGACTAAACAACAATTTCAAATGCTCAACTTTTCTTACTGTGATGTTTAATTTTGTCTGTGTACAAGTGTGTATAGTCCGCTCTGATTTCCTTTATCATACAGCTTGAAAAATACACATCAGAAAGAAATAATTTGTTCATATTAAGTGGGTACAAAGTGAAATATGGGACCTTAAAGTGCTCTTTTGTTTGGAAGATCTCCGTGATTGTTCGAATGGTCTAAACAAGGTCTCATTTAAAAAAAAAAAAAAAAAAGTAAGAAAAATACTCTTTATTATTGCCATTAAATGCTGTATTACAGTGACCAGCATATATATATATATCTTGTATGTTTGTGTGTTGTTGTCCATGTAAATAGCAGTATGTTACTCCAATGTTTGCCCTTGAAAAACAGACTGAGAAGTGAAAACAGCAAATGGAGAGAAAGTATTTTGTTATTTGTTCTTCAGGAGACACAATATGTACATACCTTCAGTATATTGTAAATAAGTGATACAAAAAATCGGCGTTTTGTGTGTTATAAATAATCTGTGTATGGCGGTTCAACAGTTAAAATCTGTTTCAGTGTTTATTAAAATGTCATTGGCCATTTTTACTGCTCTAACCTCACATCTGCTGTCATTATTTTACCAGCATGTTGGAGTTCATGGTCTTAAAGGAATACTTCAGCCACAAAGTGACCATTTGTAAATCAGTTAGTCACGCCGTGTTACCTTGAATTTGTGAAGAAAATGTTTTTTTCAAACGTCTCAGTGGAAAACGGCAAACATGTCGATTAATAGGTTGAAGGTTGAAAGTCACACAACTCGTCAGTGGTGGATTAAGTGCCTGAAAGCCATACTTAATAAATGTAAAGATATCTTATTAGAACATGACTTTGGTAAAAGTTTAAGTCACCTTTAAAATGTATGACTTACCTAAAAGTCTTGAAGTTTCTTATATTACATGTATTTAAGTATGAAAAAGTAATTGAAAAAGTATTAAAAGTACAAATAAATGCTGGTCATTTAAAAGAACAGTTAAAGGGGGATTGGGGTTAGGGAAAAACAAGGTCTTCTTCATACCTTAAAGCATTTAAAGAAAACCTTTGAGCTTCAAGACTGACACATGGCAGTGAAGCAAGCACAACACAGTTACCTGCCACAAATCACCTTAAAAAACTACTTTCCCTCTCTGTTGTGGGACTCCACTTTCTGTGTCCATTATAAGGTCGGTCTCAATGTCAAGTGCAATGTTAGCACAAGCTTACTTGCCCGCATGTAATTAACCACAATCTAAATTGCAAGCGGGGACCACTGATTTGCCAAACCTTCCTATTTTATTTTTTAGTAATGAAGTAACAAAAATACTTAGGAGATGTTTTGGATTCCATGTTTACATTTATTTAGGAAAGCGGAGAAAAAGTGAAAGGCGGCAGAAATATATAAACTCAAGTAAAATACAGAAACTCCGAAAAATACTTGAGGATTGTACCAAAGTAATATTACTTTGTTAATACACCCCAGCAATTTGTGCAGAATAATTCAGGTCTCATTTATCCAGTGCTTTCTAAACACATGCATTTTTCACAAAAATCGTATTATTTAAAACTGAACTGGAAGTGAAATGTATCTCTGCTGTCTCCAAAGCCAGACTGCAGTACTAAGGCTTTTAAGTGAGAGTGCATGTGTCAGGAAGTACTGAGCATGCAAGTAAATAAGTGAAACTTGGATTATACTACACAAATTTTGTGAGAATTCATATAGTTTTGCTGTTGTTAAACATAGTCCCCATTCAATCAATACATCAGTGTGTTCCCAGTTCTCGGTTGCTCTCACAAATTCCAAAGTAACACTTTATGACTAATTAACCCGTTAACTCCTGGATCGACATCAGTTTTCCTGTGCTGCTTGGAGGAGGATTTCGAGGAAATTACCTGAAAAACAGATGGGAGGGGGGATTTATACATGTTATCAAAAAACTAGGGCAAAAAATGTCTAGAAAACATTGTTTATAATTCATACCATTATATAATAAAATTATTTTACAGATATTTTTTTTTAGGACTTAAAGGTAATTTTTTACTTTTCTTTTTCGGGCTTATTTTTGGGTCTTTTTGTTGTAATTTTGTAGTAATTTCTTACCAAGTTTTTGACCAATTCTTGTTAGGTTGTTCGTTGCCTTCTTTCTGTGTTTTTGAAGAAATCAAGCCAATTTTCTCATGTTTCAAAGGCTCAATATACAAATGGTCATTTTGTGGGTGAAGTATTTCTTTGAAGAAAACATTACGTGATGATGGACAAGTTGATATAGTGCTATATACTATACACTTTTTAAAAAAATGGAATATATTATTCAGGTTTTCACCTTTTTTTTCTTTTTTTTAAATAATTTTTTCTTGCTTGGCTTTGTGCTGCTCGGCCCCTCGCAGCTTGTTGTCCAACAGGTGTCAGCCTAGTGCCAAGCAACAGTTTGTTTGCCCTCCATCTGCATGTAAACTCACAGACCACCCATGCTTGTCTGTGAGAAAGTCACACAATGTTCTCACTGTATTTACGGCTCCTTTTCATTGGGAAAACCTGCTTAAAAAGCAGCTCTCTCTTGCTGCTGTCTGCCGGCCACAGATGTACGCTGCCACTTTTCTTTTTTAGAACAAGGTTGATGATTTAAAAGATCAATACAGATGCTTGTTTCACTCGCTGTTTGCTTACTGTTAGAGACTGTGATCCAGTCGAGCTGTTGCAGACACTTTCTTGGCTCCTAACTCTGTTATTAAGGATTATTTCAGACTGCCCAAAGCTTTGTTTACACCTTGCTCCATTCATTCAGAAAGCATTTCAAAAGCCTGTTGCATCAGCTTTATAATTGTACAAGCTGGCCAGTTACAGTTTGAAGTGCCTGTTTTGTCTTGATAAATAACTCATCGGTCTATTTAACAGTATTTCTAAGTGTGAGCTGCTGATATTGCAGTGTTTGCAATATCAGCAGCGTGCACACACACTCACACATGCAATTATGCACTTAGAGTGTACGAGGGCTGGCTGTGCACCAGGAGGAGAACGCGTCGTACACGGGGCTGGACCACCTTACTGCCCCAATCCGGACTCCCTCCCTCCCTCCCAACTCAACCTGCCCCTTGCTCCTCAACCCGCCCAGCCCACCACCAGTACCAGCACCCCTCCTCCACTCTCAGCTCAGTCACACTCTCTTTTCTCTCTCCTGCTGTGTGCCAGTCCCACTCTCCCCCCCTCTGCTTCCTCAAAGTGGCCACAGCTCCTCTCTTTTCTCTTGTCCTCTTTACATCCCTCCACCACTCTCTTTCTTTCTCCAGCTGTGAGAGCGACCAGACCCGGCTCTTCACCTCCACAAGTTAAACGGATCTCAAACTTCCACTGAAGACTTCATTTTCATTCTTCAACTTTTATTTTTTGGGTACTTCACCCTTCACCCCCGTGGAGCAGCTTGGTTGGTGTGTGCCTGGCGTGTGAGCGGCAGCGTGTGCGAGGGCTCTGGTGTCGTGCTCTTTGCCCTGAGGGAGTCCCTAAAGGTTGTGAGGGAGAAAAGTTTTCACCACGATGAATGTTCAGCTGCTGCTCCTGTTGGCCCTGGCTGGCCCATTCTGTGCCTTCACACATGCAAGTAAGTGAACTCTCTGCTGTCAGCGTCCTGCCATTAGCACACTGTGTCCCCTCGCTCCCTCTGCCTCCATGTGCCCACCCCACACCTCTCTTTGTCTGTTATAATCCCTGTTGGTTCAACAATAACACTCTGGATGCTGGTTTCAGAATGCAATTCAGTTTTAATGTGTGTTACTACTTAACAACGTTCTTATGCTCAAATATTTTAGGAGACTTATAATATATATAACTAATATTTTTTAATACTTCCATCACTGAAAACTGCCTCCGATAACTGCCGGCTGTAGTCTGGCCCATATGGTCCACTGTAGCCGAGAATCAGCGTGATGGAAAAGTAAATTTAACAAAGGGGGCAACTTATTTGAACATTTGAACTCCCTCTGTCTCGCTCTCTCTCTCATTTTCCCACTACTCTCAAGCTCTTGAGGAAAAGTTTGATTTGCAGACATGAAGGGGAAATGTGATGTAATAGCAGGAGCTCTGCTGCCTCGTGTCTGTAAATTCTTGGCACTGGCAAAGAGAAGAAAGGAATATCCTTTGGAAGGCTCCCAAAACAGAGCTCATACACAGCGAGGGGGGGGGCTGTAAACTGTAACATACACCGTACACATTTATCTGAAAGCTTATCCACTGTCTCCTCTCACTTTACCCCTGATTCTCTGCTTTCTCTCTTACTGCTACTCCTCTGATTTTCTCTCTTTCTCCCTGTTTGTATGTTTTCCCTTTCTTTCTGCTTCCTTCCTTTGCCTTGACCAGCAGTGTTTGCCCAGGGCTAGCAGCAGGCACGGTGGGGGGGTGTGGCCGAGGCCTGAGGGAACTGTAGGGCAGGGCTGGCTTGCGTGCGTGTATTAATAGAGAGAGGCTCTATATTTAAGAGGGTCATATGGATGAGAGAGGAGCAAGAGTCGGGAAGAGAGCAACACCCGGTATGTGATGAGCTTTAAGAGGCGCCCCACCCTCTTTTACTCACATGTTGTTAGTCCACGCAGCACGCCGCCCCTTGGCATTTACCCATCTTTGGTGGGGTATCAAGCTTTACCACTTAAACCCCCCTCCTTTCCCACCTCTCCCCCCTGTCTCTTAACAGTTCTCAAACCCGCTGCCCCCATCCCAGCCTGATGAGTCTGGACCCCGGGGGACAGGGTTGGTGTAGGCATTGGGGGGGAGCAGAGAGGGGTTGGGTCTATTTTTAAACAACAACCTTTACCGGTCGGAGGCGACGTGCCTACCCCATTTCCATGGAGGTTTACTCTGAAAAAAGAAGTCCTTAAACTTTCAGAATGATTCTCAGCTCAGCCGTCTCAGGGAAACAAAGAAAATAGCTCATTCCACATCTATGCTTCACAAATGGGGGTTTTTAACTCCCTCACGCCTGCACGCTTAACTAGCAAACCCTGTGTATCCTGTAAAACCCTCACACTGCTACCCCCCGCCCCCTTCCCTCCGGTCTCCCGGTCTCCGTCTTAATGAGTTTTGTCTGCCTCTCTGGGCCTATAACATCCCCATCACATCTGGCTGCTGAAGGGAGAGGTCAGTGCCCTTTGTCCGTGCCCACTTCTAGAAGTGACTCAAATGTTGCGTTCATGCTCCAAATATGAGACACATGCTGGTAAAGAGGGACCATGAGGAACGGAGCACTTCTCACGTCAACAGAGTCTCATTTTGAGAAGAAAAAAAAGCTCAGTCATACTTTTTTTTTCTCAGACATAAATTTTCCACAAGGAGAAAGAAACATCTGTTTATGGAAAGGAGGCAGTTTTAGTCGGGACCAAGCCCAAACCCTGGTGACTCCAGACTGTAACAGTGCTTATAGCCCAAACCTCCCCGTGGAGATTTTTTTTGTGTCTCCTCTGTGAGTCCTGACACAAATGTCTCATATCTCTAGCACCTACGTGTGCTGCAGGGTGAGACATGGTGCGAGAGAAAGTAAGGAAAAAAAATTAGAGCTGCTGACTAAGGAACACTTACACAACTGGGTGGGTGTTTTATGATGTGGGAGTCAGACTTGAAGGTTAGTGAGATTAGAAATACATTAAGAGGCTTGCTTGGTGATATTGTAAGTCTGGAGTGTTTAGTTTGAAAGAAAAAGGAGAGAGTTGGAAGGCGTTGAGTGATGCCACAGCATGATCTGTTTATTTTGCCTTTTCTACTATGGTTGCATTTAATGTCACCCCTGCACTGATTCATTACATTTTAGGAATTTAATCAGACCTGTAAAGCCAAAGATTAAAGGCCCGCTTGATCTCGCTCTGGACCAGTTTCTGCCCCTGGCAATGGCGGTCCAGATGGGACTTGTTTCATGTCCTCCTGTCTACCAGGAGGAGGAAAATCTGTTACTGTATGAGTGTGGACGCTCATTGTGTTGTGTCTGTTGATAAGACTGTCTGAGAATATTCCACTCCAGTCTGTCTCCTGTGTGCAATGCAAGGCACACCCCAGTATCTCCATAGCTGACTCCTACTGGCCGAGCGGGGGAGGTTGCTCCGCGCGGCATCTCGTCAAAGCGCGTTGAGTTGGGCAGGGCGCCTATCTCTCACATTTCCCTCCTCCAGCGCCAAAAAAACATTCCTGGGCTCCAAAGGTGGACACACTCCCTCACACCGTCTGCACGAACCCTTTCCCTCCTACACAGGACTGTGAATTAGAAGCTCACACAGGCACACACACACTCACACACACACTCACACACACAAATGTGGGGGCCTCAGTGACAGCTGATTGTGATCGTAATGGATGGAAGCTGCTACTCCCTCTTTTCCTGTCTCACACTGCATATCGTTGTGTCCCTCCCTCACTCTTACACTCTCTGTGGAGGTTTTATTTATGCCAGGCAGGAGCGAAGCCCCACGTGGGTGCCAACACCTCTTTCTCACAGCTTTTTGTTGTGTTCCTGTTCCCTTTCTTCCAACTTTTTTATTCTTTCTTTTATTCTCTTCCTCAATGTGCATCCCATCACTAAAGCTTAGTAGAGGGAAATTTTAAAACCAATGTCATTTATCGGCTTAATCACTGGCACTCCCAGAAATTTTTTAAAAGCCGTGGCCAGATGAGGCCGCTGAAAATCCCCCAGAAAAAACAGAAATCCATGACATAATTTCAAGCATTTGATTAAGCTGTTGAAGTATATAGGCTAGTTTACTAGTTCTGTCAATATGAGAGTTAAGGAATTGCATACTGATATATTTTGGTTTCTTATTTCACAATTAATATCACAATTGTTTCTGATGTGCATCGACTAAAACCACTACAGTGAACATTTAAAGTTCCACAACAATTGAGTTTTGATGTGTAATGTGTCTGTATATACACATGTTTGGCAATTCATTGTTCTTCAGATAGGCTGGTTGTTGAATATACAGCCTTAATTTAAGGGAGTACATTGACTGTAAGGAATAAATCATTTACTGGGAGCAAGATTAAGGGAAGGATTGTGAGTACCCATAGAACTCATTTTCATCCAGATATCAAGTGACCTCTTTAAAAATGGTCATGCCAGTTGGTCCCTTGCTAAAATTTAGCCTTACTCTGGAGCATTATTTAGCCTCCTCTCTGACAAGTTATGCCATCATAGCTGGTACCAGTTGATGCCTTAGTTTAAGGCAAGAGGGAAATCCAGGTACTTCAAAAGTATGCAAACGTCAAAAACAAAGAGGATTTACATTAAAAAGCCTTTATTATAGTGGCTAAATCATTAAAAAAGCCAAATTGTTTTGACCAAACACCGGCCTAACCAAACATATGCATTTTGGATGTAGACCAATTGATGCCTTTGTTTGTCTGGTTTTACAAGACACCACTGCTCAAAAAATGGCAACACATTGAATCCAACTGAATACAATTATTTTTTTAGTAACAGGAGTTGGGTCCCCCCCCCCCCCGGCTCTCCCTTGGGAGCGCCACTGGTCCCATTTACCCCATTATTATTTGAATTTCTTTCTGAAACCTATGATTACACACAGTGTCATCACCAGCTGTACTTACCTCCTCTCTTAATGTTTACATAATGAGTGAGAAGGTAAGAAAATCTGTTTTGTAATTTGGGTGAATCAACCCTTTAATGCCCAGTCAGTGGCTGAGGCAGCCACACACTCATACACAGACATAAACACAAGCTCTATGAACTCAGTGGCACTGTGGCAGGATGAATTTAGGCTGTTTCATGCTTCACATGGAAACATACGCGAGAGAGCACGTGTGGTCAAAATGATGTAATGGTGGGTAAAGTGAACCGACCATTTAGAATAATAAGAACAACGCCACAGTTACGTAAACGTGTCTGAGTCTAGGATTGAAGGAATGAAAAAGAAAGTTGAACGGCTTCCAGTTCTTTTGTGTTTTTATTTGCAGAGGGGATCTGAGTGTCCTCGCAATGACACGGTGCTACATATCTAGAGAGGTTGTTGAGTGGGTGACTCAAACCCCTATCAGCTTTAGGGGTCCTGATCCTGTGCTCTGACCCCCCTTGAGGATTAACTGGGGGTCACTTACATACATGCTAACCACTTCACACATGGCACACATCTTGCTGTGAGCAAAGACAACAGACCATGTTCACAATGAAATCGAGCAGCAGCAGGGTGGAGGGGAGCTCTCCCTCCACCCCCTCTCCGGGGATTCAGCCTTCTCAAAGGTTTCAGCAGCAACAAACCTATCCTTAGGGAGTGGCAGGGTCATGGCGTGAAGACGGAGGAGAAGCAGATTAAAAGAAAACGAGAGAGGGGACGACACCGCAACAGTCTTAGTGTGTTACTCACTATGCAGCTGTATTAACCCGCGATAGTCAGCACAGTGGGAAGGAAATACTACTTAGAGCTAATTGTGGGAACTGTACACATAATGAAGCAATTGTTGGAGGGGGTTGAGGGGGCGATTACACATAGCGTACAGCCATAGTCTGTGAAGCGCAGACAATTTTATCATCGCTTACAGACTTTCCAAACAAACAGTCTGAGTCGTCTTTAGAAAAAAAAACCCCGTCAGTACTCTGCCGCAGTGGGAACAAATGTTTTGTTATATTTATCCCGCCTGTTGCTAATGAACACGCTAGCCAACACAGGAATAACTGCACCGGTTGTTCGACCATTCAGTTATTTTTACCCTTGTAAAGTATTCTTTATTATTTTAAGTATTTAGAACAATCAGAGAGAAAACGGGGATGGAGAGAGCATGATGTCAGACGCTAAGTTTGGAAGATTGTTTCTGGTCTCTGCAGTAAGAATGTTTTCAGGGAGAAGTCGTTTTAAAGATTTTTCTAAGAGAAAAAGAGATTTCAGGCCAACATCTTGTCAGTGGAAAGTTAACTCTAGACCATAATTTTGGTGCCACACTGAAATCTACCTCCTTAATTTTGAAGCAGTGCTGTCCAGGCTAAGCTTTCAGTTGTGGCTGAACGTGGGGAGATGGAGTTCTGGTTATTGGAGGGAAATGATTAGGTTGAACCCCAGGCCGCTTCATAGTCCAGACCTTGATGAGAGACACAAGGATAAATACATGCCTTTTTGCAGATGGTAAATACAAAATGGGAGCCTCCATTTAACTGAGAGCAAAGACGATGAGCTCTTGAGCTCTTACAAAACTTTATTTTAATCATTCAAAAAAGGTAGTTAAGATTGACATCGTGCTACAATTCCACAAATCTTTATTAATAAGCGAGAAAAACAAAAGCTACAGGTGCTTTCAAATTGTATGGCTGATATTTCTCAGTATGTTCAGTCCACCATTTCATCAAACCTCCCTGACTCTTTCTTAAACTGCAAATCATCCAGTCATGGCGTCTCTCATCACACCATCAGGCGTTGTCCCTGCAGCCCCACCCTTTACGTGTTAAGTGGCAGAGGGTTAACAAAGCCTTCCCGCGCTGCTCTCACAGGCTGCTCACTCCACAGGAAATGAGGCAGACGATGTGGCATGCATGCACGCAAACACAGTCTTAAAGACAGGATGGAGGGGGTCGGGATGTGCGTTTTTATGAAGTCACAGGGCGTGGTGGTCGTGCAGTCACGGTAGCCATGTGTCAATGATGGTTGTTAAGAAAAGAATGTGAGAAAGAGGAAAGGTCATATCATCATGTCAGGGAGGAATCTAAACATTTGTCATGTCCTTTTTGACCTTTTTTGTACCCATTTGAACACACTGGGTGCCATTTCTGTGTCAGTTGCCTGTCTGGACATAATGTAACTGGCCAAGAGGCAGAACAATGTATAGGCAAGCTAGACTGAATCACTATGATATAGTAGGACTGGGTGATGATTTCTAATTTATTGTCCCCTCTATTTAAACGCATCAGGATTAAGTTTACAGTCCCCTCATCTGAAGATTGCAGGATTTTGTGCTCGAGGAAATAGAAGTTAATATTACTTTTTAGAAGGTGAATTTTATTACTTTAGTAAAGATAAATAAGATATATAAGTATATCATTCAAATTTCAGAGGGGGATTTCAACGTACCTCACAATTCCATTCGGATTCAAATGGTTATGATGCTATTATAAGATGATTATCAATGTGTTTTGATACATCAGATTTTGTTATATATATATATATTTCCAGACATGATTCATTGCTTTCTCACTTTGTGACTACCTACTTATAGCTTATTTGTAATGATCTATTATTGGAATAAACAGATTATTTTTTTTCCAATATCTTTTATTAAAACAGTAGGTGTAGTAGTAAAAAATGGAAGATGTAAATCACAGAGTGTATAAATAATGGACGTAGCGACAATGAAGTCACCTACTGGTTTGTAAACTTCTCATTTTGAAGCCTCACCATCTTGGTTTTTTGAAGCCAGAAGTGACCATATTTGTATGAGAGTTTGGAGCTGTTAAGCAGCGAGCGGTGGATCTGACTTACAAACTGCAGCCAAGTGGCCTTTCCCTTAATGATGTGTAACTTTAAGCCTTAATGAAATTGAAACTGGTGAGAAATATTAAATTTCATGTCAGTACAGTTGTCATAAATGTTGAAATTATCTATAGGGACCAGAACTTTGAAATGTTGGGCATTTTAACATAGGGGTCTGTGGGGATTTACTCAGTTTTGGAGCCAGCCTCAAGTGGCCATTCAAGGAACCGCAGTTTTTGGCACTTCTGCACTGGCTTCATTTCTCAGCCTAAGAAATATCTGCTTGAGGTAAACATCACATAGGCTATCTTTTGAAATCACTTACGTTTCACCATTAAATTGGTTCAGCTGTGCGGAACGTGCAGCCCGGTCTTACAAAATTGTCACTGGTGATCGTAATGTCGACAGTTGGGTTTTAAAATTCCCATTATTGACTTTTCTGCATTGAGACATGATCTTTCAAGATCACACTGCATCTAAAATCATTTTTTTCCTCACGCCTACAAATCATATGACAGAGACAATATGCGTGTATACAATAACAGTGAAAACAGCCACAGTAACAGATTGTATTCATACATTAAGACCTGCATGTGAACCCATCTTTGCCCCCTCTCTGCAGGCCCCACAGGGATCCCTGAAGACCTTGCTGAAGTTCCTGTCACTTCAACACCAGCCGCCGTCCCGGAAGCTACCGAGGCTCCACAAGAGGAGCTAATTGTTATCACTGGTCCAACTGCAACCGAACCAGTGTCAGCCCATAAAGAAGTAGATGTTGTCACTGAGGCGGAAGTTAGCACTGAGGCAGTGACTCCTACCATCACTTTCAATACTGAAGCAGCCGTCGTTGAGACAGAAACTCCTCCTGCTGCTACTGAAGGACAAGAACTCATCACCGATCCTCCTGCCTTGCAGACCGCAGCCCCCACTGAACCAAAGGAGGCTGAGGCCCCAGCCGAGGCGACGGCAGCCGCCAAGACAGAGACGGATGACGGTGTGATCGTTGAAGATCCAGACGGTGAGGAATGAGTGGGAGGGGAGCGGAGGCAGTGTAAACGTGGTTAGTTGTTGAGTTTTTGGTTTAGTTTATTTACAAGGGTTTTATGAGACTCTCTATGAGCAGGCCTGCTGCTGGGGTGGCAAAGGGTGCAGATGACCCTTGGCCCAAGGCCCTGGGGGGGGGCATGCAACGGTCTGTGCTATGTGGATGTGATGAGGGGCCCGATTTGAAAAATGTTGTCCCCCTGTCAATAATTTCTAATGGCATGCCTGTCTGTGAGCCAAATGTGAGGGGAATATGTTTGGCAGGGCCACAACAACGTTTAAAAGTCACAAGCAGGTCGATATCTCTCCAAATATCTATCAAATAAGTCTATATAGTATTTTATTTAGTTTTAAGATTAAGCTACTGGTCTAGCCAGTAAATAAATAGCCTTTACATTACATTAACATCTTGACATTTGTCTTGCATTAACACACATTGTTTTTAGATTTTGCATTGTAAATATCTGCTCATTTTTTGGCAGTTAGATAGATAGATAGATAGATAGATAGATAGATAGAACCCATTTATTTTAAATTCAGACAAATGGTATTTTTTAATATTTAAATTGTAGTTTACATCTATTCTGTATTTATGTTTCTTGATTTTTCCAGCACTTTTACTTTTGTTATTCAGAGGACTTAAAATAATCATCAATTACCAATGGGTGGAGTACCATCATATTCCCCTATCCCTTCCCTCCCTCCACCCATATTCCAAAGTAAACTGACAAATACACGAAACAACACTGAAACAACCAAAAAAAAAAAAAATCAAACAGCAACAAACAACAATAAATACACAAAATCAGCAAAAGTGGCAAAGCTGTAAGTAATACAATCATAATATGCCCCTAATTCCTGGTCTACCTGCATCCTTAAAGGCTCAGGGCCAGAAGTGGTTGATTTCATTTTCTCTTTTTGTGTTTAATGTAATTTACCAATACACCTAAGCAAATTTATTGTGTTTGAAAGACCGCTCGGCAGTTAACTAGGTTCTGATCCTGAAAACTGGTGGGCTAAAATCAAAAGCAAACTGAAGTCTGAAAAATGAACTCTTTCTGTCCCACAGAGGGCCTGAGTTCTGGCCAGGTAGTCGGCATCGTGATTGGCGCTTTGTTGGCAGTGGTCATCGTCATCGCTGTGGTGATCGCTGTGGTGAGGAGGATGGGAAAATACTCGTAAGTATTTAAATCTGTAATGGTGAATACACACACACACACACACACACACACACACACACACACACACACACACACACACACACACACACACACACACACACAGCTTGAATCCATGTGAATGCAGGCAGTTACACTGATATTGTGCAGTGAGTCATCACTTCTGGCCTCCTCTAAATATGGAGCGAGAGAACAGCATGAGCTTTTAGTCATCACTGACACATCCTATGATGAAATAACATAGGCAGTGATGTAATGGCTCTTGGAGAGAGAGATTTGGTCTGTGTGATAAGATGACCTGGCATGCCCAACACAAACTGCGTAGGATTTCGACCATAATTGGTCTCCGCATGGTCGACCGTCTCCCTCTTGAGAATAAGAGACATCCCATCCAAGTGACAGCGTTCCCACGAGCCACACCCCCCTCCCCCGAGAATACTGTCCTGAGCTGCATGTCTTGCTAATGATGGATGTTTCTTGTGTCACAGGTCTGCCAAGAGCAAAAAACCTGCGAAAAAAGACAGCGTTATGGTTTCTGTAAATTTCTCTCTTTGATTCTTCCAGCTAATCACTTTAACCCTTTCAATTCAAGCCTATCGTGATCCTAATTCTCAGATGTGTAACAGATGTCTTTTCCCCAAAATCCACCGACAGAGTTCGATACTTGTTGCTGCTTCTGCTGACACACAGTCACATGGCCCAAAAGAAAAATTGGGCATTCATGGTGACAAGTAGCTCGATTTTGCCTTTAAATTGAGCTTGTCTATTGACTCAGTGTCTGTCTATGTGGCCAGCAGCCTGAAAGCAGGCTGGTTTTATATCCAAAGCTTGATTTGACCCATGGAAGCAGAGGGCTCGTGTTTGTCAGAAGTGGGGCAGCAGCACAAAGTCATCAACTTCTGTTTGGTGTATGTCTCAGGAACTAATTAATCAGTCTGTCTGTGAATATTGGTCTATTTTAAAATGGTTTATTTCGCATTATATCGCTTACTTAAGCTACATGTAGACCAGGGCTGTAAAATGTATTGATTTTTATTGTCATCACGATGTCAACTTGTGCAAAAAAAAAAAAAGAAATTGTGAAAGACTGCAATATTGCACTCAAAGATTTTTTGAGTCACTTCAAAGAGAGTATCAGTAGAATACTGTACTCGCAACTATATGCATATTCAACTATAGTCTGTTTTTATTGCTGCCTTTTCAGTTCAGTTTGTTTAATTAAAATAATTTCTTTTCTTTTTTTTCAACAAGCGATTTGTTTTATTTTAGTTAAACTGAAAGCAGCAGAATTGCACAACTGCACTTTAATATCTGTATTTATCGCAGAGGGGCGGCCCACCCATTGTTTTCCAAGTCACAAGAAAGTCTCAAGTCTTTACACTCAGGCCCCAGGTTGAGTCCCAAGTTTTGAGTCCTAAACAAGTCATAATAAACTCCCTCTTCACCAAATGTACTAATGCCAAAAAAACATAATAATAATAAATTAAATTTACAAAAATCATGAAAGATTTTTAAAATTTGTATTTATTTTTAGGACAAGTTTGTTGGAAGTTGTATCTCCATCTATAATTTTGGACTTGCACATTTTAGTTCTTCATGGTTCTCTCCTGAGTGCTGTTAATGGGGTTCAAACAAAGTGTTGACTTGCTTGGACTTAATAGCTTTAAAGTTAGTTTATTCAGGAAATGAGCAGAAATACTAATTTTGGAGATATTTTTAAAAATAAAATACTTTTTAATCAATGGGTTTGGATAGAGGCATTGAGTATTTTCAAATCAAAAGACTTGAATCTAAGTAAAGTCACAAGTCATTAGTGTTTACATTGAGTTGCAAGTTTTTTTATGATTTTGTCAAGTCAAGTCCAAAGTTTAAAATTTGTGACGAAAGTCTGCCTTGAGTTCATGTCATGTGACTCAGGTCCACACTTCTATTTAATTGTAATATTTTTATCTCAATCAACTTCATCTTGTATTTTCCTCATATCATGCAGCCTTAATGTAGAATGAAGACTAATCATATCAACGCCAAAACAACCTGACTTTAAAACATGTCTCCCTTTTTAAAGTTTTATATAATCAAGCCTCTTATATATTATTGTTATTTCTTTTTTGTTTTTTGACCTACACCTTTAATCTTTTAATAAAATCTACAAACCAACATTTTTCACCACCCGTGTTGTTGTCAGTGTTAAATTAATTGTAAACCAAGAGACACTAAACTCAACAAAAATTAATAAACTTTAAGATATATTGAACTTCGTAACACTAACTGCTACAAGTACAATACCTCCTTTTCCAACCTGACTAACTCTTTCTTTTTTTAATCCCACAGCCCCTGAGGAAAAAGTCGGCTAAGCAGCAGGAGCGCCCAAGGTTCTGGAAATTCTGAACTACTGAACTGTGACGTCATTCGCGATCATTAAAACAAGCACGATACCAGAACTAAACTAATCTAACCAGGACTCTGGACTGTTGCCAAAAAAAACGAGGGGGAGGGAGGCTTGTGTGTGTTTATGTGTGTACTGTATGTATGTGAGACAAGAGGGGTACATGAGCAAACCTCCTCACCTCCCCCCCGCTACCTCCCTGACCCCCCCAGGAGCCTCTGATATAAAAGGCTCCGTCCTCCCCTACTCCTTCAGGGAGAGAACAAAACAAGGTGACGGCAGGATGTCACAATGAATTTCAGGCCTTTTCAAATGCATTTTGCTAAAAAAGAAAAAAGAAAAAAAGAGGGAAAGAAAGGTAGAGGATTATCTGACATCGAGGGATAAAATCTCTCTCCTTTAAAGAGTGACTGATTTAGATTTGCATGGAAGTTTGAGAGGACATTAAAATGAAAAATACAGAGAAAACAAAAGGAAATTAAATGCGCATAAGAGGTGGAAGCAGAAGAGACTTACAAATTCCACAGGATGTATATACAATGCAAGGGGACTACATAGTATACAGCTAATGACTTTCTCATATGTTGCAGTTGCATAGGCTAGTGTTTGATATTATGGAATACACAGTACATACGTGCAGCCTTAGGCTATTGTTGTGGCTAACAGACCTTTACAGCACCCCTGGGCACCAGTTAAAGCATTTTCTCATGTAGCCTGAATCCCTGATATGTTGGCCAACTGTATGAAGCACCGTGTGCAGAAGTTGTCTCGACATAACACACTCATGAGCTCTGAGGGCTAGAAAGGAAAAAAGGACACCCTCATTTGCAAGAGTAACGTGACATTCTGCCCACTTTAACACTGACATATAAAAACCTAATACATATCTGTGAAATTTAGCAGAAGGGTTTGTGCCACTGTCTCTGGTATTCTCTAGGTAGTTAGGAGGATTTTAACTTTTGAAGTGCATTATTAATGTGAATTGACTGTACTTTTTAACTGCCACCCATTCCAAAAAACGACAGCTTTGACGACTTCTGCCTTGTTTGTTTGTAAAGGCCTACAGCCAGTGGTTATTAGACATAGCATTGTCTAGGCAATGTATTCATTCTGTTAATAGGTAGATTACCAGAACAGCCATCCGGTCTTTAAATTGAGCTAACCCCAGATTGCGTACATGGGATGACATTTTTATAGTTGCACTTAGTTTTTAGTGCACAGTGTTAGGCAGTAATGCCCTGTTTTGTTATTTTTTGCAACTGTAAGTGTGCTAAACGGGTGTACAAATAATGAAGTCTCAGCTTAGCTCCGCTTGCTTTACAAACTCGTTTAATATGTGCACTGAATGAGTGGTGTAATGTTTAATGAATAGGCTTTAGACACTGCAAATGTTTGCAACGACACGTCTTTTGTTTCCTCTCCTCTGCTTCGCCGCATATTATCAGTTTCTAGGTCTTTAATTTGTGCCATCTGATTTGTTTGAACCCTTTTATTTAATTGCGGTGTTTTTGTTCATACTGTTTCAATAAAAAACTGAAAACACTGAAAGCTCTCATTTGTCTTTTGTGTATAAAAACGGCTCTGAATGGCTTTTTCAAATATCCGTTTATTATCTTAGCCATTTCCTATCAATTACATGAGTAGCCTAGTTGCTGTGGCAACGCCTTAAAGTCAACACATTCTTAAGCAGCACTGTAGTTAGTCTTGAGTCAGGGCAAAATACTTGTGTCAGTTAAAATCTCATGACACTTATTTTCTGTTTGCAAGTGAAATCCACACACATCATTGACAAACTTCCTACATCAAGTCCTCTCTGATTGGCCCGTTTAAGTAATGCCTCGAATTTAAGAAAACACCCCTTTTCAGCAGGCAGACAAACAGCACCAAATATGGAGCAACATGTGGCTTCGGACCGTTGGGTCGGTTGAACCCTCTGACAGTTAGGTGTGTTTTTTATGTCATGTTGTGGACTTTTTCATACGGTGCTGTTAAGCTGAGGCAAGGCTCCAACAGAAGGCTGCGAGTTGCACAGAGATGCTCTGTGTCTGGCTCCCTCTCCTCCGTGTGGTTTTAGGCAGCGGCCCAACGCCCACCACCCCAGCCTCTGCCCCACCGGCGGGCTTCATAACTCTCTTTAGCTCACTCTCTTGCCTCAGACTGCTGGGAACAATGGAGTCTTTTGAGAGGGGCAGATGGAGAGGCTATGGGCCGTGGCTGTGAAGCTGCTTGCCAGCAGCTCCCTCTCTCCCCTTCAGCAAGGGGGAATTCTGTGCATCGCTGTGGGGTGGGGTCACTTCCTGGGTGGGCCTAGCATCGATCATGTGCATTTACACACTTAGAAATACTCTAACAGAGAGCTAAATCACTGTGCGCCCTCTGTGCAGATGAACACATGTTAAAACTATCATAACAGTCATGTTCCAGCAAAATGTCCCAGCAGAGGCAGTCATTAAGACACACCATAAAAGTGTGTGATTCACTGAGAGAGTCTCAGTCAGATTCATGACACACACACACACACACACACACACACGGGTCTATGCCTCATATTTAATTATCAGACTCGAAACCGCCTGCTTTATGTGGTGTGCAGGCATAAATATGAGCTGAGTGTGTGGAAGTGTTTGTGTGGTACACCATGTGCTTGTTTTGGGTTGTTATGAACTGTACATGTAAATGCGATATATCAGCCTATATTTATACATGTGAAATTAAAAAAAGAAAGAGTAATGGGTCCATCAGAATACTACACAAAGTTTCCCTCCCTTTTCCTGTGCTCACCTAAGTGACTGAGAACGTGTCTGAAAGGAAGGAAGAAACTGTTCTAGCAGATGGATGGATGAGGAAATATCTTCCCCTCTATAAAAACCACACCGGTGTATTTAAGAATGTGTGTTTATGCGTATTTTTCTCCGAGCAGTGGCAACCACACATACCAGGTCACTTATAGCTGACTATGAGCTGCCTGTTTGTGATATTCTCCACACAGAAGAGACCTGTGGTCGGAACTGGCATCATTTTTATTAGTAGAAAAACTGTTGGTGCCCACTCAGCAAATTATAATCCAACTGTGTAAAGAAAGCCCAGATTGTGTAACAATAGAGGAATGAGGTTTGCTGAAATGCGGGGCTTAAATTTAAGTACCAGGCATCAGGCTAATTCTCTTACATTTGTTTTTGGCAGGTGAGGCCGTCTGTTCTACAAGATATTTTGTCTTTTGGCCCAAAGAAAAGGTTAAAATTAAGGAAAAATATGAGCTAAATGTAACTTTATCAAATCTTCATTTTTATCACATTGTTTACATACAGCCTGTTTTAATTTTTAAAAGTGAATTTTGTCCATACAAGGATCCAACAACGAAAGGATATAAAACAAGTCATGTTGTTCCTGAAGAATTCATAATTAAGATATTACAGACATACAAAATGTCACACGGCACCTAACAAAATACAGAAAGGAATAAAAACAGATCATTAAGATAGTAATGATAAAATTCAGATCTATATTAAATATGGTCTAAATGCGGCAAAGAAAATGATGTTCTTTGAGACCAATCATCTGTCTTTTTAGGGATGTGTGAATATACTGAGCAAATATAAATATATATGTTTCAACACAAATGTGAAAAAGTTGGGCTATTTCAAGAAAAAATTACCAACTATAGCTTTAAAAGGTTAAATCAAAACAAGTGGCTGTCAAATTTGTATAGTATTCTGTGTTTTTGGCTACTAGAAAAGTCTGAAATCATCCCATTGGAATATTATGTAATACAAAATACCAGAATACTTGTGGGAAGAAGACAGAGGATGTACAAAACATATAGAGGCCTCAGCTGGCCAGGGCCCAGGACCTTCCAGCTACTATCATGTCAGTCATACTGCTAACAGTTGACCGTATCGAAAACCATCTGACAGCATCAAATGCCCTCATTTCCATCGCTTTATAAAAACACAATCTGGGGCATGACATTTCAAAAGTGTGTGGGGGAAATGCATTTGTGGTTTTAGGTGGGTGCTTTTTTTTTTTTTTTTTAATCTACAGGAAGTGTTGATAGGATAGGAGGTTTATAGTATGCTGTATGACAAACAAGACAGGAGTGTAAACAAGCAGCAGTTCTCTCTATGTTGGCCCTCTGCAAGCTTCATCTCATGGGGTTGACATGAATGCCATCCTACGTTGATATGAGCCGCAGAGTGTAGGTCTGCGTGCGAGGAGCGCCACATGTCAAGCCCATAGAGTGCAGGGGGTTTGTGATGTCATTTGATAAATGTCAGCCCATAGGCCCGTGGGCTTTGAGTGCTGCAGACAGCTGGGTGGATGGAGAGGGTGTGGTGGGGGTAAGAGGGGCGAGGAAGGGGAAATAAAGTTGGGTGACAGGCGCAGTGTGTTTGTGGTCAGATACAGTGTGGATGATGCAAGGAATAGCTGAATTTGCTTGTGTGTGACTGTGTGGCAGCAGAGAGTCGGAGACAGTGAAAGGGGAGAAGGATTCATGGGGTGTGCATGTGGTATGTCAGAGTGTGTGTGTGTGTGTGTGTGTGTGTGTGTGTGTATGTACAGTATTCCTGTGAATTCATGGGGGTCAGAGTGCATCTCTAAATGTGAGTGTGTGCAGCAGTGACAACAGGCAGTGATTCGGGAGGCCACTTGTGGGTTTATTGGACTTTAAGGGATTAATAGCGTGGGCAGGGTGTGTGTGCTGTCAGTACAGAAATATACAGCACAGTGGGCCACAGTTGTGTGCACTTATGTACAGTATCATGTTTTTTTTTTCCCCTGAACAATTTGCATCTCTGTGTTCCGATGTGTTCACATTTACATGTTCTTCTCTGCACATCTGGCGTCCCACGACATGAAGCAGTAAATTTTTTTCATCCAAGTGACATAACATGTTGTCTGATTACAGGCGAGGCTTTGTCTGCGCCGAGTGGCACACATCTTCTATAAGGGCCCCTTATTGTTTCATGCCAAAGCCCTGCTCGCAGATCCGCCTGATACACAGACACGTTGTGGGCCACCTCTCCCTCTTTCCCTCTTTGTCTCTCTTGTCCTATATGTTCATGTGGACGGTGAATGTTTCATTGTGCACAGAGTCATTGGCACAAACCGGCGCCCACTGCCACAGAAACCGCCAGCATGCATGTAATCTGGGGCACACTTTGTCTCAGGTTCTGTCAAATTCACTCAGTTTCCTGTTTGATTTTTTTAAATAGTCGTCAGGCATATTCAATACTGTAAGATGTTTTGGTAGATTTATCACTTATTTTTCATTTATATTCATTTTTAATGTGCTTTTATCTGCAGAAACACAACAGGCCATTAGAATTAAACATCCAACAAAGATCTGAGGTACAGCATAATGATGGTGTGCATACGTTCCTGATACATATCATAACCATGGACAGATTATGAGACACTGGGGCCCTTGATATGCAAAAGGCCCCACCACGTCTCCCTCATCGGGGGAAGACACATAGAGTCTATATGTTCCCTTGATTTTTTTTTCCTGTCTTTTTGGAGTCATTTTGCATCTCTTTAAACAATGTTGTGTGTAATTGAGGCAAATGTATGTCTCTGAGGTGATTTTATATCTTTTAGGGTTGTTTTGTGCTTGCCTTGAGGTTGTTTTGGGAGTTTTTTGGAGTTATTTTGTGTACCTCCAAGGTAATTTTGTGCCATATCATTTATGTCTCATTTAGGTAGTTTTCTGTCTTTTTTTATCCTTTTGTGGCTCCTTATTTTTATTTGTATCTGTTTTTAGTCATTTATATCTCTTTCAGGTCATTTTTGTCTCTTTAAACTGATTTTGTGTCTCATTTAGGTATTTTTTTTGGTTGTTATGTGTTGCCTTGTAGTCATGTTGTGTCTCTTTGTGATGGTTTTGCTGGTTTTGTAGTTATTTTGTGTCTTGTTACAGTTCCATTGCATCTCATTCATTGTGGTCTTTTTGTGGTCATTTTGAATGTCTTTCTGGTCAGAATGTGTTCATTTGAGTTATGTTTTAAAGCTGAAACTGATGCTTTTTGCCCCTATATATACACACATATCTATCTATCTATCTATATATATATATATATATCTATCTATCTATCTATCTATCTATCTATATATATATATATATATATATATATATATATATATATATATATATATATATATATATATATATATATGTTGTTTTTGTTTTTTGAAATCACAGAGGTGTCAGCTGCAGTGCCGCTGTTGTTGAGAACAACACCTCAATACCTCAAATGTTAAACTGAGCTTTTATATCATCATGAACATCCTCTCAATGCTTTTAAAACGTTGTTTCTTAGTTCAAACAAACAGTGGGGTTATTTACGGTCAGTCCAGGTGAGGCATCACATGTTGACCTTAAGTTTGGCAGTGAAGCAAGTTGCCTATTTGAGTCACACAGGAGAGGATGCATACCCTTGGCATGTGGTCGAAACTTTACACACACATTCTCACTTTACTTCAGCTGAGGTGCACTGCAAAGTGCCATTGCAAAGATTTTCTAGCAACCATGATGCAGCAAGTACAGTTTGTTCTCTAATGAAGCTGTAATGAACTCTGTTTACTTCTAGCAAAACTCATTTCTACTTTATTATGGACTCTGACTGCTCAGCGTGTTTGACATGGCTTTCAGGCAGTTTGCACCTGATTATACAATGATTTGATGTACGTGTTTGACCAGTAGATCTAATCACGAGCTGCTTATGATAATTTCACAGCTGCAGTTTCCATCAAGACATGCTGGAGCCTTGGCATACCCAGAGTGACGCACTATGACAAGCTATAAATAAACATCATCAACAAACTAAATGAACAATGTGTGAGAATCTTAGAGGCTTTAATGCGGTTTGTTAGATTTATGTCAGTGCAACACACCACTGTCAGCAACTTTACTGCAAAGTTTGGGAGGTTGAATCTAAAATACAGAGAAGGAGAAAATCCTGAGTATAGAGCGGCCCGTTGTTTATGATCTTTCATTATAACTTGCAGAAGTCCGGCATGTAGTTTATGAAACTAAGCCCACATACAATATAACAACAAGAGACCATACATGCATGCATGTGCCATGAGATCACCACCCATGTGCTGCACGATGTCACAAATGTACATGTGGGGTTTGGTGGACTCCTACAGATCCACTCAAAGAGAGCCGTTTATGTTGACTGTGGCGGTTGAAATAATGCCGTGTGAAACCAGAGGGTAGCATTCTATCAGTAGGTGTGAGCTTTATATGAAGCAATGCATTGTGGTTCAATTCACAATTGTTGGGGAAAACAGAGAGCTGCTCTGGGAAGTGAAACACATGCAAGTGCACATCATAAATCTTCGACTTGTCAGCTCGGTTTGGCTTCTGTTTTCTCTCAAGAGCTGTAAAACAGAAGTGAATACTGAAATGATTGACAATGTGATTTCAGAATATTGAGATGTGGGCCTTGATATAACATCATAACTAATATTGCCAATGTTATGATCTAGCAAGTTTTTGCAAAATGAAATTAAATCAAGCAACAAGTGTAGCCTATGCACTGAAACAGTATTGTCTTTTCAGTAACTTTTTTATGCAAAAAAAACTTACCACTAACACACTTTATTACAATTGATAACAATAAAACTGATTTCTATGGACATTTCAAAATGCTCACGCGATTCAATTAACAGAGAAATACATATGTATATTTACACTCTTTGATGTAAATGGCTTTACTGAAGTTAGGACTTCTTTATATTAAGACTTGATAATATTGCACCCTCTACTGGCCAAATCAATGCACTGCAAGGATGGAGTTTAAAAATAAAATATGAGATATGGTTGTGCTTTTGAAGTACATTGCATATGTATTCATCAGACCACTTGACTGCTTAAAACTAAAAATGTATTTATTTGTTTAAAAAATTAAAATGCATTTTTGACAATGTGGAGAAAAAATATACAGATAATCAAATTATTAAAAAAAAATCAAACTAAAACAATCACTTGTAGATCTTGTCAGCTAATAGGTAAAGATGGCTGGCCCTGAGTTTAAATAGTTTTTCATTTTTATTTTTTTTTTTCTCCTCACAATTTTAGATTATGAAAACACTAATCATGCTTTTAAAAAGTAGCTGAAGACAAAATCAATATCTGCAATAGCCTATCTTAGATAATATAACAGCTTGTCCTACAGATTTACATCTGTGCATTTTAATAAATCAGTTTGTATAGGCTGTCAGTTCTGCTCATGCTGTCATTTTAGCCTAAGGTGACAGCTGCCTTTAGCTATGATTTTTTTTTTTTTATCCCAGTGTTTTAACAAACCTGTTGTTGATTGGTCCACATTTGACATCCACATTCACTGACCAATCAGAACACCAGATTCTTGTTGGTACATTTGGGAAGGAAAAAAAAAAACACAACTATACACAACCTGCACGAGAGGTATATTTCAACCGTTTCTGCGGCACTTTGCAGCCTCCATAAGCATGTACGGAAACTGTGAGGGCAGGTTTGTATGACGGTCCGCGCTCGTGCGGGTCGTGTCGAACATCCTGCTCTAAATGTAGCCAGCTCGCCAGGCTAGCATTGTAGCTAGCAGTATTACTGTTGCTTTAATGGCGATAACAGCTGATTTCTTTCACTTAGTAAGCGAAGCATTGAGTCCGGAGTTTGAAGATTATAAGGATTTAATTTAGCGAGCGCTTTTCAGGAGCTCAGTGGCAGGGCTATTTTGGAGGATTCAGTTGACCTTTCGGTGGACGAGCTAGCAGCCTCGGTAGCAAAACAGTAATGTGACGACGTGTTGTGTGACCAGCTAGCAATGGTGCAAGGACGGGGGAGCGTCATCAAACCAGGTGAAGCAGAGGCGTGCAAACGCACCCGAAAGCTAATCCGAGTTGTAATGATACTATAAAATAGAGAAGTCATTTTTTGTTTTACGTGCATTTTACGTGCCATAAGAGGCAAATTAGCCTGTTGCAGCGCAGGTGGATGGAAACATAAGTTGAATATTGCGAAAGTGTCTCAAATTATGAAGTATGTAGGCCGTTAGATGGTGTTGGAACAATTTTCGATTCTGCTGACATGATATCGTGACTGAGTCAGTTTTATTTGTGCAACAGAAACCACAGCACAGAGATTGTCCTGAAATAACTGAAAGATTACGTGAGCTATAGAGTCTTTGTTTACATTTCCTCTTGTGTCTACAGTTGCCTGAAATTGGTAGTAATTGAATAACTATGTAGGGAAAAGCGATTGATTTTAAAAAATGTAGGGAAAAGGAGCAAACAGTTAAATAAGCGGATGATTGAAGAGACAGTTAAGAAACGCTGATTTGACGCAATAAGAGTTCACGCGATCGTGAGGAGCAGGTGGGAGAGCACGACAAATCTGGCACAAAATGATGGGCCTGCCATTTTGTCTTAACAAGCAGATGAATGTCAAAATGCACCGATCTAGATGTTTACAAGTTTTAAAGTATTAAGTGAATGGTAGCTACTTTAAAAATGCTTATGATCGAGGTGTTCAGGTGTGAAGTGTGTGTAATGCATGTAGCAGGTGGTGTAGGCAACCATACCAGGGTAGATAAGGTAATCTGGGGACAGATTAGCTGCATTTTGGGACTGTATTAACTTTAGGCAACTAGTAGGTAAAAATGAAACACTTGCTGTATATAACACAGTGTGGCTATATTAGCTTGTGCTGTGTTTCTTGGCTCATAATGTAACCTTGATATGCTTGAGGGACATTAGCATAAGTTAACAAGACAGGACCCAGGGTTTATTCAGCTGCCAAATGACTGAAGAGATAAAGTAAACTGTGCTCACATACTCCCACACCACAGCTGTTCACTCGGATCAGTTTTTGCTTCTTATTATTTGGACGTTTGAGCTTAGGTGTCATGCCATATTATGAATTGGGTTTCATAGTTGTTTTGTTTCTCAATGTGTGCTTTGTTGTTTTCTTTCCTCTTCCAGCAGAAAGAAAAAACCTGTGTTCATCTATCAAACAAAACATGCCTTCTACTTTGCACTGACCATTAAAATGGTAAGATTGTTTAATAACAATTCTACATACTCTACAGTAACGTTTAGGGGTGATGCAATATGTCCAGACAAATAAAAAAATATCTAAAAAGAATAAGGATGAGTTATGATGTATAGGATTTAGTCAGTTTCATGAACATGAGCACAATTTAATGTAGTATTAAGACTGCAATACTTCTCAGACTGTCTGTTGAGAGTTGCATGAGGTGGCGGCACTTTGCTGTTTGTCAGTAATGAATGAAAATGACTACCACTGCTATTAGAAGTAATACGTGGTTTACATGATAATATCTTTAAAAAAAACAACTTAGACAATAAATGAAGACTTGTGATATATTGATTTGCATTTAAGTGTTAAGTGTGATTTATTTGCCTGTGTTTATGATGGATGTTTAAAGAGGAGCTACGCCCAATTTCAAAATTTAACAATATTATTCCTATGATCAAAGACAGTCCAAAACTATAAATAAACATGAACAACTTTCTCCCAGATCCAAAATCTGGAGTGCCAGTACTCAAGTTTGTGACGTCATCAAGTATAAAGTGTGGAGCTGCTCCACTGACAGGGCAAAGATGTTATAAATGACAGTAAAAGCACCCAGGGGAATGCTCTGAGTATACGGGTACATTTATATGGGGAGATTTACTTCTCTGGTTTCTGGTTTTAAGAGAGTAACTCATGTTCACAAATATTGATTTCACTTCCCTACGCCATAGAAATAACAGATTGAAATTCTTAATTTAGGTGATGTTCCCCTTTTAGGTCATTTGATGTGGTCCTTAAATGGCCCTTTAGTTCTAATATTTGTGGCTTTGCTCAATGACAGTATTTTCTTCATCTATGTAATAGGTGTGACAACTGTCAAAAGTGTGACAGAATTCCTTCAGAGAGCTGGATACAACCTCCACAAGAAATGGAGGACTCTCCTCACTTGTACATCTCTGAATTTGGAGACAATGAGGACATGGAAGAGGAGGAAGAAGACACCCATCAAGGGGAAACCGACATGGAACCACACACGATCAAGTCGCTGTCTCCAGAAGATAAACACCCCAACAAGGATACTGAGAGAGACTGGAACTCATTTCCCTGCCAGCACTGTCGGAGACTTTTTACCAGCAAACAAGGTTTGGAAAGACACATGCACATCCATGCTTTGGCGAACAACGAGGCACACACATACAAAAGCAATAAGAGAAATGCGTCTCTTGGTTCCAATCTGGATCAGCTGCAGCATGAAAAGATGAAGCCTCTGGATTCAGTGGGCTTAGTCATGCAGCTTCATACTTCCTCCCCCAGCAGCTCTAATACCTCAGTTTTGTCAGCGGGTGACCACACTGCTCAGCCAGACAAATTGGGAGTTTTGGAGGGGCATCATGCTTGCAAGTACTGTGAAAAGATATTCACCACACACACCAACAAGCGACGACATGAGCGCAGGATCCACGAGCAGCACCTGCAAGTTACACATGTGGAAAAAACCCAGCTGGCCCAGGAGGAAAATCTTCAGAGGATATCTAATGAAACATCACAACAGAAAACAGAGCTTGGTGACAATACAGCACTTGCAGCTGTTGTGGAGAATGAAGTAGAACACGCAGAACAATACATGCTAGATGTCCCAAGTAATATTTCAGAGAATCTCAGCTTTTATATCGATGGAAAAATAGTGTCAACGAGTACAGTCAGTAGAAGTGAAGCAGCTGAGGTTCATTCTGGGTCTTCGACTTTAGTTGGACTGGATGCCCTGATTCTAGACCCCGCCCATATCAGCCATGTTTTAAATACAGATTCAGTTACAGGCAAAGAGATACCAGGTCAACCGCAGGCCAAGAGAAGAACTGCGACACCACCTCTTTTACCACAAATTAAAACTGAACTGGAGTCTGAGGTGGTCATGTCTTCTTCCTCATCTTCACTTGTATCTTCGTTGATAGAGAATCTACTTCCTCAAAATACAGAGTCTACTGTTGCGAAGAAAGAAAGAACTGTGTTTCTGTCCCCAAAGCTGAAGCAGCTCCTGGAGAAGCAGGATGGCCTTAAACCTACACTCGCCCTCATTACAGATGGCCAGAAGCCTTGTTCACCTGTCTCTCTCTCTGTCCTGCCTGCTGGACCAGGAAGGTTTAAAAGAAGGACTGGGTCTCCACCAAGCTCTCCACAGCAAAACCCAACAGATGAAGCTGCAGATACGGGAGATTGTGATGCTGCAAGCACAGGACAGATGGATAACCAACAAAATTCACCTGTGCACCAAACTGCCAATGTGGAAGAAGAAACAGCTCCACCTGCAGAAGAGCCAGCAGTGAAACCTGCGTTGACAGAGAGCTGGGCCCCCACGACTGGCGGTAATTCCTGCAACCAGCAACCACTGGATCTCTCTAATACAGTCAAAAGAAATGAAGATGTTGCTTTAACTGATGCCGTGCTGGATTTGAGTTTGCAAAAAAAGACCCCTGCTGAATGTGAAGTTACATTAAATTTAGTTTCAGAGGCAGTTTTAAATGAAGGAAAATCAAATACATGCATGGTAGAGACGGCCTTAGTGAATATTGGAGAGCAAAGTGTAAGCCTAGGGAATCCCGAGACCCCTTTAGTCACAGACTTCATACTAACAGGGGCGGATATGGTGACCCCAATGGAGCCTATGGCAGAAGGACTTGTTTATGGACTTGCGCTTCCCTCTGGTTCTCTGACTCCATCACCTGCCGCCCTTACCCCTGTTGCCTTGCAGCCAGCTTCACCGTGCACTATAGCATTTGCTTCCCCAGCCTCACACACAGTGCTCCCCGCTGCTCCTTCATTAATCACAGTTTTAGCACCACCACCAATTTCTAACCCTTCAAGCCAACCACTTCAGGTATTAGCCCCAAATATATCTCCTGAACCCCTGGTAATCTGCACAGAAAATGCATTAAATTTCTCAGAGTGTGATTTAACGACTGCATTCGCCACTACAAATTCTGCAAACCCTGTCACTCTCTCCCAGTCCCTTGACCCGACTCTAAATCTACCTGGCCATGTGTTCCTCTCCGATCAAATAGCTCTCAACCCACCTATAGTTGAGTCCACCCCGATGTCAGAAGTGCCATTCACGCCCACTGTAACTTTAAATGATTCCCTCATCAACTCATATAACATAACCAGTAACACAGTGTTGATAGAGTGCACAATAGCTCTGGAAGCCCCAGGGAGTGTAGTCCCTGCTGCGGTTACCTTACAAGAAAACACTGCTGAGCCTCCAGCACCTACACAGATGGTTGTTAATCACATAGAACAGCAACAGATTGTATCAGTGCCCCATCCTCAAACTGTGGATCCCACTATTCTCATGTCCTCCATCGCAGAATCAGTAACTCTATCCACCACCACCACCTCAGTGCTATCTGATTGCCCTCCTGCTGCGAGTGAATCCAGTCCTGACCCAGAGCCTGTTATTAATGCAGAGCAGTCAACGATTAAAGAGGAGGAAGCTGCTGACAGTACTGTTTCCATACCCGAAATCTCATCTAAAACCGCACCACCGTCTCCTGAGAAAGCTGAAGAGGATGAGTCCTTAAACAACACACCAGGCGATGCACAACAGCAGACTTTCACCAAGAATTTCATCTGCAATGTGTGCGATAAGCTTTTTCATTCAATGAAAGAACTGGGCCATCACGTAGGTGACCACGCAGACGAATGGCCCTACAAATGTGAGTTCTGCGTGCTGCTTTTCAGCAAAACGGCTGCTTTGCTTGATCATCGATCAAGCCTCCACGGTGTTGGCAAGACTTACGTCTGCAGCGTGTGCACAAAAGAATTTGTCTACCTTTGTAATCTAAAACAGCATCAGGAGGAATTACATCCCGGCCAGCAGTGTACATACGCAGAAGAAGAAAAGGGAAAATTAAGACCTCAGAACTACAACAACTCAACAAAAGTCAACACTGAGCCGTCAGTCGCTGATGCTGCAGAGGAACCTCAGAAACCGGTGAAAAAGGAAGAAGATGAAGTAGATGTAGCTGCTGAAGAACTGTTTACAACAATAAAAATCATGGCCTCAGATGGAGCGAAAATCAAAGGGCCTGATGTTCGTCTTGGCATTAACCAACATTATCCCAGCTTTAAGCCCCCTCCGTTTCCTTACCATAACAGATCACCTGCTGGCTCAGTGGCCTCAGCCACAAACTTCACCACCCACAACATCCCACAGACCTTTAGCACGGCTATTCGGTGCACTAAGTGTGGAAAGAGCTTTGATAACATGCCAGAGTTGCACAAGCACATCTTGGCTTGTGCTAATGCCAGTGATAAAAGGCGATACACGCCCAAGAAGAACCCCATCCCACTGCGGCACTTCGCAAAAACTCAAAATGGAGTTCTGTCCACCACTAATTCTACTAATGGACTAAATGCTTCAAACAGATCCAGCCAGTCAAACAGGTCCAAACCTAACCAAGAATCAGCAGCTAATGTGAAGTTCAAGGTGCTGAACAAAAGGAAGAAAAAGTTGGTCCAAAGGGTCATGCCACAGAGGAACAAGTCAGTCCCTTCATCAAATAAAATGTCACCTGCGCGGGTGGATGAGCAGCAGGAAATCTTTGTGTGCCCACACTGCAGCAGGGAGTTCACAATGCGTCGCAGCAGAACCAAGCACATGGCGGTCTGCCCCAAGAAACCTAAAGAGGTGAAGAAAAGGAAGGAGGGAGGGATCTCTGTGACAAAGGAGAATAATGGACACCTGCATAGAGTGGTTGAAGAGAAACAAGCCTCCCCTCAGCATAAAACAAGACTCCAGACATCAGGCCCTGCTAAAAGGCCCGCCGTTCTTCCAGTGCAGACTGTCTTTTCAAATAAAAGAAGTAAAATAATTATAAAAGAGAGCACACAGCCAAAACAAGAGACACCCACTCTGAATGAACTTCCCATTGTTCGCACTTTCAACCCCTCTATGCGCCAGTATAGCAGAATGCAGCAAAGCGTCAAAGGAATCCCCATAAAAATCACCATAGTTAAACCACAACAGGCTGCACCACAGAAGGAGGAGCTGCCTGCCGGCCAGAGCCGAGAGGAGGCAGCTGTCACCAGCGGCTCTGAGAAGAGTCCCACAGCCTGAAGACTACACAGCACACCACCGGGGATCGTCAGGTACTTGGATAATTTAAGTTAATTTGCAAAATGATGACGATAATCAAGTGATGTGTTAAATAAAAACATTGCAAGCAGAAAAGACAAACTCAGTAATTCCTCATTTGTGCAGGTTTGATAGGTACTGCAGTATAAGTGCTGCAACAATCAATCTTTAAGTGATACACAGTTTAATCGTGCAGTTAATTTTCCTCGACAGCCACCAACAAGATCTCAGCCCTGCCATATTCTTCAAAATTAACTTATTTTATGTATAAACCCTAAAAAATAAAAGAAATAAATAAAACTAGAGCCCAACTGATATATCGGTCTGCCGATTTTATCTGCCAATATTGGTCCTACACAGATATATTATTATCTGCTTATATGTTGTCCGATAGGCACAGTATGAAAAGTTTATTTCCAACAGAACACAAAGCAGTAAAATTAGCGTTACCAAATTCCTAATGAAGTTTACTATTTCAGTGCACTAATGTTATTTTTAACTAACAATAAAGTTTAGTGTTGAATTGTGAAATATCCTGCCTTCATTACATGTCTTTGTATCTGATAACCATATCTGAGGGATATTGGCACTAGAGTGTGTGTACACATATATATATATAATATATATATTATATATATATATATATATGTGTATATATAAATATATATATATATATATATTTTTATATATATATATATATATATATATATATATATATGTGTGTGTGTGTATTATATATATATATATATATATATATATATATATATATATATATATATATATATTCTGTATGTGTATATATATATAAATCGCTCGATATATCAATATCACAATTTTTAAGTCCCAAATATAGTGACTGGCATCGGTCCCAGTAATCCAGTATCGGTCAGGCTCTAAATAAAACATCTGAAATTAAAAACATGAATGCAATAACCAGATGATTTTAAGCAATTTAACATCCATATTTTTCTATGTTTTGTTGTTGTTTCCAGGACCCCTGCTGTGCGGAGCCCCTCATACATATTTGTGTCGTAGTGATACTAAAGGCAGAGAACTGCTAATCCCACTGTACACCACACGGACCCAGACTGCATCACACTGTACAATAAATGACTGAATTGAGGACGGATAAAACAGGCGGCTGAGGATACTGAAGTGAGTGGATGTATTAAACAGAGTATTTGAATGCTTTTGTAGTAGCTTGAAGTTTTGTAGATTTCTCCTTCAATTTTGCAAACTTTCTGTCACCGGCTTGGATTTGCACTTTGAAGTTAATCTGACTGCTACATGTCACAAATTGGAAAGGAAGTGGGAGGAATTGAGCTGGAAGGCTGCTCTCATTTCCTACTTGGTGGGTTATTCTGAGAGGTTGGCAGGTGGCAATCATTCTCAGCATGCATTTGCACTTTTCCTTATCTGTTGTCTGTGGCCTTTTGGTTTAAACTCTTTACTGCATGCTGTGAGCTTGTACTGCGGCTAATTAATTAATTTATTAGGATGGATTATGTTGATGCAATTTGGCCCTAAGTCTGATGTTGCTCTGTGTTGTAGTTACACTGAAGACACGTTTAGATCATTTCTGAACGCACGACTACAGAATCATGGAAAAGTAAAAGACTCTGTAGTGCAGTCTGACATTGACCACAAGCTAATTCATGTTAAGAGTTAAAAGCATTGTTGTTTAAGAAAGGCAGCGTTATCATCATTAGTGTGAATGTAACATTGGTAGTGTTAATGCTACAGCCTTTGCAAATCAAAAATGTGTATAATCTGGTTGGCCCAGTTGTGTATCTGTGTGAAAGTTCTGAGAATAATTCTCTTAATGTGCCATCAAATGTATATAACATGACTAAATGTGGCATAAAGGTGATGAAGGGTAAACATAGTGTTCTATTTCCTACATATGGAATTTATTTTGGTGGCCCACCGAGAAAGACTAATTCATTTGCCTCGTCAAAAGTTTGCTGGGAGCTGCAGATTACTCAAAAACAACAATGCAATGATTTGCTACCACATTTTATAAAAGGGCTTATTAATGTCATACGCTAATTCTGGAGTTTATGGGGCCACCACAAATATGTTCTCAATTTGTTGGAAGTGGTTTGATGTATTGGCACTGCAATTGCTAAACAGAATATAATCTGCATATCTTGGATGCCTCGTTGCCACTTGTACTATAATAAGAGTTCAATTCTAAACAGCGTTGACAGAGCCAGTGCTTGGCCTCACTGCATCCATTCAGAAATCCTCAAATATTTATAGTAGTCCAGTTTGCTTGTAGGCTTTGTTTTGCACCTGTTTTACAAAATTCTTGTCAGAAAATATGATTTTGTGTGTTTTTTCCTCCATTCAACATCTATAAATCTCCATTTTAGTAATACAGTCTGTTTAGATCCTTGTCATCTGTAGCATACAAGCCCTTCATCATCGCTTATATTCTCTTGTCAGTAGTTTATTGTGTGAAGTGTGTATCATGAACATGTATATATCACAAAATGAAAATGTAACATCAGTTATGGGGTCATTTTTGCTGGAACCCTGTGGTGATATATCGAAATGTTTGTGGCAAGTTGTCACTGATCTCAAAGAGTGTGTGTAATGAATTGTATCTGTTTAATTTACATTTATATAAGCTACTAATTTGAAGATCCACTGCTATACAGGGTAATATTTTCATTATGATTGAATTGAATTAATTAATGTAGGCAAACTAAACCTTGACAATGGCCTGTATCTGAGAGAGAGCGAGAGTAACGGTACCTCTGTTTTACATGTTTTGCCTTTTCAACCCTCGCTGGTAATATCTCCGTCATTCAGACGTGTGTTGGATGTACAGGAAAGTTTGGGAGACTGTTATTTAACTGTGAAAAGTGCTTGTAGCATTTCGAAGTGTAAATTGAGTCATGTATATTTATTAATAATTTAAAATCATGTTATCAATATCAGAACAGTTCCTCTGTATGATTTGCACTAAAGTTTTTCCAAGCGAGTGTTCAAAATAAATGGAGAATGTTAAGATTATGGGGAGTTTGTGTGAAGATTTCTTTGGTAAACAAATCAAACTCATCTCATTATGTTGGTAGATTATTTATGTTGATGTCATGTCAGGGAAATTACACCATAATCTTAGTCATTATAATTTTATTTACTGTGTTTTTTGACAGAATTTTAATCCCGATTTGAAGGGAGCCTTCTGCATCATGCACCAGAAGGTAATAAAATGTCCAGGTGGTGGCACACTTTCCTCACGTTAACCACTGGAGCGGTGAACTCAATAGAGAGGGGATTTTGTAACACCACTGCATCTCTTCTGCACTCCCACTTTCTGTTTGAAAATCCATTTACAGTGACATGTGTTTTCATCCTATTTTTAAAACATTCTCTCTGGCACCAGAATATTAACATTTGAAATGCAAAAAAAAAAACAAACTCCCAAATCAAATATACCCAAAGCTGTGACCTGTTTTCTGGGAAAGCAGCCGATAATTTTGTGGAAAAGCAATTAACTTTTAACCATTGTTTGTCCCATTTTTTATCCTTCATATTTAATATCTACAACAAAAGGTACATAAATATTGCAGATGACCGAGGAACAAAGAGACAAAGCAAAAGTCAGAAAATGCAACAATTATGTGTTACACTTTTTTCATTTTATTGTGCTCCCTCTCTGAGGGATAAATAAGGTTATTCGGCTTTGCTGCAGAGTAGATTGATTGAGCAGTGAAATCCAAAACACTGTAAATGCAACATACTTGAACTTCCCTTTGTAATTAATGGAAGCATAAATGTTAACACAGTTCCTTAGTCTTTTTTTTGTAACTGGAAACTGCTTTATTCATTGTTTTTACTTGTTCAAATCACCAGGTCCGTTTGTTTTGGAGAAGGATTTTTGTGGATAATCCAGCTCCTGGTAAGAACCTCATGAACATCTGAAAATTAAGTTATCAGAGAATAAAGGTGAGCACACATTAGCAAGTGCTGGGCTATAGTAGCCTGGCTCTGAACAGCATCGACGACACTGATTTATAACATGAGGCTGCATTATGCAGGGTTTTTTTTAAAGGTGTTGTTGTCTTGTAGAGAAGAGACCTCTGTGGATAACTCATCTCCTTCATAACAATGAAATTTTTATGAAAGGTTTTGCAGAGAAATATTTTTATTCTCCAGTTTTTTTCTTTCAAAAAATATTAGATACCTTTAATAAAGTGATGGCACTGGAAGTTTTACTGAAAAACCCATTTCCACAGTTATTTTACAGATACCTGCCTAATTGTTACAATAAATACCATCAAAGTGAAAAATGGTCAAATGACTGGCAACAGCAGCTGCCAAACACAAACTATAAAATTAAAAAATCAAAAGGTTTCCACTAGCAGTCTGCTTCTCTCCTGCATATCCTGGTGCTTTGCTGCCATCCGTGGATCAGTGGAACAGAATGAAATTACTGAAGGGGATGTGTTCGGCATCACACACATCCTCATATGCATTCACAAGAACAGACAAAACTTGGATCCGCCTTGTTAAAACATCATTTCACAGCGCTACTGGTGGTCGAAAACTCTACTTGCTTTGCTTGGGGGCCACTTTTGGAAAATAACATGAGGACAGGGGCCAGTCGCAGCAGCCCCATACATGTTCCTGAAATTTTAGGATATTTCCAAGATTTTTGGACATTTCTCAGATTTTTGGACATTTTTAGGATTTTAGCATCTTTCTTTGATTGAAGGACATTTTTAGGATTTTAGCATCTTTCTTTGATTGAAGGACATTTCTAGGATTTTAGGATGTTTCTCGGATTTGGGACGCTTTTAGGATTTTAGGACATTAGGGGCTTAGCTAGTACCTCCTTTGGGGGGGTGCAGGGGATCCTCCACTGGCACCTTTGTTAAATACACAAATATCTATTGTGGTGCTGTATATGCATTTCGGAACTTGGTTTATACTAAAGTACAGGAACAATTCTCAGTGTGAATCACATTTATTGTGTATTAGGAATTGGCTGGGGAGCCACCCGGCACCATATCAGGGGCCAGATTTGACCTGTGGGCTGTAAGTAAAGTTTTCGGGTATATTAAGTTTTGTGCTTAAGTACTCATATACTGCCCATACACAGCTTAGAAATGAGACATCTTTGCCTGGCAGAAGCCTTGACAGACCACTTCCCCCCTTTTTAATTTAACTTGGATGTTGACTTTAATTTAGTAAAACCAAGTTATTAAGGAACAACACTGTCTCTAGAGACTTGGTCCAAGTACTGGCCTGTGTCGGCACGCTCTCTCAATCAAACATTTACAGACGAAAAGTAATCTCTGCCCAAATATAATTGTTCATCAACATGCAGCACAGTGGGCATGAATGTAATTGTAATTTTGGCAGTTATGCAGAATCTTTTATTTGCTGCAGGCAGATGATACAGGGGTCTAGGGGAAAGAAGATTATTGTGATTCGTCAGTATTATGAGAGTGCAATGGAAACAGTGGCTGTGCCGTACATCAGTCTGTGACATTGACATATCGCTGTAATTCCCACCATCCTCTGGTGTCGTGGTTATAGCCAACACTGTAATAAAATGCAGATGAACACGACTCAGCAGCAGCAGGTGAAGCGAGCTGGTTCAGTCTGCCGCCGTGTGTTCTTTTGCAAAGGCTTGTGGGTTTGTTCTCTCCCTGGTGAAGCTGATATTCTCACTCTTCAGAAGCTTTTAGTACTTTGCGACAAACCAACACAAGTGGTTTGGATTCATCGGGTATTTTTTCCCTCTCAGACAAGTTCAAAGTGTTTTTTTTTTCTTGAAAAAAAAAAATTAACAGATAAGATTGAGAGCACATGTAACATTTGTAAATGAACTGAGGAAAACCAGCAGCTGTCAGATACAGTCAAGATTTAGTGTAGATGTGTATAAAAAGGCATTCAACACACCTCATGTCCTTTTGTAGTGATTAAAAATAAAATAAAAAAAAGTCCAATTACAGTGTCTGAGAATAAGGGAGCAGCCTTCAGGTGCTTAAGCAGCAGCGCCTGGCAGATGATTTTTAGCTAGGAGTTGTGCCAGCGTACCTATAGCGACAAACTACAGCCCTGGGGTACAGGATCTCCCACAGCTCACAAGCTCAGCAATAACTTCAAACCGCGAGGCTGCATTTGTATGCTCAACACAGCTTCGGATCTTAGCCCAGGGCCATGTTGAATTCTCACAGGAAGTTATGATGAGGAGTGAGGACACATGATGAAGAGATGATTGAAAAACAAAAACATCCATCCCAGAAGTCTTGACGAGAAACCTTTGATCTCCCTCTCGTTAATTTCGTCAGCCTTATTGAAAGTTTGACAAACAATATTAACGTTGAAATGAAACCAGTGATAAAGTGTGAGACGAGCTGTATTTTTTTCTTCCTGCAGCAGGCGGGTCGGAGGTCTGTGCCGGTTTGAGGAAAGGCAAAAAGACCAGTAGAGTCTGAGTGAAGGTGCTGATTAAGTTTGCATGTATGGGTGATCCGTGCATGAAATGATAATGGAGACCTGTCAGGATCACTGTGTTTGAGGTGACGACAGATGCGAGAGCTTCGTCACACCACCTCTGGCACTGCTTGTTGCGGCTGACATAACTGATGTGTTTTTGAGGCACAATCTTCAGGATGTAATGCTGGCTGAGACGCATTAAACCAACTGCATATTGAAAACACTTTGCTAATTTGAAAAATACAAGTGCTTTAAAGGAGCGGTGTATAAGATTTAGGGGGATTTAGTGCCATCTAGTGGTGAGGATTGCGGATTGCAGCCATGTGAAACTTCTCCTGGTTAGAATTTCATTCAGTGTTCATTGTTCAGGAGGTTTTTACCAGGAGCCAGATTATCTGCATTATCTCCCCTCCTCCCCAAAACAAATGGACCAGGTCATTTAAAATATTAAAAACACAGAATAAAGCAGTTTCACTTTACAAATCAGTACCAGCTACCTGTATGTGTGTGTGTGTTCAGAGTGTTGTGTTGTGTTGTGTTGTTGTTGTTGTTGTTGTTGTTGCAGTCGAGCTTTCTGCTTCTGTCAGATGTCTCTACCCGGTGATCTAATGTGTGGATTCTGTCTATGTTTTTGTTTACATGCTGCATATGTTGCTTTTGTTTTATGTCGCTGGTGGCAGACCAGTTTCCCCCGTGGGGATTAATAAAGTGAATCATATCCTGTCCTGCCCTGTTCTCTAGCCTGTTCTCATTTTGAAGTTGTCAAATACGTCCACTTTGTCAGTGATTTCAGCTTAGGATACTGACGCTAAAAGCCACCTTTGGCAGCATCAACTCATAACGCAGCCGGACGGAGCCTGCCACGGCCGTATGATATGCCGCTGGACTGTATTAGGTTAAAATGCTGCCAGTAACAACATTGGAGCTGAAAAGCATTGTCATCATAGGACATCATTTTAAAAGACGTGTCTGTAAAACAGGACTGTTTTTTTATGACATATTTTGACAGGACACCTTGAACTGCAAACAAGGTCAATTTTTTATTCTGATTTTTTTTTTCTGGAGGCTTTATATTTGTAAAGTCTTTCTTTGAACTGAGAAATATAAAAAATCTGTGACATCATCACAATGATGCTCAGTCTATGAGCCGAACAGAACTCATGGGGGAGGCCAGCGAGTGAAAATCTACTAGGTATATTTAACGGGCTGCATATTACAGAAGTAAACGCAGAAGCTTGAAAGTTTTTTTTTGGTGTATGTGCTAAGTGAGGGCATTGGGATGAATAGGATGAATCTTGGGGTCTGGTATCTGGTTATTATTCAACATACATGACATACTCTGTGGACAAGGACCTGCACCCTAAATAGTTTACATGTAAGTGGCTTATTATCAGGTAACAAAAACATTAAATTCCTAAACACTGGACCTTTAACAGAAAACACAAATGCAAAAGCGGCAACACAAGTTGTTCTGGCTTTTGCATTTGTGCTCTCTGTTAATGCACCTATGTTTTTGAATTTGCAAGGCATTTTGGATATACACTTAGGTGAGGCCATCTTAGCCACCTTACCATGTCACTGTCTTTAATGAACTCTTTACTGAACCTTCCTCTTAAATGTTGCTTCTTTTATGTGTTTCTTGTTTTGTGTGTATGCTGTCTGAAAAGTTATGGCCAGATCTCCCTTCAAAAGTTATAAGTTAAAAGTCATAAATAATTCAAATATCTGAACATATGTAGGCCTACAGATCTCCTAATCCAGCTGCCTCTGACAACTTATATAAGCCTGAGTTCAAAGGAAAGATGAACCCGTCTCTGGTATTATAAAGGTAAATGACCCCCCCGCTAAGCAGCTCTGGCTGGAAGCAATAATGCAAACAGGAGACTAGGATAAAGTACTTTTGTACAAGTCTCCTCTTCCCTCTCTGCATGCAGTTCAGGAGCTGAACAGACATGGTAATGAGGACATTAATAAAGGATGTGGGATCCATTTTTAATGATCCACTGGCCCCTTTAGTTTGAAACTGATTTCCGTATCCGTGTTTGAGTTTTCTGCTCAGAATCCTTGTTTTGCTTTGAACAGGACGCGCAAATGTGCTATTTTTTGCCCCTGCCAGCGAAGTGCTGCATAAAACCTGCATACACCTGACTGTTTTTGTGTGTCAGTGAGAGACAGAGAGATGCAGGATTAGTCTTCTGTCTATATTTGGGAGATAATACCTGAAGTAGGGGAGTGAGGGGGAAAAAGAGTGAGAAACTCAAACTTTATTATCCTGGAGGAAATTCAGTTCGGAGCGAGGCTTCAAACACACACAGTAGATCACAGAGAAGAGGAGAAAAAGTGAAGGTGGTGGCAAATCATAATCCATTGAAGGGCATTAGACCTGCATTTGGCTTCGCTTTTCACGATGTGTGCATGCTGGCAAGCTGAACAACAAAGTCATGATTAGTTTTGTCAGTTAATTTCAGTTTAGCTTTTGTTTCTGAGGAACTTCAAGTCCTGTTTTCCCTCTCTGTGATTTCCAAGTTCCCATCTAATATGGATGCTGCTGAATGAACACTCCTCAGGCCACATGGAGAGTACCTATGCTGGTGTTTGCTTGCAGCGCATATGTGACAGCACTCACCAAATTTGTTCACCACCTAAGTCAGATGTCATGCTTATCTGTTTTGTATCGGGTCCATTTCCCAACTCGCCGTAGAGGAGTCAGATTGGATTAAAAAGAGGAAAGATGAAAGTGAGAGGAAACCACAGCCAGAAACTACAAGCAGCAGCAGCTCCAGTATAGTGTTAGAACTGGCTCCACTTGCACACATGCACACACAGTCATCTCTATTCTCACTTTCGTCGGGGGAGAGAGTCTGTCTTCTCTCTGCAGCAGGCTTCTCCTTCTCATCGCTCTCTCTCTTTTCCCTCTCTCTCCCTCTCTTGCTTTGTTCATGCTGTGTTTGCTGTGCTCTCTGTCTGAAGCAGCGCCACACTGGAGCACTAATGAGCGGGCTGAGAGCAAACCCAACACAGATCTCCCATCAGCTCAGGAGCAGCAGCAACTCTGACGGCATCTGAGGCAACGAGACACAGCGCTGATCTGCAGTCAGCAGGGAGGCAGAAGGGAAAAGGCGTAGGAGAGGTCGTGAGGTTGCTTCAAAGGCACATTAGCAGTTAAGAGTGAGAGGAGAGGATTGCTCCAGCGCAACAGCCAACCTTCTCCACACTGACCCACAGTTCACTTTTCTCTTTCTGAAGACGAAGGACCTTTCCCCTCCCAGAGGAGTTCAGCCATGGAGGAGATGCTCACCTGCAGCCGCAGCCCTTTCTCCCAGGTGTTTGGGCGTCAGGGTCAACTCATGCAAGCCAGTGAGTGTTAACAGCCTGCCAAATCCTGCAAAAATATCAAAGTTTTGTTTACATTGCATGACTCTGATTAACTTGATTGCATGCAGGGTGTATTAATGGTACACCCACTGTCCTTTTGTATTATGAGTCTTTGAAGTACACAGCTCTGATAGTGACATTATTGATATGCAAAATTAAAACATTTACAGAGGCAACAGTTGAAGACATGTGCCCCAGTTTCACCAAAAACCAGTAAGAAAAAAAAAATCAATCACTTTTCTTTAAAGCAGCTTCTGATGCAATTTACCTTTCAGTTCTCTCAGTATTTTTTTGATCATGTTGCTCTTTTATCCCTATTAGGGGTGTTTATACGTTTAGTCTTCTCTGTTGTGAAATCACTGTGAGAAAGACACGGTTTATATTTATATATGGCTTCTTGCAGCATGGTGTATGGGTTTTACATTTTCTTAAGAAAAATTACATAATGCATTGTGATGTTTGCATCAATCTTGAATCATTAGTGTAATGCAGTTTGACACAGCAGTGTGTTAATGTTGATAGGCTGTGATGCTCCTTTCATGCGAGATGTGAAAATGTGTGCACTCTGTCTTGTGTGTGTGTGTGTGTGTGTGTATACGTGGGTGCAGGTGGGTTTGCGGAGGAGCAGACCTTACCTTTCATTTGTACAATGCTTTGATCTCCGTCTGACCAAACATGCCACAGGTCTAGAAAGGAAACAAGAAAAAGTCGTCAGCAGACTTAAATTACACTTTAAAGTTCAATCATTTTACACAACAGCATGAACTAAAATCTAATGCAATCCGTTGCATAGTCTCTTTGTGAAGTTACTAATGTTTGATTTTTTGAATTAGGAGAAGTGCATATTAATTGTCCACCTGGTCAACAAAACATACATTTTAGGGGAGAACACATGGAACAGCCCCCCGCCCCAATATTTAGCATTTTCTCCCCCCGACCAAAAACGTGAAGGTAGGAGAGGAGTTTTATTTTGACAATAGTCAAGAGATTTAAACCATATATTGATGCAAAATGTACAAATTGGTGTATAAATATTAAATGTTTATTCACTAAGCATTTAATACAGAACGTTATTCACTAATTCAGATTAAATGAAACAAATGCTTCTGCATTAAGTTCTGAACCAACACTGCAAATTAATTATTGTAGATTTAATCTCTGCAAATATGTCTGAGAGTGAATTAGCAATAAAAAAATAATTCATGTTTGCTGATAATTATGCTCATGTACTCTGTGGGAATTTTTAAAATCATCAATATTTGAAGGGACTCTCTGCAGCACGGGTGCCAGACACCCACAGCCCCCTTTCAAACTCTGCTCATGTGGGTGCATATATGTATTCTTTATATATGTGACTTGTGTCTGTGTGAATTGTATGCTTGAGCTTTGAAGCCCTTTGGCTTTTTTTCTTTTCAGGATCAAACCTCACAGCATGACACAATCTGCCCTGGGTGTTCTGTTACAAGGTGTCATATAATTCCTAAAAGAGAAAATGGCACCCTTTGGCCATGGCTGACCTGATGTGAAGTATTGTGAGTTGTGATATTTCACAGGTTTGCTTCAGATGATTGTATGTGCATGCTCGTATCTACTGGACATGTACTTGTGGTGCAGAGTGGGGTTTTTATTTCATCAGTTCATTTGCCATATGAGGCAGGACCTTGAGCTCTTAGTATCGAGTTGTCAGATTTTATTTTCTCATTTGTCAGTAACTAATGGTTTGCTTTCAGGCTGCCTGTTTTGCAATAGGAGAGTGATAACCTTTCCCTGGCCTTCCTTAGAATTGGAAAAGTTATATTTCTTTCAGTTACATATTTTTTTGCCAGCAACGATTTTTAATGGCTTCTTTTACAGAGCTGCTCCCTCTGTGAGCTGCTCTGGCTGTAGGTTAACAGTTCCTATTTTTTGGAGTCTTTAGCCGTAATCATAATGACTTAGACTGGATAGTTTCCCTGATTTAAACAATTGAAATGATTGCCTGCCTCACATCCAGGGAAGAGAGGCGAACGCAGCAGGCAGTGCAACACTGCGGAAAATCAACAGGAAAAAAATGTTTAAATGTTTGGAGGCGCGTCAAGCTTTCTTTGTGCAATTTGTTTTTGGACTATCACATCCTGAAAATACACTCACACTGAATATTCAGTCTTTGTTGCACATTTACTTTACATATGCCCAAGGGGGATCATTGTGTTCCCTCTCTTTCTTCCCCCTCCATTCAAAGGAAACTTAAAGACAACTTGAAGTCAAAGTGTGTTGCTCATTCACAGCGACTGCTTACTGATCAGTCACAGCAAAGGTGAGAGCGCTGTGTGAATTAAACCTAAATGTCAGTCCCTTCTTGTGAAAATGACATTATCATTGCATGTGTTGTGGTGAATTACAGTCAGTCTTGCGCTCCCGAAGTTATCTATGCTCTTTGAAGCTTGTGCTGCATGTCTGTGATTTCGGATGTGCGGGAGAAGGAAGGGAAAGGGGAGATGGAAGGAGAGAAGAGGGAGAGGATGGGGGCAAGAAAGTGAGCAAGCTGCAAATTGTGTGAATAAGAGATGGGTGTTTTTTTTCTATTTTTAGCAACAACCTTACATACTGTTACACAGCTGCTGGAAGACTAATCCACAGTAGCGCTGGCTCGCAATATCTGAACAGTAATTATAGGGGGATTTTTTGTTATCTTTGGCTGTCACCCATCATTGGATCAGAAGTCCCTCAGCTACAGTGTATGCAAGGGCCTGCCTGAATTGCAGAGAAAAAAACCCTATTACATGAGTGTTGCACATGCCCAAAGACTTGAATATTAACAACCTTCTGGTGGTACCCTGACAGAATAAACACTTGACAGATTTTTTTTTCTCATGAGTCACATTCACGTGGCAGTGCCAGGTGCATAATCCTGCTACAATTCTCTTACTTCCCACTGGTGGTGTGATTTTTTTTTCTGTGTTCAGTGTTGTGATGTGTTGTCAAAAATCCCCGAGCAGCCGATTCTCCCGTTTGTCACAGGAGCATGACAACTTAGTTCACAGGCTTTGAAATAGTTAAAGTATTCTGGGGAAGTTCATTTCTTCTGAATTTTCAAGGTTAGTCCGTTCTAGGCAGAGCATCACTTCTATAAACCACCTCGTGTGTGACTTTGCTATCAAATACACTGTTCTTGTAATTGAAATGATAAGATCGTGTTCCTCTTGAGGCTCAAAGACAATCACAACACAGCAACATCTGTTTGAAAAAAAGTCAATGAGCAAGCTTCCCATTCAATAGCACAGAATTATTTGAAACATTTCTGTTGGCTGTTGATAGTCGTGGATCAATAGTATCACTTCATTTCTGGCACTCAACTCACCTCTTGGCTGTTACTCAATTCAAACAAAGCTTCCTGTTTTCTCTCGTCTGCTATTGTCTCTTGGCCCAAATTCCAAATCTCACTGCCTGTTGGTCTGAAAATAAATCAGCATGTGAAATGATTAATGCCCAACAATGATTTTGACTATTTTCACTTTCCTCCTTTGTTAATTTCTTCATTTGTTGAAGTGGATTTGAGTGTATTTAAAGCTGCAATGATACCCCTAAAGGTCCGTTGTGTAAAATTTGGAATATAATATTCATAACTATGTCTTCCTTAGTTTACAGTCACCTAAACTTAATAGATGGTTCATTCTAAAACACAATGACTCTATCTATATGAAGCGGGTCCTCTCTTCTACAGAGTCCATATTGTTCTACAGTAGCCCAGAATGGACAAATTAAACACTGGCTCTAGTCAGAATCATTTGTGTTTTTGCGACAGCCACCGCATGTTCTCCCACGGGCATGGCATACAGGGGACGTTTCTGTTCTTCAATCTCACCGAGCAACTTAATCCTACTCACTAGACCTTTAAGTAGCTTCCTATAGTTTTCCACTATAATGTGACATGATACATTTTTTTGCTTATTATTTGAAACCATGTAAGGATCAGAGCATCTAACAAAACACATTTTTTAAATTGTATATCCATTTCAGGTTATACTAGATCACTTTATCTGGGAAAAAGAATCCGACTGCCTTGATATTATGATAAATTGATCGTCACTGATAGAGGTTTATATTTTATTAATGCCACTAACTGGTGCAATAAATAAGATACAGTATGGTCAGGATGTCAGTTTAAAACATAAAAAAGAACAAATGTTATCAAAAACTTTTGGCATAGTGAAATAACGCCAAAAGCACTGTCAAAGTATTTTATAAGTCTAGAATGAAAACAGGCCGCTCAGTCCAGATGTTGTCAAAGCAAAAATAAGTCCAGAGCCATATTATCTGAGGTTCGAAATCCAGAATCCATTGTTTTTGACAAAGGCTGTTAAAAGACAAGAGACACACAAAGTACAGACAGTGCAACTAATGACAGCAAAAAGCAGACTGAAAAATGTTCCACATCTCATTAAAATATAGTTTTCATGTAACTGTTAGTCTACCTTGCTTGAGTTTTCAGAGTTGCCCTGCTGTTAGTTTGTAGTTGGCTTGGAGGTGAAATGTTGCCTAAGTTTGGAGCTTGTGGCCATGTATTACACATCCCACCGTTAACCATGGCTGTATTTCCAACAAAACCCCAATCAGATTATGATTTACAGAAACAACGTCAGACTGGAGGAGAGTATATATTTTCAGTTCAGCAGTCAAAGTTGGAGACTGTTTCCTTTCTTACCTATCACTTTACCCTTGAATATCCCCTTAATACCTCAATAAACCGTTGGTAATTCCCTGCTCAGGAGGGGTGGACGTGATTTGAAGTTTTAATACATGACCACTGCAGGTGTAGGACATATTTTGGTCTTCTTTGAAGTGATTAATTCCTCTCTTGCTTCCACTTGTGTTATGGTTCCAGCACACTCACAGATTTCTCACACCTCCTTGCCCGGTGGGCTTTCCTGCAGTAAGAGATTAGCTTCATGCTCCTGGTGTTGCTAATCATGTAGAAGGAGTCACGTTGCATGAGGTTTGCCGGTACAGTCAGTGTGTGCTCTCAGCAAGGTAACATATAATTTTTTTCTCACATGGTGAGTCACGGATTGAGGCTGTTTTCAAGAAACAATTTTTATTTATTTATTTGGTTTACTTTTAAGGGAAGCTGTTGATTGATGAAAAACGAATACCACACTAACTTTGTCTCTGCGAGATCTGTACATCGATACTTTCATTCACAGTCCACCTGATGTCATTTGGATGTGCATTAAAATAAATTCAATTTAGTAAATTGAACAAATGAAGCCAAGGGAGAGACATTATAACACTCAGCCCGATTTAGATGGTCTCACATAATTTCAGTCGGTGAGGGGAAAAATGTTTCACTGCACTTGAAAATAAATCAGGCGCTGACAGACTACAATCATGACTCCTGATTTGTGTCAAAAACATGCTGTGCAGTACTTTCGGGAACAATTTACTGCATACTTCCAGCACTTTGCCGATAGGAGGATTGTTTGGCATGAGGAATTTAGAAGGACAGTTCACCCAAAAATCCAAACTATATATTTTTCCTCTTACCTGCAGTGATGTTTATCTTTTTCTTTTTTTTTGCTATGAGTTGGCGAGTTTTCGAGATATTGGCTGCAGAGATGCCTCTTGAATATAATAGAACTAGATGGCACTTGTCTTTTTGTACTCAAAGTAACAAATACATTTACATACAAAGTATATCTGAAAAACTCAGCAGTAATGTCTCTAACCAGAAATTAGTACCCAGTAAATTAAAATAATCCGCTGACCTTGTTGTGAGCAGTTTTATGTAGGAACTATCTTCTTTCTGCCAAACTATCCCCACCGACTGTATCACCATGCAGAAGGAAGCGCACATCTACTCATGGATGAGAGACTTGTGCTCATGACAGCACGAGATGTAACATAATGGCATCCTCCTCAGCTGAGCTATAACGTTAGCTAGCTCAGTGGTGAGCTTGCAGTAGATGCACGCTTCCCTCTATGTGGTGATTTGGTTGGCAGATATAGCTTGGTGAACAGAAAATAGTTCCTGCATCAAACTGCTCACAACAAACTTTGTGGGTTATCTTGAGTAACTGGGTCATGATTTCTGTAAAGAGACATCTAATTCTATCTTGTTGCAGAAAAGAAAGACATCTCTACGGCCGATATCTCCAAAACAATAGACTGATAAATAGCAATGCAGGTAAGAGGAAAAATATGAACTTTTGGTTTTGGGGTGAACTGTCCCTTTAAGGGGAACATAGACGAGTGCATTTTACTGCATGTTGTGATGATTAGCACTTACCAAATTTTGGCTGGGATACCTTATGTATTTCTGCTTGCATAGTACTGTGCAGAGGTTTGGGTCTACCAGAGATAATTTTCTTATTTTAATTTTTATATTAAATTGAGTATTATATATCCTTATTAGTATTTAATCTCTATTAAAATTGTCTCAACATCATGTGCACAGCAAACAGCAAACATACAGCAAACACAGTGAGGATGTGGTGTTTTCATGCTGGCTTCTCTGCAGTATTTTGGTTTATTGCAGCATAAATCAGATAATAATACTGTGACTATCTGGTCTTGGGAATGCATTTTCACCTGAGTGGGTCTATGGTCTGGATTAATAGTACGTTTATGACCCCAAAACAAAACAAAATAACAAAACCAGAGGAAAAGAAGGCGCTTATGTAACATGGCCTGGTGTACTTTATGTCCAGACCTGTTATTGACAGGTCAATCACAGATGACTGCTGGTCATCCGTCTGCACCAGTGGACCTACTCTTCCTCACATGAGTTAGAGACCATGGTGTTGCCATCTGTGAAGCTAAATCGCATCAGAATCACATGTGAAGTATAGAGCTTGCCCCTGTGTTCACCCAGCCAAGCCTATTAGCTACGTAGATTATTATTTTCTTTACGTGGGTGATGAAACGCAAATGTTTCCTCTGTGGCAGCAAAACACTTTGTGTCAAGTTGTTCTGGGAGTCGTTTTTACAGCAGCAGACCCCTTCCAGATTTATCATTCAAAATTCCTTACAGAGGAAAACTGCTGTCAAGGCAGTCATTTGAGTTTGAGCGGCGGACCATGGGACTTCTGGCATGCTGAAAAATTTACAATGCACCCCCTCCTGCCTGTTCTGGGGCTTAGAATTGGACATCTCCAGCTTCCATTAACCTTCAGATGAATGAGCATGCTGCCAGAGGAGCCTGATTGAAAACAGAGCGAGGGTCAGCAGGCGCTGTCTACTCCGCTCCTCCTCCCCACCTCTCTTCTATCCTCCACTGAGCTACCTTTCCAATATAAATGTTGTGTGTTAGCACATCCTGTCGCACATTGGGTCGTTATGAATACAGATTACGTGTGTTTAAATTGTTGTCTTCTGCGGAGCATTTACAAGAGATATAAGAGCAGAAAGCCAGCTCTAATAAAATCACTTCAGCCCACTGATTTTATCTGTAGTGCAATAAAAGCCATAAAAAGATAACATGTCTGATACTGTAGACATGGCACTGCAGAGAGTGTGGAAGTCCTGTGCAATGGTAAAACTATAACACACCTTTAAGGACATTATGGCGGAAGGGATCTGTGCTCTGGAGCATTATACAAACGTCCTAATTCATGAAAAAAAATGTTTCTTTTAACATCTTGCTTTTCTCTGGTTGCTGCTCCACTCGATACCATCTACTTTGATGTATTTATACAGTTTTTAATAGCAAATCAATAGGCGTGAATGCACCATATTCACTGCATCTGAAGCTACTTGAATTTAGGAAGTTACAGCTCTCGATGAATGTCTGATGTTTCAAAAAAAAAATCCATTATTATTGCTGGGTTTTTTTTTTTAGCATCAATTGTCAATGATAGTCTGCTAGTGTTAGGGGATTCATATTTTTCAAATGCATAAAACTGAGGCCAAGGGAAGATTTTTTTAAAGCTGAATTCCAGTTTGCTTCAAGGTCTGACAAAATTCATTGGAAGTCATGCTCCAAGTTCATGTGCATTTCAACAAGAAAATGCAGTGCACTAATGTGTTCGCTGTGTTCGTGTCAGAGTAGATAACTGCCTGACAGATGTGAGAAACTGTATTGTAATGTACCACATCTACATGTTTAATTTTCTTTATTATAGATATGACTAATTCAAAGGAGCAATATGTAGGATTTACAGAATTTAGTGGTATCTCATGGTGAGGTTTGTAGATTGCAACCAGTTAAAAGAAAGCAATAATACTTTGTCATAGTACTTAAGTATTTTTTGGATGGGAGTGAAAGAAAAACTGGATTTTGTTCTTTACGTCATTTTAGATGCAAGAAAGACTTAATTTTTTCTTCAATTGTAATGTCCGCTTCATTTTTAAGGAGGTGAATGTCTTATGAAGAAAAAAAAACTCTGACTGCTTGCTTTTTTTTAAAAAAAATTTTTTTTTTAATTAACAGCATTTACACGTACTTTGACATTTAATACTTAAGTATATTTAATATCACATCACTTTGGACACAGTAAGTATAAGATAATTTACCCAAGTTATATTTTATTAGGTTACCTAACTACTACCAAACTTATTTTCTAGTAAAATATCTGTGTTTTTACTCAAGTAGCTATGTCCTTCAGGTACCTCATCCACAACTGGTTAGTTCACCCAAGTTAGAGAGAAACTCTCTAACTAAAATTTGTAAGAGCTTGGGTTTTATTTCCTGTTATTTGTGGTTTTATTGCTTTATATTTATGTGTTTGTATTGTTTTATAATGAGATTTTGCATCCTGCAGCTCACATTATTCATCCTCTTATTTTAATTTTATCATATTTCTAGTCCTGCCCTAGTTTTGTCTTGCTTGTGTCAAGTAGGACTGTTTGGCTTTCTGTTGATAATTGCTTTCTCTGTTTTCTACTTTTGCACTTTGTAAACTATGTTTTTAAAGGTGCTATATAATAATAATAATAATAATAATAATAATAATAATAATAATAATAATAATATAATAATTTGTTATTATTATTATTATTATTATTACTAGTACCTACAGGATGTTGACAGGGTCTCCTTTGGATTTTCACTCATAGCAGCAGTATTTCTGTGGAAAAAAATGAAATTTCATTTTTTTTGAGCACTTCATGAAATTCACTACAAATTTTCTGTTGATTTTTCTTTTTTCTTTTTCTATTTTGGGTGGGGCCTATAATCGCCTCCACGCGGAGGCAGTGTTGCACACGGGGATTCATAAACCGAGAGCCACCGGCGGAGTTAACCAAATTTATAAGTTCGTGGAAACAGGTTTTGTAAAAACTCGAAGGAAGCGAGACGAAATGTGTAATTACAGCAGCTACTCGGGAGGAAGGTGAAAGTCGATGTTTTGAGGATGAAAACAGTGAGGCGCAGTGCTCCTGCAGGTGCGACTATCCGGCTAGCTAGCTAGTGAGCGGCCATCGTTCAGGTAGAGTTTAGCCTAAAAAATGAGCTAATAAAACCGAGATGAGTCTCGTCTTTGTCGGAGTTACAGAAACTGTTCCTTGAGGCCTCAGCACAGAGGAAAACAAAGCACAAACTCATGCTGTAAGGTAAGACAGCCTGCTCTTCTACCATGTGATGTTTTGGTGTAATGAACACAGCAGCGGGTTGTGGAGCTCCGTGATCAACATGACTGTCATTTACTTTGATTCAGTCCCAGTTTAGGTTGCAGACTGATGAATTAAATGAAGATTACAACATGGTTTTATGATTTATCAGTCGCCAACAGGTGTGTGTGTTTAGTGATTCACAGGTGTGTGTGTGGGCAGGGCTTTGAGCAGTTGATTAAGTTTCACAGAAAAAATCCTGTGTTTATATGCAAGTGCTTTTTAGTGAAGCAGATTTGTGGTATTTATGTATCTGTTGGTAAACAGCATGGTTTTTAATCCCGCCTGCATGAGTAAAGGGGTCTCCACTGTGTGAAGTCCTCTGTGGTTTATGGAAACCTAATATCTTACATGTTGGAGATGGACCCTGCAGAGATGAAGGTGATAGCAAAGAGATTTGTGTGTTTCTCTGCATGTGTTTGCATGCTTGGTGTTCTCTATAGATGTGTTTAAAAACAAACTTTTCACAAGTTTAAATAGCTGGAAAATAAACAATTTCCATTTCCCACTATTGTATGATGAGGCACTTTTAGTTGTTTATATTCTAAGACTATAGATATCTAAGCCGAACAGGCACCCTGAGTTCATTTTATTTAATTAGGGGCCTACTTTTTGAGATAAGGACTTAAGAAATTAATCAGGTATCCAGCCAGTTAAAACAAACATTATAAGTAATATTTTAAACCCTGAGTTTTTTTTTTCCTTTTAAACTTTTTATTTGTTCAGCAAATATCACAAAGGCAGTACAGAACATACAGCGTAAAGGAGATGTTTACAGTAATATTCACATACTTGACATACTTAAAATCTTTTCACGTCCACATTCAGCATAATTAAATATATCTTCAATGGCAGTATTTCTTTCCAAAATATACCTAATTGGTCAGAACGAATATTTTATCACTTATAGTCTAATGACTAGAGGACAAGATAATAGTAATATTTAAAAATGATTAAAAAAAAAATTTTAAGTAATAAGATTATTAACACAGTGACTTGAGTTCTGGCGTCGCTGGTATTAATGGGGACCATTGTTTATTAAACCTTTTAGTTTTTAACTGTAAAGTTACTGTGATTTTTAAATACAAATTAATCATATTAAAAGCATTTTCAAACCCAGAGGGCTTTAATTAAGACTTATATCAAAAACTCAGGTATATGTTTAATTAGGCCTAATTATTATTATTTAGGGACGCACAACATTGGATTTTTTTAAACCTAAATTAAGGTACATAAAATGTATATTCTGTGTACATTTAAAAAAAAAAAAAATTCAAACAAAACAGCTTAAATCCAGCTGTGTGGCATGGGTCCCGGTGCATGGACAGAGGTGGTGTTTGAGGCTGCTGCTGCCTGGCTATTGGCTAACATCCAGCCCTGCCAGTTTGTGGCCTGTCTATGGTGCTGCTGTGCGTCACCAGTGGTTGATGTGATAATCACAGAACCACTGAGAGCCAACTGGTAGTTTGTACACCAGTACAACAATATTTGACTCACTTTGCTGCAGTGAGCTTCAGTCTGGACCGTTTATGTTGCTGCCGCCAGTGTAGTTACAGTGCTGCTTGTGTAAGCAGCAAAATAAAACGAGGATGTACTGCAGAAATAACGCATTTAGTCTTGTGAGTGACTTGCCTGCAATCGCTGCTCACATAACACTTATTAAAATAATAAAGCAATCTATAATCTTTCAGAAAAAATGGTCTTCACTCCTTTAATAGCTCTACTTCTGAATACATTTGTGTTCTCAGGTGGTTACACATTTTACACAGACTGGTGTAGTTTTGTGCCGAATGTACAAGGATGAAGCCTGAAGGCACAGAGTGCAGTGTTGCATCCCATCTGGCTTACAATAGAATTACAGGATTCAGATTAAAACTTGACAATGTGTCAGTTTGACTCTATTTGAGTGATCATGGGGATTCTTGTGATGTTTTTGGGACAAATAATTTCTGTTCTGGCTCATCTGGAAGGCAACTGTAATCCCCACTAATTACTCAAAGTTGATTATGTTTGCAGTTGTGATTGTTTTGCGGCGTGTTTCTCATTCTTTGGTATTCAGATGACACGTGTTTCTGTTCTCGTGTTGTCGTTTTTTTCTGTTGGATGCATTTATCTGCAGCGGCAGGTGGATGATGCATCATCAGTGGCATGTGATTTTTCTGCCAATCACGTCAATCCAAGTCGCTAATCCTTCACTTTTCTGCTTATAAATCCTCACTTCAGGCATCTGCGCTCTCGCATCTAGACAATCCATCTCCGCCAAGCTCTCCTCTGTGAGACGAGAGATCATTGATGAGTGATAAAAGCTTAGACTTTAATCCCAAACACATACAGGATTATAGGACAAGTGTTGCACATTTGAAGTAAAGCAATAGCGCTTGCTGTGACTTTGAGATGACGAGAGGGGAAGTTTTGTACTAATGGCCTAATTATCCCAGAAAATACTCAACCTCACTGAAGAGTTGTCAAATAAATGTCACTAAAAAAACATTAATTGAACGGTCTATAGACACAATTAGCTGCCTTCTATTTTTATACTCAGATACTTTTGACGGGTAAAATATTCGCAGCAGTTTCAGCCTGTCAAACAAGAGATCTTCAAAAGTTAATGCCGAGCATGGTGCATTAAACTTCAGCCGCAGATGAAAATCGAAATGCACGGTAAAATATTTAATTCACCACGGTAGACAAATCGTAATGCAACCCTTGGCTTTTATCAGCGTGCTGAGAAATGAATGATGAAACCCTGATGAATGAAAGTGGCTGAAATCCTTTTGCCTCCAGCTGTGCAATCGATAAGCATAACATACAATATTTTTGGTAGTGCAGAAAGTTCTCTTATTGGATCTTCAATGTCGTTCCATCTCCCAGAAACTCCCTGTAATTTACTTTAGCTCGAGGAAAACTATATGAAAGAAAGAAGCAATAAGTCCAGTTCTTATTAATCAAAGAAGAATACTCAATCAGAGCTCATAAAATAGTTTTTTTCTATCATGTGTCAGTAAAAGGTTATCAGACAAATAGATAATTCATATACCACATCGTCTAACTAAGGTTAGAGGAGTGTGTCTCTTTCTTTGGATGTGTGAAGAGGCTTAAAATCTCACCTTCCACGGTAATTATCAGAGGTTGCGCTGCCTGAGGGAGTAATCTCACTCTGGCTGAGGTGTTAGGATGGCACAGCACAGCACAGCAGGCTACAAAACCACACAGAGCTGTTTCACTGAGCTGACCCCAAGATCAGTCAGGTCTGAACAGATCACAAGTCCGTGTTGACTCAACTGCAAAGAAACCAAACTCCAAGGAATACCCAGTCCATTTTTAAGTGAATAGTATGTGTCAATGAGCTAAGTTAAACCTCCCTCTGTCCTGCAAGCTCTCACATCTCCCTGCTCATGTGTCAGTGAAAATCTGGGGGGGATTTTTGTTGGCTCTTGGGTTGCTGCTTGAACTGTTTGAGCTTGAATTGTAGTCTAACTTTTTATTTTTGTATGCTCACTGCCACCAAGGGCACAAAAAGCAGATCGAGAGAGAGAGAGAGAGCCGCCCCTCTCTGTCTCTCTCTCTCTCTCTCTCTCTCTCATGCAGATCAAACGCCACTGAAAATAAAAACTGAGCAGTGCTAATCAAATCTGAGTCAAGATTCTGTTACTGCGTCAGGGGTCAACCGATATTGGGCTGATACCGATAGCTGGTATTTAATGTATATGATGTCATGAATCATTTTGATTAAACATTTGCTGAAGGCATTTAAACAAAGTTTTGTCTACATTTTGACAGAAAGATTCTGATTTTTACTGTAACTGCATATCAGTGCCAAATATCGGTTATCCGTCTTATTAAGAGAGATGACTGGTAAACTCTGTGAATCACAGTCAAATGTAGGTCACAAAATAGTAACGGGGGCTCATGGAAGACGGGAAACAACAGGATAAGGCGAGAGGGAAATCCAGGCACTCCAAACCAGGAGGATTTAGATTAAAAAGCCTTTATTATAGTGGCTAAATCTTTAAAAAAGCCAACATGTTTCAATCAAACACCGGCCTTCGTCAGGGCTTTGTTTAAGCCACTATAATAAAGGCTTTTTAACGTAAATCCTCCTCGTTTTTCACATCCACATACTTTTGGAGTGCTTGGATTTCCCTCTCGCCTTATACTAATAATCGGTATAGGTATCGGCCCTGAAAAACCAATATCGGTCGACACCTAATGTCAGATCCCCCTTTTATAGCATCAAAAAACAAATTAAAAGAGAGCAAAAAATGAAAACCTTAGCATACAGCAGCATGACAAGAAACCGTCTTTGGGGAAAATGTATTCGATGTAAAGGTGACTGTCATGTCTTCCATCGTTATTTATACAGTCTGTGTGTCCAACCAGTCCAGACTCCTACTGTATATGTTCAGTCTGTCATTGAAGAAAAGAAACATCAAATTCTCACATTGAAGAAGTTAAACTTCTACTTTTTTCTTCTTTAACATATTCACAAATCAGCTCATAGACTAACTGTTACAGCTCTACAGCAACAAAGTAATTGCATTAGAGAAATGCAAAGGTCTGTTTCAGTTAAACTTTTTTTATCATTACATAAATTGTCCACCAGAGAGCACTGACAAGTTTATTTTTCTGTCCATATCTCAACACTTAATACAATCCTTAGTCAAAACTTGACCCAACACTTAAATTTAAGGGATCCTTATGACTAGATATCACAAAAGCAAAGTAAGAAAATGGGCTCTTTGTCATTTTGGGCGAGTCATCACTCGATCATCTTCTCGATCATGTCTTAGTAAGTCTGCATACACGCTGTAATATAACACAACGTTTAATGAGCATTTCCTTGAGTTGTTAGTGCTGTGCCACCATTTAAATCTCATTTAATTAGACACAGGTCCGCTGAAGCCGTTTCATTAAATGGAAGTTCCCTGATGAAACACAACATTCAGCTTAAACTTAAACACTAAACCCTGACAGAGGACTGTCATTATACATGTAATCCCTCTTGTTTATGTTTTGGCAGCAGCTTCCAGCCCCCACAGCCAAATCAGCAGGGATGACAGTGAAAGGAAATGGTCTTGTCAAGTGTGATTCATGCCCCCCCCTCCCTTCTCTCTCTCCTGGTGCCAGCAGACGCACCTCTCAAGTGTAGTTTGAGAAGCTGTGATACGGCGGATATGTCTACTCACATTACAGTCTGCCATACTTTCTTATTCAAAGCATCATTTTCACTGACCAACACCTTTGCCACTGAAAACCCTGTGATGAAGATTAAAATTCAAACATCGAGAGTGCAGGAGACCAGAGAGTGTAGTGTGTGTGGGTTGTTTTTTTTTTTTTTTTTTTTAGTTTTACCTAAAACCAAGAGAATATTAAGGTCGGTTTTTAGTCAAAGTCAAATTTTCTTTGCTTTCATTTGCTGTAATGTTTGTGCTAATGCACTCAGCATTAGCCATTAACTGTTCATCCACGAGTTCAGAGAAAGTGCATAATCCTGTTAAAGAGCATTTGAAATCATTTCACAGCAAGAGCACTTTTTGTCTTTAAAATTCACACCGCGTCGCAGAGAAAATAAGAGCGCCGCATCCAGAAATCCTGCCTGGTGGATGTGAGGTGTTTGGTGGAGCGCTCAGAAGCTCAACTTTGAACTTCACTTGGAGGTGTTTATCTTGGGATCCTCATTTTAATCATCACAGGCGGACAGATACAATAAACATATGAGTCTGTTTTTACAGCAAACGCAAGCAAAGATTCGTCAGCCTCTAGACACTTGGCCTAGATCCAAACTTTGACTGTATCTACAAAGACAGTTCTTATAGTTGAGAGAAGCGCTGCGAACAGCACTCTCTCAGACCACCCAGCATCTATGAAAAGACTCCACAAATGTTCTCAAGGCATAAAAGCCAGACAGTTTTGAGTCGACAAAACATCTCATCTCCACTTTGGCAGAGGGGTCTGTGTATTGAATCCTTCCTGTTTGTGCAGAGATTTGTGTTGGCTGTGAGCAAAATCAAAATTGACCCGAGTCAACAAAGCTTTAAACATGAGGCTTTTCTTTTTTTTTTATCTAAAGAGCCCAGAGTCTGTTTATAAACTGACAGTGTTTATGAGGACACATTATTAGAGGATGAAGTTAATGTACATACAACAATTTTGTTGCCGCTGCTGTCCCTTTGTGCCCAGACATCAGACACATTTTTTTTTATATTGTTCTATGTCTCTTACTGAAATAGCGTCTAAGCTGTAATCCATTCAACAACTGAGGATGTTGTTACAACTGCAGCAGAAAAACACAAGAATGAGGGCAGAGAGAAGAAGAGAGCCTCAGTCATGTAAAGCTCAGCAGAAACAGAAGGGAAAAAATCGAGGGGGATGCATTCTCTGCTGGAGGGAGAAATAGACAGATATGGTGAGCCAGCGCCGGATTTTTCTATCACAGGCAAACACACGCACATAAATACACCCACATGCACACACACGTGCACAAACCATTTTTAAGTGCACAGCTAACCACCTCCAGGAAACCACATCCCATTTATGCTGCTCTCCCTTTATTCCGCCCATTACAGCGGTAACAGATACGATTAGTGGAGTTTAATGAGCTCTGCAGAGACGAGAGCTCTGCTCGCTGCTCTCTGCTTCACAGCTACAGAACCCCCGGGGTTCGGCTCCACCGTACCAATGATGTCTGTTCCTCACTTTGCACCACCTCTGCCTCTTTATCATCAGCATGTAAATCTTGTGCAAGGACTGTAGGTGGAATTTGGGTGGCATTATGTGCATTTGTGTATATGTCTGTAACTGTGCATAATGCGTGAGCATATGTGCAGCCTGTTTATCGTGCGTCCATGACCTGCGGTTTATTCATGAGCGTCGAATTCTGCACTTTGCCGTATTTGTGTGTGCACCTGGAAGAGTGCATGTAGAAAAGAATGATTATTTTCACTAGTCATCTTAATTGAGTCCAAAAAGTGTCAGTTGATTGTGAAAGATGCCCATCGAAAAGCCCCATGTGACGTAGTCATCAAAAATCAGAATCAGAAATGCTTAATTGATCTCTGGAGGGAAAATGGGTCACGCTGCAGTTGCGCTTATATACAGATCGAGAAAAAATACTGAAAGTATAAAACAGAGAGGAGCAAATGATCACACTTGAGAAACTCAGTCAGGAAATATTTAGCATTTTGGCTTGATAATAGAGTTACCAAGGAATGACTCATAAAACCTAGAAATTAGTTGCCATTTTAGCACATCTGGTTCCCTTGTTTGGAAGTCAGTGGGTTGTTATGTCTCCACGGCGGTGAAAGCCGAGGTCGAGACGTTATGTTTTCAGGCCGTCTGTCCGTACGTCGGGCACATTCTCGTGAAAGAAATGGAGTCATCCATGAAACACCATAGACTTTAACAATTCATCAGTTGTCAGAGTGTGTGTCTGTGTGTCTTTAATAGATCTGAATGTAGCTCAGCCTTTACTGGGTGATGATAACATTTCTGCCTGACTGTCAAGTCAGTTTCATTACAATTGTTAGACCCTCACAAGGAAAACACTAAAATCCTTGTTAGAAAAGGAAATGTAGACATTTTAGTGGCCAGTGATTCCTGTGGTCTCTTTTGTTTGTTTTTAGTCATTTTCATTCATGTTTCTCAACAGAGGACTACAGTACTCATGCATATTGCATGCAGATGCCTATTGTGCCTCGTTTTCAGTGAAGGTATTTGGTTCCTTTTGATGGCGCGCCTTCGTATCTCCCACCAGCTTTGGCACTCGAAATCCACAGAGAACTTCTGAAATCACTTCAAACGTCATCTGATCACACGTCAGGTGTCAAGCAGTAATAACATCACTTAAGGCGGTCTGATGTGCTGAGAGTATCCTCGTGAGACACAGCTGAGCATGAAAACATCCAATCCTATCAGGTCATATATTTTCAACTCCAACAGACTTGAACTTGATACAAATTTAAAAATTGTCGTATTCTGTTTTCTCTTCATCTTTTATGGTGTGAAGCTGGGGAATGTTTTTTCACCGCAGTGATTTTAACAGTTTTCCTTCATTTTACAGTGTAATTACATTAATGGGAGTGCTGTAAACACCATCAGCCTACTTCAGTTTACAGGCATTAAGATAAGCAATGAGCCAATACTGCTGTGTTTTATTGTTATCAGTAGGGGGCAGTGTTGTATAGCTCTGCTACTAAGCAAGATCATTTGCTCTGTCAGATGCTTTTGGATACTGAATTCTCTCTATTATAATATGCACATCACTCCACTTAATCAGGATCACATCAGGACTGGTTGTGTAGAAGAATAGTGGTTGTTTCCTGCTGTAATTTCTTGAGTCACTTCTCAGTGGCAGCTTCAGATTCATGGTCTTGTAGTTCACCTGTCTTGTTTCTTAATTTTGTACTTTCAAATGCTGTGTTAGAGGAACAATTTCTGCATGAAAATAAGAACTCTATAATATTTACATCTAAAAAAACCTCTGCATATTCACAGGCATATATTCAGCTCCCTCTGTTTCAGAGCCTCAGGGCCTATCGAGCGTTTACTAAAGGGCCTAAAATAACTATTATTGTACCGTTAATGATGCCGCACATACTTGAATATAGAATATTTGATTAGTTTTCCCTTTATAGCCCTTACAGCCCATCTGTTACGTTTGCCAGATGTTTAAGAGGTGCATCACTTTAAACTGTGCCCAATTATGCACATACTAAGCCACATGCCAGGCTTACAGTTAAGCACCAGAGGAATTAGTTTCACCATTATGAACACAAAAGGAGTATTCACTGGCCGAAATTGTCCTCCATTATGCGGCTATTGGACACTTTGATGCAAACCCATCTGGAAAATATGATTTTAGAAAAGCAACAGGCCGAATAAAACAATTCAGCCTCTTTTGATTCGACGTGTCCATGGCAGTGAGCAAGCTCTTTTTGATATTGAAAAATTGTGAAAATTAAAAAAAGGGATCCATACGCTCAGTGTGATGAGTAAAAGTTCTAATTTTTATTTTGTTGTGTGAAACTGTTGCCCGTTTTTGCTGACTGCTGACCAACTGAAGCGACAGTTCATTTATTTATATGGCCTGTCTTCACAGGAATATCTCAGATGAGGGAAAGAGAAAAGCCTGCTATAGATCTAACATAATGATCAATCACACGACAAATGAAGCTATACATTATTACACACAATACTACAGAGAGACATGATAAATAGGAGTACTGTGTAAGTTTCAACACTTGGTCATACAATGTTTCAGTACTGATACCAAAACTATATATTTTTTTTTGGATACCTTAAAATGTGGAGAAAAACATGTTTTTTTACAAAACCCCTTTTACGTCTGTTATATTCAAGCCCTTGCCAAACTAATTCACACAAGACTTGATTTCGCCCAGCGCTGCCAGTGAAAGCTCTCTGTATGAGTCTTGTGTCGGGTGTTTTTGGTGACTCTCCCACGCTTGTGCACCGGAAGCGATGCATTTTATGTAATTTACATTCGATTTGTTTGTTGTCTGTGTGTATAAGTGTGATTCTGATGTTTTCTTATGACACTATACATGCTGACAGTTTGAAATAAAGATTAACAAAAGAAAGAAAGGAGGACGGGCCACATGTGAGACGATAGCGACTGAGCAGCCGCTAGGAGTATGGCAGAAGCTGTGGCGGTAAATCCTTAAATGCGTCCTGGAAAAGTATCTGGACTGGATGCTCCGGATGAAAAACAAAAAAGAAAACTCTGCAAAAAGTATCAAAGCTTCACCAACTTTATCATGAAAATAATATTTTTATAATAAAGTTGTTACTTCAAACGCTGTTGGAGCTTTGATACAACACCGTCCTTCCCCATTCACCTCACTGGTAGGTGAAGTTGTGCCACAACCCTCCTGTAGAGAACACATTAGAATAAGAAATATATGCTAATATTATTCACAACTTGAACTGAGGCATACACTAGTTTGTAAAAGAGGGAGTAAAATGTCCCCTCTTCACAAAATGCATTTTTGTTAATTAACACGATTAATAATTTAAATTTTGAACTACAACTGCACACTACTTCACACGTTGCGTAGACATAATGTGCGATGTAAAGTGAAGTTTTCAATACTTTGCAGCAAAATGAAAAACTTGGATGAGGATGACCTTGTACAGCTCAGTGCACTGCAGCAAATGTAAGTCTGACATCAGAAACCCCCGGAAATGGATTTTTGGCTCATCACTCTCCATATTTCTCAACATTTCTCCAAGATTTCATGTGTGCTGCGAACAATTCCCATGAAATAAGCCCCTTTTATCTCGACTTTAGCCTGACTGCTGCACCTTATCCTATTAGGTTTGCTGCATACATTCTTTTAAACATTTGTCATCGGTTTGTGATCTTATTTCCCCTGGCACCCAGACTTCTCCCTCCTGAACAGATAAAGGCCTGACGGGGTGCTGCTGTAGCCTCTCCCCCCTCACTTGTTGTGCTGTTCCTGCTCTATAGGAGGACATGTAAGGCACTTTGTGATTTGCCTATGCCAGCAAGACACAGCAAGAAAGAGGAGAGATGACAGGAAGAAGAAAAGAGACAGGAGAAGCGCAAGCGCTGAGCTGGAATGACAATTTTCTATTCTTTGCATCCATTGTTACCTAACTACTGCAGTTGTAGCTTTCTTTTTCCTCCCCACCTCTGCCTCTCTTTCATCAGCTTTCAGATTTGCTGAAGGCGAGCTGTAGGGGAAATCTATTTCCGTTTGCAGATGAAGAATGTTGAGACGCACGGAGGAAGCAACACCTTTTAAGAAACGTATTGATTGTGTGCTGGTTAATAGTTTGTCTGTGAAATGATGTGTGATGCTTCCAAACCATTAAATTGTGCGTTGTTGCTTTAAAGGCTTAATGATTGCAGTATTAGGCAACTGGATGGTCAATATTTGATGTTGAATATACAGGGTAAAGGTTACTACGTGTGTGTTCGACCCACCGTACTGCAGCAAAATATATTGATTTCAGTGTGTAGTGTAGCTTTCATGATCAATAGCTATGAATTTAAATGTGATCTATGATGTCGACACTACAGTTTGAATGCAAGTGTTAATGGTTATCTCTCTCTCTGTAGGCTATCAGGCCTGTGGTAGTCTGGAGACGTGTCCAGGGTGTACCCTGCCTCTCGCCCACTGTCAGCTGAGATCGCCTCCATCAATCAGTTATGAAAACAAGATAACCGAGATAAAACGATTATTGTGCCACATTCCATTTTGCAATTATGCTGTCGTTTTGTCTTGTGTAATTCAGGTCAGTCCCGCGCCCCCTTTCCAGTGGTGCACTCAGTATTGCCAACCTCTTGCTAGATTTAGCAACTTTTAAGACCCTTTAGTGACTTTATGTCAAAAATAACTTCCTTACTGTGACCGCTGCAGGTGCAGCCTGTTGAGTTCACTTTATCAATATATTTATTTGGTAAAAATTTATTGTGATATTTGATTTTCTCCATATCACCCAGCCCCAAATACACTGAAACCCTCTGATTTTCTATGCAGCACATAACTAAATAACAGGATCACACTGTAAAATATATTTTAGTTTATGATATATGCTTAAGTTGCCACTTCATGAGGTATACCTATAAGATCTAATGCAATCCACCACAAAAGTTCAGCCATAAATGCTACGTTTACAAAGACAATGATGTTGAGTTTTTAGTTTGCAGTGGTGTTTAACTGGACTGAATAATATTGAGATTATTTTCTTGAATAATTAATTTATTGTTTAGTCTTTAAATTGTCAGAAAACCGTAAATGTCACATTTTACCAAAGCCCAAGGTGACATATTCAAAATGCTTGTTTTGCTTGACCAGAAGTCCAAACCCCAGTGAAATCATATTTATTGTCATACCAGCAAATAATCAGATTTTAGTGGTGAAGTGAATAGCTTTGGGCATTTTTTTAAACTAATCAGGAATATCAGGAATTCGCAATAGCTGGGACCTCCATTGCCAAAAACTTTTGCAGCAAAGGGTGGAAAATTTTTAAATGGACCGACCAACTTCCCAAGCGAAAGTGCAAGCTTATAGAGTTTTTGGTTGCAGCTACAGGATTTTTTTCAGCTGCAACTAATTGAGGTGTTTCTAATGTTTTGTCCACCCCATTTATTATAAAACAACATCTTTAAACATCCAAGCCTAACTCTGACCAAAATCTGAGAATTTATTACAAAGTGTCTAACATGCTGCTTCTGGTTATTTAGAGAGCAGAAAGTAAAAAAAAAGTAATCCAAAGCACACAACAGCGTTCCACCAATCTTACCTGCTTGCCCTTTTTTGCACAACCATAGCTAAATTTACACCTCAACATAACTTCTGCAACGCTTCTTTATATTTTACATAAAAATATTTCGCATACATCTCAAAGCTGTGCTGGCTCACAAAACTGAAATCCTTTTAGTGTTAGCGTTCTCAAGGTGTGAACAGGGAACTGATCAATATTACACAGTTTTAACTCAGAAATGCCTGCATGTCTATTAAACGGCCAGTAGAGGGCAGTAAGAGTAAGCAGCTGAAATCACATTTGCCAAAGCTCCACCGGAGAGAGGAGCTTTCATACATAACAGCTAATGTGCATCAGTGTGATTCCACTTGAGTGAAAAAACAGTGAAAGTAGCAGGAAGAGAAATGTGGCCTTTTGCCTTTTTGCACAAACATCAAGTGGACACTAACTGAGTAAATGCGTGAGAACACCCACCTGTACTGCACTTGATTATGTGTTGTGACTGTTCAGAAAGGTGAACTGGCTGGAGTGTCTGTGAACTCGGGTGACAACCAGCCCACTCACATATTCAAACAAATGACGTCTGCTCAACTCTCACCTCGAGGGGACACAGTCTTCCTCCTCAGCTCCCTCTTTGCCTTCTTATCTCTGCCGCCTTCAGTGCCGACTTGTCAAATTTCCTACTCAAAGCTTGTTTGCTTGGAAATGTCAGCCACGGTGAAAGAATTTCTTGGTTATGTAACACATTAATCTATGCTCTCTTTTTTTTTGCGTGGGCTTTTGTGTGTGAAAGAGGCTTTATATTTGCATCCTGAAAAGACCCTATCCAGATTTCTTGGCCTAAAATCATCCTACTCTGTATGGATTTAGCAGGTTGGATTTCTTAATTTGGCAGAAATGTGCCAGTGCATGATTCCAGCAGAACACAAGAGATTTAAGAGTTCAGAGCCTGTATCAGATGACCTCTGGACAGAAGGTCGATCCTTGATCACTGCTCCTCTGTCTGCCTTTATAACTGACAGAGCTGTAAAGTTTGAAGTTTTAGCAAAGTTTAAATGCTGGATAATGAGACATTAGGGGTTGGTGTAGCAACTCATGAAAAATACAAAAGATACTTATGCTAAAAAGGCAGAAAAATATGGAAATTGCTTTTTCTCTCACTCTTTCATTTATCCAACATTTCCACCATGTGGGTGGCCTCGGAAATAGTTGTGGTGACCTTTCAAAGACTAAGGGGGATTAATGGTAAATTGAAGAGGTTTGAGGAAGTGTGTGTGTGAGAGAGTGTGAGTGTGTGTGTCTGTGTCTGTGTGAGAAGGAGGAAATACAGTGGGCCTGGCTATATTTTTTTTTTATTGTGGAAGCCTAGCTGGAGAGGAAACCTGAAAGGAGAGCTTTGCCAGGGACACACAAGGGCAAGAACAGGGAAACAAAAACAGGATGGCTCTCAGGCCGACATGGAACATTCTGGACCAGAAAGGGCGTTGACAGAGAAAGTCAGTGACAGTGTGACAGTAGGAAGCTGTGTTCTTCCACTGTGTTATCTCTGTTGTTCCTGCTCAGAAAGAGGCTAGTGCTGCATCCACACAGGAAGAAAAGAATTTTGTGTGTGTGTGTGTGTGTGTGTGTGTGTGTGTGTGGCTCTCTAGTATTGAAAGCATTTTACGATCCACTTAAGTGTGCCTGCACTCTGATAGAGAGGATGTATAAATATATACTGTAATTTACATTTGTACAGTTTTATCGTCTTTTGTAATGCAGGTTTAATTCACCAGATTAATGACTGATATTTTAATCACTTCCAATCAACATCCAAATCTAACAAATGGTTGTTATGTTAACGGACTTATTTCCGTGTGTCCCTGTAGCTGTGCAGTCCCTGAACAGCCTGAATGACCAGATTGCAAGCTTTATGGTGACTGGACCCAAGCCCCTGGAGCAGGAGCAGCCTGTCTTTCCTCCTCCAGAGAAGGAGACGCTCCAGAAGTCCATGACCCTGATGAGGCACCTCCTTGTGGATGCACAGGTAAGAAACAGAACATTCATTGGCTTGCAAGAAGGCAGGTGGGGGTAGAGAAAGAAAGTCGATATCGATAGTCACTTTTACACAGAGATCGTGCCAAGTCCACTCTTTATTCTGCCTCTGCGTTTTTACGCAGTACCAAACAACAGCGGCATCAGTCCGCTCCAGTGTGTGATTATACACTCCATCACAGCATCCCGCACACAAAAAAGGGATGACAGACGTAACATGTAACACAACAGCCTGGGCCTCTAGTGTGACATATAATATATGCGTCGGCAGTGCTTTCTTAACAGTAACAAAGGCATATCATGTTAATCACAATCATTTACTGTCTCTGTGGTGGCTGATCTTGTCCTCTGCTCAAAGGGTAAGGAGCCTCCGAATTGAATTGTTTTCCCAGTATGCAGACATTTACAGCTTCTCATGCCGCCCATGGTCACGTCTTTCCAGCTTCACATTTTACATGGAACGTCGTCACGGCGCTGTTACCGCTCTGTCCCCTTCTCTGCGATAGGATGTTTATGCAGAATGTTACATGCAGAACAGCAGGGCGGCATAATGGAGTGATTTTCCCGTCTTGAGCAGGCTGTGTAAATGTGGCTACTGAAGAATAGTTGTTGTATACGGGATGAGATATTGATCTACGTTGTCCTTTTCCTTATTTTTTTTCCATTGTGGAATGCAATGTTTCAACTCCACTTTTTAGTACTGACTCAGCTCGATTTGAACCTTGACTGAGGTAGTACCAAAAAAGTACCAGGTGCTAAACACAACTTTTGCTAAAGAAAAGCCAAAAAAGAGGGAGTCTAGTTGAGTAGAGCCGTGCCGTACCCTGCAGTGGAAATGCAGCATTAGATCACTGGTTGAAGCGGGGCTAGTGTTACTGGTTGGTCACACCAGCCTTTGTAACAGCAACATTTCTAGGTCTGTCCCTGAATCACGATTGTTTAGAGTCCAAGAATTAATCACCAAAACAGGCTAATTTCAATGACATTGTTGCGATCAGTGATGATGGAGAGGGATATTAGTACAGTGCTTCTGTAAACTTTGGTGAACTTCGATATACATATTTTCACTGTGGCCCAATAGCAATTATTGGAAACTTTCATTTTAGCTCTATAACAAATCCTGAATAAAGTAACAATCCCATCACTGTTTTTTCGTAGTGCAATCATGGCCCTTACATTTACGGTGTAAAAATGATTTCTGAAGTTAAAACTAAAACTAAAAAACAGAAAACTGCAGATGACCATGTGATCTGAGAGCATGAATACAATATTTACATACATGCATGTTTTATATTATTGTAAATTAAGTGTTTTTGTTTTTTAAACTCTTGGTGTATTTAAACAAATAATTTTGAAATTTTGAGAAAAATTTACCCTGCGGTTATTTTTTTGAACTATTTCTGATATTTTATAGACCAAATGACTAATTGCTCAATAAATCTAAAAAATAATGAAATGTGATTTCTGCCACTTGAGACAATGCAGGTGGCGCAACTAAGCCCAGTACAACTGTCCCTCCCAGCTCCCTTACGGTCAAGATGGCAGCAAAAAAAATAAAAAGATGGACTTTTCATTTCATATCGAGCCTGACTTTAGTGGATCATAACATAACAGATATGGACTCAATCTGCAGATGCTCCGGTTCAAAATGAGACTGTACGGCTTGTTTTTAGCTGAGCTGATTGCCAGAAATGCCTCTTGCTTTATGCTTTTGCTACTTTTGCGGATCACTTTTGACCCTAAGAGGACTGAGACGTCAGCAGTCAATGATAGTATAGAATGTTTTTTTTTTCAACAATTGTGAATTACCACAACCATGACATAAATGTACCCACAAAATATTAGGCTGATGTGATAGATTAGCTGAGGAAAGATAGGCACACACACACGCGACCAAAAACATGATCCCCACCAGACTTTAGGTCTGCAGAGAAAATAAAATAACTGAAAATAATGATTTGTTGCATAGCTATGTGCAATGCAGTGAAATTATCTAGGACTAATGACTAATGACTAATAATGACACAAGACACATTTAATCCACTTTATAAGCTGCAGGCTAATGCGATCTTGGAGAGCAAAGGTCAAAAAAGACGCTTGAATTTGTGAAATCACAAAAAGAGAAAACCCAAGGTTGTGTCACTACCTGGCGGACTCGTAGTGAAGGACTTCATGCTTCATTTTGCACCAGCGCAAATTGTTTGTGAAGACACAGAATACTATTTCTGAGCTGCTCCAGCAAAGGGTCTCAGATGAAATGAAAATATTGACTTTTTGTAATAGGGGTGCAACAACAAGGTTACATTTCCTCCATGAGAGTCAGTTGCCACTTAAATTCCCTCAGTGTGATGACAGATCCACTGAACAGAACATAGAAAGTATCCTTACAGTTAATTTGTTTTTTTGTTGCCACCTCTCCTCTCACTTCAAGTCCTTCATTTAGAGATGACCCCAGTGTCCTTAAGATAATTTTCCGAGGCTTCAATCATTAAAGTAAGCAGCTGTGAGGATGTCTGTGGATTGATGTTTGCGGAGTGCTCATGTGGCACCCGTTTGTTAATCATGAATTTGCTGAACCACGTTTGTTGTGTCAAATAGAGGCGAGAGGGACATGACATTATTGACAGCATCTCTCCTGCATCTCTCCTCCCTCAGTTTTCTCCTCTGGTTTTGCTCCTGCTCGTGCTGATAATTTCACATAACCTTTGTGAGGGAAGAGGAGGAGGAGGAGGAGGAGGAGGAGATGAGAGGCTGGATTCCTACGAGCTCGAATTAGGGGAGGGAGGGTGCAGTCAGCTGAAGTGGCAGTGTCAAGAGTGTGATTGAGCTGTTTGCGATTTAATGCGCATATGCTTGTTGTGTTAATTTGTTAAAGTTTCATTTGTATTCCCTCACACAAACACAAATTAATTTGTATTGAAAATTTTCTGTATGAGCTCGAAAGTAGCAGATGTTGCTGAATTAAAATGCTCATGAACTTTAATCTGCTACAGCATTGCAAGGCTTTAAGTGCTCGCTGGTTGGCCATTTTTATATAGAATAATTTAAACAAAACTAAAATTGGTTACCACACAGATCCAAACAGTACAGAGTACCTACTTAGCATTTTGTCTCTTGGATTCTCTCAGCCTCTTGTCTATGTCTCTGCAAGGCTAAAAAGCGTGTTTGATGCTCAAAGCTCAGGGAAAATTCACTTGCACACCAGGACAGGAGACGCAGAGACTACTGAGTGACTGTTGACTGACATTGAAGGCTCCTTTCTTCTCTTTTTTTCACTTCATCACTTTTTCTCTCTTTCTCTCTCTGAAAGACAGGTAGCCATCTTTCTTTCAACAACACGGCAGACTCTGTCTTGTTAATTTACTCACTTTCCAGGTACCTCTCATTCTGTCAGCAAGCTTCTGAACATTGTTCTTTTCCTTTTAGTTGTAGCACAAACAAAATGTTGAAGCGGGTGTCAATCAGTAAGGATGGTTGTCCTTTTTTTTGTTTCCTCAGAGCAAAAAGCTCCATGCAGTATAAAGTGGCTGATGTGTCAATATGGAAAATATGTCTGTATAGTAAATTTGTCAGGTTCGCCAGTAAACTGTATAAAATATTGGATGCAGCCGCCATGACATCCCCCATTTGCTTCTTGACTCACATTTTAAAGCCTTGAGTTTGGCATTCGGCATTCTGCCATCGACATCTTGTTTTTTTTGTTTTGTTTTTTTCCCTTGGAGCAGGAAGTTACCAATGTTGGACGAGAGGGTCATTATGTATAATAGCATAGATGGATGGGTTATATAAAAATTCAGCCCCTGTACAGTTTTCATGGATTTTGAAATTAGCCATAGAGACCAAAACCTTTTTCTTTCTTTTTTAACCAGTCTTTAATAATATTTATTTTTACTGTTTAGTTTGGCATTTAAAAATTGGTGTCCATGGGGATTGACTGCTTTTAAAGCCAGCCTCAAGCGGCCATTTGTTGAACTGCAGTTTTTGGCCCTTTTACTTGGCTTCATTTCAACTTGGGTCCGTGTAAAACATGACAATGAAAACATTCATGTTTCAAAATCTAATATTATATATTGCAATTAAATACAATTTCAATTATTGGAATTATAGAGTTTCTGTTGTCATGGAAAACATAAAAATGTCACAAACCTGGAAATGTGGTTTGATTGTTTGACAAATTATACGCATCTATGACGCATCTTTTTAAAAGTTTATTCATGTGTTTATTCAATGTTTGCGGTCATTTTCTCATAGTCTTGTTTTGACGGTTTAATGCCACATAAAATAACAAATTTATCTGATTCCTCAAATCCCCAAATGACTACCAACCACTCTGAGAAAATACAAGAAATGGCAAATTGAAATGTGTATTATCAAAAAATGAAATATTTGATAGTAGGCCTACAGAAGTTGGTGGCTAGCAGTGTTTCAAACTAAAAAAGTACTATTGAAGCTCAGCCTGTAGTATACAGATACAGTTTTAAACAATTAAGATTATTATGATTGTCTAAATAATTATAAATCATTTAAAGTCTGATAAGTATAAACAAAATTCTGTGGTTTAAGATAACAAGGCGTATCCTAGACTTAGCATGAATCACTGGAAAATTATTTCCAAGACAGTAGATGGATAATTTTGATACTGTAATACACTGATTTTCTTTTCTGTGTTTCTGGCTTTGATCAAATGAAATTGGCACTTCATTTTCTTTTACTTCCACCTTGATGGATCCCCAGTGACTGCGGGGGGGGCTAGCTGACCTCTCTGAAAAAACTTAAGATTCTCAAATCTTCCTTTCACCTTTCTCCACTTTATCATGACATATCATTAGAACATGGCAATTTTTACCAACCACTGCTATTGTCCTGCAACAGACAGCTCACTGCAGAGCGGCTCCATGTGGATCTTTCTGTTCCTCCAAGGGCCCATCTGGTGTGTATACTGCAGTCAAGCTGGGAGGAGATTGGCTGCTGAGCTTTTGCCACTGACCCTCTCTCTAACTCCCCCTCCCGTGCCGTGCCCGGCTGTGACTACATTAACTGTGCTGTCAGTCATTAGCGGAGGGGAATGTGGGGAGAGACGGGGAGAGTTTAAGCAAAAGGGGGAGATGGACGCAGATTGGAGACCAGTAAAGGTGACTTTGACAGTGACTGGTTGGAGACACTGATAAATAAGATCTATCTGACCTCCTCCGACCTCCACTCTGCTCTAATCATCACTGGAGAGCTGCGGACAAGTCTGTCACTTTAACAGAAAGAGCAGATTCCTGGGTCCTTTTTGTACAAGTGCACAAAATTTTAGAGCTAAAATACAATGAATATAGAAACATGTTAGATCAATATTAAACGTAATGAAATTTTTCCAAAAAGCAGTAATTGTGAGCCTTTTGTAATTCGTATTGACCACAGAGCAAATCAATATTGCTGGCATTGCTGGCTATTTTGAGAGGATCAATATTGTGTGGCTGTAAAGTGCACTAACTTAGCTTCGCCAGTAAGTATTGTAGAGTTACAAAGTCTTCTTTTTCTGAACTCAGAGACATGGATACAGTATTATAGAATCCCCTGGAAAATGTGTTGTGTTGTGTGAAAGTAAATGGATGGTAATTTTGACATAAAACTGCACTTATTAACAATTTCATACTAACAGGATGTCATTCCCAGGGCTAGTGCACTTGTATTTTCATAAAGCAGGGTTTCTCCATCCCTCATTCTTCAAAAACTGTCCACATTAGCACTGTTAAAAAAATAAAACAGGCAAGAACTTTTCAAATTGATAAAATGTTGTGTTCAGTGCTTGTTCTGCTGACACCATGTGGCCAAAAAAAAATAAAGGTGTCATTTATACTCCCTTTAACCATCACGGCCCACATATTTCCATGGGTCCTTTATAGGGAAGGGAATCACCAGGGGCCCCACCATACGATATTTTCACGGTACATAAGTTAAATATGTTGCGATATTCAGAGTATGAGATAACATTTATTGTGATATATTGCGATTAATTCATCTCCTCAAAGAAAAACTTTCTTAACAGCCATTTTATCTGATGATGTATTGCAGCAAATTGTATTCATTGGACTGAAAGAGCAATTGATTTTATTGTTTCAGTAGGCTACCAGTAATTTCATTTGTGTTTGTAATATTTACATTTTGTCTAATCAAAAAAACTGATACACGGGTGCTATGTCAGATATTGCCATACAAAATCATGGCTGTGCTATACTGCATCGATATTTTTTCACCCATCCCTGATGCTTTATGTTTGCATAGATACATCCACGATGGCACTAGAGGGCAGAGTCAAAAGTTTATGGACACAACAAACATGGCGTCTGGGAAGGAGGTTGTAATAATGTATCTTTTAACAGAGGCAGCGTTGTGGACGGCGGTGGTCTGTGAGGCCATTAAATACACTGGGACATGGGACAGAGTATGTTTTTCACTATTCAACAGATTTGCTCCATTTCGGGATTTTTATAATGTCTTTGCGCATTCCTATGGTTGTGTCTTGCTTGAACTATCCTGCAGCCCCACAGCAATTTCCGATGGTGCTGCTTTGTTACGTCCGTATCTGTAAGCTTTCAGAAAACATGCACAAATATGGACAACATGAACATAGAGTACGGACAGAAGGCTCTGCCTTTGTATGTGTCTGACATTGAGCATTAATCAACTTTAATACTGCTTACTTAACAGCTAAGGCAATAATACCCCTATCTATAGCTGGCGACGACTGAATACCTCAGTCAGTTGTATCAAATCAAATCCTGTGTCCAAATTAATATTTCAACACAAAGGACTGACTTCCACATATATTAGCCAATACTGCTGGACCTGTGCCCAGGGTCACGGAAGAGCGCAGGCTGCCCACAGTCTCTGAGGACTGGGGGGAGGTGCTGTAGAGGGAACGAGTGTGTGATAGGTCTGGTTGGGTCAGTCTGTCCCTCTCCGACTGGGGCCTCAGCTGGCCCTCCAGAGCACGGTTCTTACCCATGCATAATACATCACCTTGGTCCCATCTGCCCTCTCAACCCTTCCTCTGACTCCACCAGGCCTGTCTAATAGGCGCTGCTCAAATACGGGACAGCCAGATATGCTGCCATGTGCAACTATGGTGATGGCTTATTGTGGCCCAGCTCATTCCCAGAGTGTGACAAATGAGAATTGAAATTGGGTGATTTGGTTCAAAGAGAGTTTTGTCTTCATCTGCTGTTGGAAATAGCCGCAGTGTTTCCTTGCTTTCACTCTGCTGTCAAAACATGCAGCAGTGTTTTTTAAAAGGCGAGAATTAGCTCACCCGAGTTCACGGCTTCGCTGCGATGTTTGAATTTGAAAATGCTTCTTTCATATCAAACGCAGGAAGCTTGAACTTGAGGTCACTTGTTTTGAAGTCTCTGTTATTATTACATTTTCAATTAGTTTATTCCTATTCCTGTTCGCCTTTCCTCAAAGTTATAATTGCCCGATCTCTGTGAACGTTATTCACAGTGATGGCACTTATACAGACAAGGTCAAACCCCTGTCATTGTTAATGCTGCTGCGGTCAAGACTATCGCCCTTAATAAAATGCACAGGGATATCTCATTCACGAGCAGATAGTATCCAGGAGGAAAATGTAAAATTATGTCTTTTACTCTTTATCTGCTACTTGCAATCTTTTTTTGGGGGCCACACAAAAATTGAATGGTGGGTGCGAGATCGATGATATTACTCCTCTAGCTGGTGGACTTGTATGTTGAGCAGATTGAAAATGACGGCTTATCTTGTAAGGAATAAATTGAAAACCATTTCATTATGGGAATTCAGTTCTGAATGTTGCCTGAGGAGAAAAGAGCTCTCTGTCACAGTGAAACAGTAATGGTATGAGAACTGTCATGAGTCAGCAGGAAATCATATAGTGTAAGAAACTGTATCCTTTACTTTTACCTAAACTCTGGTAATCCAGGTGAGAAGTCGCACACTATCATTAAATGTGTGACAAATAAATCAAAACATTTCTTTACACTTTGTTATTGCAGTTTGTGTTGATATTTGGACACACTCATCTGAAAGAGATTAACAGAGCTTTATCCGAAGTTTACGCAGTATTAAACGTATTGTATTACAAACATACACTTAGCTTTCATGTGTGTTGTTTAGACCGCAAATGATGACAGTGTTAAGAAATGGCAAGGAGCTGCATTGATGAAATGCAACCTGAGAAAATGATTTCAGTATGATCCCTTAATGTGAAGGCTTGTCAGCCATTAAAACACTGCACAGCCGTTTCTAATAATGAGAAATGGATTTTACAGCTCTGGCATGTTACCACAACAGCAATGATTTTATGCTCTTTCACAACAATTATTGGGTAAACAGTAGCATTGTGGCATTCATTTTGGACAAAAGTTGAGCCAGGAGCAACAGCATCTCATTGGAATGAAAGAGGGCACTGCTTTTCTTCTTTTTCTGAACTTGAAATATTGCCGACTTGACACTGAAAGTCTCCTTTCAGACACATTTTATATACGTATATAAAAGACATGTTTTTCCCCACATAATTGCTAAGTGTGAAGAATCATATCTACATTCAAAAGTCCACACTCTATCATGTTTGATGTCCAAACTTTATGCTAATCCAAACCCTGCTCTCTGTACAGACAACTCCATTCTGCGCTTGAGATTTAAGGACTTTTCTGTTGTTGTGTTGAAGTCTATTCCTCCATTGATTTGTGTTTTGCGTATTAGACTGCTTTGGTCTTTCTTGACATACTTAATCTAGCTTGCCCAACATGTTTTGATCTCAAATTAGTGAACAGACATCGACCCCTTCAGTAGAGGAATGTAAAAACATGTCTCTAGTGACAAACTTTGCACAAATACAAGCCAATACAGGCATGTCAAGGTCAGACATTGAAGGTGGCATAAATGCAGGAAAAACTGCTGAGTTGAGGGGTACTTTAAAAACTGTGAAATTTTGAAAAATAATGATATTACATGATCGGAAGCTGAGAGCTACCACTATCACCAGATTAAAGTTAATTCACACACAGCTCAGAGAGTTAGGCTTGTTGGAAAAACTGGCTTCGGGCTTGTATAAAAAATGTCTTGTTATCCTGCTAAACTGTCTCACTACTTTCTGTTATCTGACATGTACAGTAATTAGTTCTCAACTTGTAACCGAATACACTGGTTTTGCAATTTGCATCCTACATCAGAGCAAGACTCTCATCAGAGCAAGAAACACAGCCACCAGAAATCACAAAAGTCTCAGTACCAGCATTGAGTGACTGAGCTCCCATTAACTGTGTCAACGGACAGCAATTAGAGAACAATGGGACACAGGCTCCACTGTATACGTTTATCTTTAATACTGTGTGTGTGCACTGAGGGATAAATCAGCAGGGATTATACAGTGTGTGTGGTTAAGTTTAGGCACAAACCCCACTTTGGTTAGGGTTAGGAAAACATATTGCTTTAGCTTAAAATACCTGGTTCGGTTGCTACAAACACGACTGGAAATGTCCTAAACTTGCATTCAAAAAGGGCAGGTTTTGTTGGTCAGTGTTTCTCTTCTGTCTGTTGCTTTGCATCTGTCCCACCTACATTATACATAATCTCCTCTTCCTATTCATGAGAAACTCAGCTCATATACACGTAATCTTAACAATGGCATGCCTATGAAATGCCCATATTTCATCCTGGTGACTGGGCTCCCCTTTAATAGTTGATAGTTGATGTATCAGGACCAGCACATATATCAGCTGATGACTAACAAGAAAGGTTGTCAATCAAAGAGCAATTTCTCTACTCTAAATGTTTTGCTTATCTGGGTCATCATTTCTTTATGGGATTCTTCTCAAAAATGTTAGTTTATGTAATCTGCTCTAGCTCTAGTGTCTTTTGTGCTCTTTCTGAAGTTCAAAACAGATTTTCAGTATTCTGAATGATTGTGACTAGCTGTATGAGTCATGTTTTGAGTATTTGTTAATGTGTTGGCACATGGTGTTGTACTAACATCCTTGAAAATCAGTAAATGCTTTCCCACAGTATAATTATGTGGAGGCACAGAAAATCTTTCCACTCACCTTACATGTAAAGACCCAATACATTAAATAAGAAATGGTATGTTTCAAGTGAGCTCTCTGCAATGAAAACTGAAAATGACTAGTTTATTGATTTAGACGTGTGCTAAAAGAGCAGGGGAGAGAGCTGATGATTGTGAAAGCCTTTACCACACTGCAGAGTTCCTAAGTCCTACTCGCAGCAAGCTTTAACCCTTTCAATCAGAGGTCAAGGTCTGGCTCTAACAAAGACTTGCACAAGCTGTAGGAATAGCACCATGCGTGGTTAATAGTCTGCATTGATCCTGAATGCAGTACCTCAGAGAGTCTGTGACTACCAGCCCTCGGAGCTGGTCTCTGAACACAGCTGGAGCAATGACTAACTGTCCTTTCGGGGTTCTCCTGGGATAGGGAAAGATAAATGTGCATCCTTCAAGGTGAAACGCAAGCTTAAGGTCAGATTCGAGCAAATGGCTAAGTAAAGATGTTTAACCCTGAACAGGCAGATTAGGCTTGAAACGCTGGATGTGCCCCCCCCCACCGGGAAATGGCTTTATTGGTTTTCCAAATCATTGTGTTTCATTTTGGTGTTGAGTGAGAAGGCCACTTCAGCTCGATCTTGCTGTATTGAATGCTTGCGAACCACATGTGGGATTGTCTGCAAAGAGATACAGGAACTTCTGTTCGGCTGTGAGATAAAAGGGGATGATAGTAACTGAAGCTACAAAAAAACGTATTTAGTTTATCCATTACCCCGCTGGATACTAAGTGGCTCATGGATGACCCAAGCAACACCCTCCAGGGCTGAAATATGAAGCCTATGCGACAGTGCCAAAAACTGCATTTCCTCTAATGGCCACTTAAGGCTGGCTCCAAAAGCGATTCATTCCCCATAGACCCCCAGTCTTCAAATGCTTCCAAAAAACTGTTTCAGTTTCTATGGCTTCTTTCCTCCATTCATTGCAATTGTGTGGAAGTTGAGTTCTTATATAACTTACCTGTTAAAATTTTGTCTTATAAATAAGTCTTATAGCTGCGCATTTTAAAGGGAAGGTCTGCTTTAAGTAAAAAGGCTGTCTGGGGTGGGGGGGCGTCACTACGGTCTATGAGTCAGAGCCGCCTCTCGCTCCTTCACAGCTTCACCCTCTCGTCTAAATATGGTCACTTCTAGCCCCCAAAAACCAAGATGGTGATGGACCAAACACCCGACTTGAGGCTTCCAAACAGGAGTTCACAAACCGGTGGCTGATGTCATGGTGGCTGTGTCCTGTATTTTTATATAGTTAATGAGATTACCTTATTTACAGACCAAAGACTGTAGAAAATGTTTACCTTTTGAGAAAGAATCACCATAACCATTCTTAGAAATGTGCTTTGAATTTATTTTAGGCTCTGAATGCATTTGGACAGGCTGGAGTGTTATTCATTGTTTTGTACATTTGTGAAACTTTTGACTCTGACGTCCAGTGCCCTCTATTAGCTGTGTATGCCATCATAACGGACGCATGGAAATATGAGGGCAGTGAGGCTTACAGTGTTTGAAGTGGGCGTATCTATTTTTGGATGTAAGTGGAGTATAAATTAGCCCTTAGACTGCCAGAGTGTCTAAAAATGCATTTATTATGTTGCTAAGTGACCCAGAATATAGAGATCCTTGGGAATATAAATTTACTGAATAACTCATACTTTTGGGTACTGAATAGAAATATTTGCATCACTGGCCAAGTCATACCAAGGTTACCAGGCAACGTAGCTTGTCCGACAGGCACTGTTGCAGGCAGCCATAGATTTTCCTGGCTTGTCTTTGTAGACAGAAACCTTTATTTCTATTATATGTGTGCATGCGCTCGCCTTGTATAAATATTGATTTTGGTTTGGGTTAGTTAGTAGCCTGATGGTCACAGTGGCTCAGTTTCTGTCTCCGCAAGGCCGGCCTGCATTACATACAACACTCTACCAATCTAACTTGCTCATCTATTGATGCAGTCTAAGTGGAAACCACAGCTGATGGGACTGCTGCCTCAGGAGTGTGTTTGTGTGTGCACACGAGGCAGTGCGTTACTATGGAAACAGGGCATCAGAAGACTGTTTTGAATGTATAAAGTGACATATAGGCGGAGAGGTAATAGCCTAAGCTCGTTTATTGTTAGTCCATCTTGCTTTGTGTTTTTACTCCTTGTGTTGTATTTCTAATATTACCTCGCAGAACCAGCTTTGTCCCGAGATCAAAGGCTTTGCCCTCAATTTTGAGTTTGAGGTTTCAGAGCTGCTTTGGGCTGCAACTGACACAGATGTGTGCTGTGGTCATAGCTACAGTGTTTCGTTGGGGAAAAAGCAGGACCCTTGGATGTGACTTTAGGTAAAAATGCTTTAAAGCATTGGTCTCATGAATGTTTTAAATGTGTAAGCATGCATGTGGAATCACTACCGTCTTCAGTTCTGTAACCTGCAACAATGTGAACTGCACCTCGGATGACCGTTCTGACCTTTTCCTTGTCTTTGTGCCACCCATAGTTGACTTTGACTTTACATCTAACTGTCAAGTACAGCGTGGTATCCCCGGTAACAGCAGGTCTTGTAAAGGCTAAGGCTAATCAAAATAATGACCACTGAAGGTGTGGTGAAGGTGTGACTGCGAAGTTTGAAATAAACATTATTAGTGAGAATCTCATCATAGTTTCCTCTCAACTTTTCTTGCCTCTGCACAGTGGGAGTCAGGTTACACGCTATACACTTTTTTGGCCTGAATATTAGATAATCATTAGAACCTAAGCAGCACTTAACCAGTGTCCATGTTTGAAAAAGACTGAATAAGTGAGAAATATGTAAAAGTAGTAACCACCACAACATTTTCACTGGCCTACATGTTGCTTTATATTACATATTGCTTTGTCATACTGTCAGGATGTCTAAATACCTAAATATCCTGGCATCGTAATACTGCCCAAGCTGAGCTCCTATGATACACGTAGAATGTTGTTTTGCTGACTTTGTTTCACTTTTGTCTTAACACCAACACATACAGTATATTGATATGGCATGTGTTTTGGTGGCATACAAATTGGCATTTTGAGAAAAGTGAGCTTTAGGTATTTTTAGGACTGCCCCTCGAAAGTCCGAGGCTTGAATCATCAGTCAGAGACCCTCAGTGGACTGAGATTGCTTCAAGTTGAGCATTCAATGTTATATATGCAGTGTACTTCTTGAGAGGTTTTGGTTCCCAGATTTTGCTGCGGAGTGAGTGCTCTTGACTTACATGCTACCTTTGGCAGCTGCGACATGCAGGCAATGGCACGGAGGATGAGAGACACTGCAACATAAGGTGAAGAGTGGTTCAGTCTCAGTGGTTTGTCTTATATCTAGAGTCAGCAAATAATGCTGTTGTGCATTGGTGATCTGTTGCTAGCTTGTTTGCTACATAACATGAATGCTGCCGTCACACTGAACATCCAGCGGAGCCCGTTTCAGACATTAAAACTGTATGGAGAAAAAAAAGCGTATCATTGAATATTGTTAATAAAGAGCCAAATCCAATTAGACAGACTTCTCTGTTGGTCTGAGTTGGTAACACTGCAGCGGGCACAAACCTATCCCAGCATGCATTGGGCGAGAGGCAGGATACATCTTGACCGGTCTGTCTGGCTAACAAACACAGACAGACGCAACATTCATAGTCACATTCACAGCTAGAGGCTGCTGAAAAAGTGTGCGATCACATTTCAGCTCAGACAGGGAAGAATCAATAAGCTTATGATGAACTGTGCTTTCCTTTCTTCTGCTAAACCTGCTGCTGTGGTCAGCCTTGTAATGGTGGATTCATAGACAAATAGATTTCCACTCATATCAGATGTTTCTGCACTTTCTTTTAAACACAGTAGAAATTGTGTAGCCCGAAGCTGCTCATTTCATGTGGGTGCTGATGGAGAAAAATGACGGAGTGGGAGCCCCAGTTTGGACTGGGCTGATTGAAAGATGATAAAACGTTTTTGAAATATGGTGTGGGGGGGGGGGTGACATTGCCGACACATATCACTTTAGCAAACACTGCAGGGCAAGTCAGCGGGAGTTGACAAATAGAACAATTCACAGCGGCCTAATCCATGATTTGAAAAGCGCTGGTGCTGTCATCAAAGCCCTCTCGTCACTTTGGATTATTCTCTCTTGAAAGAGGTTTAAAGGAATCAATAAATAGACAGCGGACTTAACAATACACAGCTCAGCAGTGTTTAGTTTTGGAATAATCACTTTTTCAGAGGATCATAATGAAAAAATAATTAAGGGTTGCATTATCTTTGGAATCATTAACATGTTGTGCTCAAGCATGAATTGAGGCCAGCCCTCTCCATTTCAACAGTTTTGAAGAAATTATCAGTGTAGTGCAGCTGTGGGAAAAGCTTATTGGCTCTCGTGGAAGCCTTGAGATAAGAATACCCAGTGCAACACTTGGACTCTGGGTTATAATTGTCTTAAATTAATTTAGATTCTTTTTTTCATTATTGGTTAGATTGAGTTCTCCAGTGCAACCTGTATTTTGAAACACCAAGTGAGCCTGACAGTCTGGAGTACACAGAAAATAAGTCTTTTATCAACAGGGACTTACCAAAAAATTTTAACTGCTGGAAGGTTTTATAGTGTTAATATAAAAAAAGTAATAATTCTTGCCAATGGGTCAACTTAAATAGAATTCCATTCCTCAAATTACGTCCACCCACACAAAAACACAGAGTATATCTTCATAGAAGATGGAGAAATCTAATTGAATTGCCCTGTGCTACTTACACTGCTCATCCAATCATACACAGATCTAAGACCCTGTACGGCTCATGTCTCTAATGCAGATTCTTCTCAGTTGCGAGACTCCAAGGTCAAGAGTGCCACACTCAATGGAGGTATTATCCTTGTGGCAAATCAGCCATCCATCTGAAAAACGAAATGAAACAACTGTAGCTTGGGAAATTCACTCAGTCTTACTGCAATAACAGATGCATCTAAAACCTCATTTCAACAGTTTGATTGCCATAACACATTTGAGATGCAGAGTTATAATTGTACTCTCAGAAACATTTAGTTTGTGCGCCTGCTCCCTTGGGCACATTTGTCTGTAAAGCCTCTCCCTCCCAAAATATGACACAAAAATAACGCTCAAGGCAACATCAAAAAGGCGAGGACCAAAATTGCCCTCTTCAAATAGGTTAATGCTTTCCTTATAAATGATTGGTCTGAGCCCCTCTGTGCACTTTCTGCCATCTCCTTGTCATTTACTTTGCTTAGGAAAAACTCTATCAGTAGAACATTAACATGGAGTGATATCAGTCTCGTCTTTGATCTTTGGCAGTGATTACACACTGTAAAAGTAGACAGGATAGATCTCCTCGTCGTTAAATACCAGAGTAAATGGGATTAGGTTTCGGTTTCCCATGAGGCTAACTGAGCCTTGCTACAAAGCTGACACACTCAGGATGCACACAGTGCTGCCAGAGAAGTAGTTAACAGCACTTTCCTTTGCATATTGTGTAACTGTATGTGCATTTCTGACTCTATTGAATTTTATTTAGGTAATTTCAAAGGACTTTTGCGGATAGAGCGCTGGATTTGCATAAAAGTAAACTTGCTGTGGCTTGAATTGATTCCTGAAATCCTGCACAGAACAGTGAATTCACATATTTTATTGAAGAAATTTAGAGAAGGCAACTGCCCGGTGCTTCTGATGTTACCACAGGCAAACCAGACAGGATTTGCCTGCTTGTACATTTCAGTGAAGTGAGCTTTGAGTGTAACTTCAGGGTTAGTTTCATGCCAAAATAGGATATTCAGTGTACAAGAGATTGGGCACACTTACTCCAAGAAAATACACTGTCCTACGTAAAATCAGAAATCATAAATAACTGTAGCAGTGTTAAAGAATTTAAGAGTTTGTATGTATTTAACACTGTCGTTACCCTTTCAAGGTGCTTAAGCTGCACAGATTCTTCCTCCATGACCAAAGTGTGAAATCAAAAGAAAGTAATCGGTTCCTCCCAAGTGTGAAATATGAAAATGGGTTAATACACAATGTTCAGTTAAGTATGTGTATTGTTTTGATTTGTTGCACCCAACAAACAAAATCATTTGTCTTATTATGCCATCTACAATCTCTTCCTGGGGAGATAAACAATCCATTCAGCATGTGTTGGATCAACCCAGAGGTCTCCTGCTAGCTGGATGTGCCCAGAAAACCTTTAAACTAGGAGGCATCAGGAGGCATACCTCAACTGGCCCCAGCTGATGCGAATGAGCAAAGGCTGTGACAGTAACCGCATTACCGCAATACCATGGTCATGTGACGTCTACCAGGGGATTGAGCTCATAACTGTCATCATCTCTTTTTTTTATTTATTTAATTTTTTTGCTGGTGAAAGTTACAGGAATGCGTATGGTGTGTGATATGAAATACAGACATTGTAATCATTGTGTAGTTATCATTGTTCATTTTCTTCCATATGTTCATTGGCATCTGAAGAAACAAAAGTTTTCCACAGCTTTTCCCCTCTGCCGACTGTGGTATCTATAATCAAAGAGAGAAACTCCCGCACACTGTCCCGCTTACTGCTGACATATTTATTTTATTTAATGAATAAAACGACATTTTGGTCGAACAAACCTTCATCGAGTGTATCTGGTACACCTGATCAATGTCTGTTACTGTCAGCAGAAAGAATGTAGACGCCATCTTCCTCTATCAGAGCAAAAAAAATGCTTGTGCAGTTTGTTTTTTTTTCTTTAAGGCTTACAGTAAAGAGAATTTTTGAAAAAAAAAATTAAGCAAAAAATGATTTTTGCATGATAGATATATCACTTTGACTGACATGACAGAAACCTGACAGTGATTAATCAGAGTCTGGCTGTGGTTTTAGACCGTGCCAAAGCGATATCCAGAAGGAGTGTTCATTGCTATGGATACATGCCTGTGCTTGAGCCCTGCTGTCACGTTCATAGGTGCAAAGTCTGCATTTTTCTCTTGCTTCCTCACAGTCGCTCACTTAGACACACATAAAGTGTCCCTGTCTTCCTACTATTTCTTCACTTTCTGTTTAAGGGTCATCAGAGCTGGCTGTTTTTCTGTACTTTTTGCTGACTCTGTCTGGGCACGCTTGGGCGTCTTTCAATTTGGCTCCTTCTGATAACTCAGCCTCCTCCAATAGATAAATATTAAATTAGAACAAATTACTTTCACTTTCTCAGCAGGCAATCGTGTCCTCTTCCCCTGAGGCCTTTAGCATCAGCTAAACAAGCACCGCTGCTATCTGTAATTAGGAATGGAAAGAAAACAAAGCACCCACCAAAACATTTGAACTGCTAAATGAACGCTCTTTGCATTATCGATAGCCGTCCGGCTGCCTCCCCTGGAAAACTGGACATTATTCATATCAGCTCTGCATATTCACAGTGAGGTCACAAATTGCTAAATGCGCCACATTTCCTCCACTGAATCTGCATTTATGAATATTCCTCAATAATGTGGAGGAGAAGACTTCAGATGGGCTTTTAAAATTAAAGCTAGATGTTGGTTTGCTTGGATGCTTTTACTTCTACATGAGAAGTGTCTCATACATATATACTGAAATAATCTTCTTGCAAATCCTTTTCATGTTTGTTTTTAGCACAGATTTGAGGTTCCAGAGAAGGTTGTAATCCTGTAAGCCTGTTTGAGTGTGTAATATTATTAGTATAACATGATTTGGATGGCAAAAGACAAGTGAGTTTGATTGGGTGTTGCTCCCGGGGGAGCACTTTTGGATGAAGGTAATATTGTGCCGCATCTGACTATCTGGCACCAGTTATTAGATGGTTTGTGTGATATGGACGTGCTGCCATGCTGAAAGCTGCTGCAGATGGCTCATATCTGTGTGTGTGTAGCAGCAGCAAAACCTCAGCGTAGAGCAGTGAAGGCAATATCCTGAAGCAAGTATGCAATTTGCTCTATCACTGTTGTTAAATCAATCTTTATTATACTGATATACCTAGCTGTCTGCTGGTCTATCTATTTATCTGGCATAGTATTTGTCTATTTATTTCCCTTCTCGAATTCTTATCAAACCAGCTCTCCGTCTTTTTGTTTGTGATATTGACGATACTCTGTCTTTAAATATGTATTATAGTCACTATCCAGTCTGTATGTGAGTGTATGTTGATACACAAAAATATACCTGTGCAATGTAATCAACCCCAATTAATACATTTACAGTACATATACTCCTCTTTGTGTAAATGCACTGTCCTGAAAGCCTCGTTGGTTTGATGACAGTTTGGGTGGATATGGCTGTCATTCTGCTTACACATTGTGTCTGTGCAAGTGTCGCTAAGAAAAAATGCACAGCAAGATACATGGGCCTCACTGATGTGGATGTCTCTGACCGAACATGTATTTTTCCCTTCACTCAGATGGAAAGTACAATTCTTTTAACTCATGGTTTTTGTTAAACAAGTCATGGGGGGATGGTTGATGTTCGGCTCACAATATAGAAACACTTGCTTTGATCTGGGATTTGATTTTGTGCTAGGGCCACCCATGCAAACCACAAGAAAAAGAAACAGCATGTACTGTAGGTTTTTTTTGGATTAAAGCATCCATACAGTAACAGAGCATTTGATACCATATAGGAAGGATTAAGGTGGAACTTTTCAACTCTTCCTCCCTAGTGTTGCCCAGTAGTTTTATTGTTCGCGCTACTGTTACAAAGTTAACTACATCCCACCCAACTGGATAGCGTTACTTTTAGGTATGCCAGCATCTACCATTTCCACCACTATGGATTGTAACAGAAAAGAACATGATTGTTACGCTTTGGTAACTGCAAACAGCCACTGATAGGGGATAAAAAGCACTATCCTCTTCCTGTTTGGTGGTGCAATAGTTGGCTCACTGCCTCTGTGCTGTAAATCCAACATACATTTTTCTGGAAGATTGTTTCTGTGACAGACAGAATTGACCAATCTTAAGGGTGCAGTCCTCCATTTTCCATTTTCCATTGTCTCAGACTTGGAGGTGCTGACTCTCATGACCACTGCACACTCGGCTGCAGACCGCCCCGGTGCATGCTGGAGGTCACGGTGGTGTGATGAAACCAACAGAACAACATCATCAGCAAAAAGCAGGGATGCAATTCTGAGGTCCCCAAACTGATCTTTTTTTGCTAACAATAAGTCAAGTATATATATATATGTCAGTAACCATTGCAAGCTGTTTAAAAGAATGACGAATACTGTCATTTTTTGGAATGCGCAGTCTCTTGTGGCCACATCTGCAATGCAGTTGCAAATTCAACTCGAGAACCTCTATGCCTGATATAAATACATTTAAAATAAATATGACTATTTATATAGCCTATTTTTGCTTACAGTATGCTATTTGTTTTAGACTGGGTGTAATTTGGAGGCATGAGAAATCCACAGTGAGATTGCTCACCTGGAGAGAATTGGGTAATGTTGCGCAGCTTTGCAGAGTCTGTCCACAGACATTTAGCTGCAGTGTGACCTCTCTGTGAAGACATCACCATTCATTATCAAATAAGGGTGAGAGAGCAGTCTCCCTGGGTTTGCATATGGATATAAATGGTTTGCAGCAATTTACATTTCAATTCCAGTCACTATATAAGAAATTAGTCAGACCCAAACCATGAGCTGGTGAATTGTGCAGGAAAATGATTGACATTTTTCAATTAATACTGTAGGACGAATTTAATATGTTTTGTGCATTAATTAACTGGAGGAAATGGAAGTGACCCCAGCTAAGGTAGAATTAGTATGATCTATGCACTGATCTGCTGGGGTTGATTACCCAGCCAAAAACAGGAGAGTGAAAGAATGCAAAGTCATTTTTGATTGATGTCGATTCATATTAGTACTGATGGAAAGGTCTGATAAATTCACTATCAGACTGAGCTCCTGCCAAATTAAAAAAGGTCAGGGTTTCTACGTCTGAATTCCTCGCCGTGTTTGCAGTGCAGTGGCTCTGTTTGAAAAGGTCAGATGATCGCAGTATGTAAACAGCAGGGTTTTAATGGAAGAACCTGTCTCTCTTTGAAGCATCACGCAGCAATGTGTTTTGTGGTTGTTACTGTTCAGAAAAGATGGAACTTTGTTTTCCTAGATCGTGATAGACGCTTTAAAATAGAAGATCTTCCTTTAACCTTACTGCTTTTGTGATTTGCTATTACATTTTTAATCCTAACAGAGGCATATTCTTACATATTGTTAAGCTATTGAACAAAGCATGCCAAGATTTCTCAGACAGGAAAACGAAGCAAAAATAGAAACTTGTCAGGTTGACGGATGATGCGATATGACACAACATTAATGGAAATATATAACGATCAATGCTGACAAAAGTAGATACGAAGAGCCCTGACTGACAGTTATACTTGTGAAATGAACATTATTTATTATTTCCACTTTTCTCCTTATCATTCACCTTGAACTGAGACTCTCCCTCGGCCCTATAAATGGCGATTTTTATCAAGTTTTGACGGAGAAGAAAGACATGCTGCTCTGATGTCAAAATGTGTCTTGCTGTCATGAAATATTCATTATATTTGCCGAGGGTGTGCATTAAGTTTAGAATAAGAATAGCTTCAATTTTTCAGCAGCACACCATTGATCCGGGCTGTGTCATTAGTTGAATGACTCATCAGAGGAGTGTCGCTGAATATTGATCATTCACTTGACTGAACCCTGCAGAGTACACTCCCCAACCTTTTTCTTTTCTTTTCTTTTTTTGAAAAACTGAAATGTGTCAGACATATATTTGCTTCTTCCTCATTCAAGTTTATTTCCAGTTTTCAACATTTACAAGGACACTAGGAATAATATAATAATATTTTTAAATATGTGTGTTTCACTGTGATTGTCTGTGGGTACTGTCCAACTCCATGTATTGAAGGTTTGTGTTTGCCTGTGGACACACTTATATTGACACGAGGATAGGATTACAGTGCTGTTTCTTTTCCTCACTTTCTCCCTGTTCCTCTCTCTCCCTCAGATAATTACACTTCAGCTATCTTTGATTTCCTCTGCCCTCATTGGGATGCTCCCACGAGTTACCTTCTATCTGGTTGCTTTTGACACGAGTAGTAAATAACAGTGAGAAAGGCCATAAATCATGTTAATTCTTCCTCCAGACCTCTCATCCAGATTGATCACTCGTGTGCCTTTGAGGTCCACCTGTGAGTCTTTTCCTGCTGATAAAAATTAAGTAGAATTATGGGAATTATGCACAATAGCAACCTTTTGGTTCCAAGTAAACCTACAATGGAGCATGTGTTGAGGCATGGCAGAAAGGCTTTTTTTTTTTTTAAAAAAAAAAATAACAGTTAAATCCTATTTTAACATTAAAATAATCCAGAATCAGAGTCTGGTTTATTGCCAAGTAGGTTTTCACACATGGAAAGCTGCTTTCAGTACATAACATAAACATAGTGAAAGAAAACTAAACTTAAAATAAAGGCAAGTCATGCATAAAACATCAACAACAACAACAGCAACAACAACAAAAACAAACAAACAAACAAGCAACAGGAAATACAGATATAGAATAGAATATAGTCATAATAAAAAAAAATATTAAAAACCTTTAAAAAACATGTACAATATATGAATTAAAATGAAAGAACTGTGCAGTTTTAGAAAGTGGTTGTATTTGCAAAAAGGTGCAAAATTGTCCCAAGAATGTGCACAAAGTATAAAAAGACTGTGCATTGTGCAGGGGTATAGTCCCAAATATGTGTTTTAATATAACGCAAATAGACAGTGTCTATTAACTTTCCATTTTAAGACATATCGAGGGGGGAGACCTCTAGCTCACTTGTATGTGTGTGCCCAACTCTCAGCCCTTTGCCTCATATCCAACTTTTTCAGCTGTCTTATCAATTAAGACAAAAATGAAATAATCTTCAAAAACAGACAGATTAAGGAAACATAATTATCAGTTGGCAGTATGCATTGTTTTTTTTTTTAAATAAAAAAAATATATAACAATAATCAATTTATAATGACCTTTTATATCTCAATGTATTAATTAGTAATATGACTGAAAAAAATCTACAATAATTCTGGTGTCATTTTCCAAACAGTGAAAGCTTGACTGTAATAAATACACTCAATCTAAAGCATATTATGTAGTAAGGTATATTTACAAGATAAATGTAAAAGTGTTTTTTTGCTAGTTATGAGGCTGGAGGGCGATTTAGTCAGCAGGGAGAGTGGAGGAACCTCTGAAATGAAGTGTCAAAAAAAAAATCAGACACAGCAGCCCTGTGGACGAGAGGGCAAGCCAAAAGAAATCAATACAATATCACATCAGATTACCTTCCATGACGTGATCCTGAGATGCTGCAGTTTTCAGATGTCACAAAGGTCGTCATCTTTTTTTGTTCAAGTTTGACTTTTGTGACGTTGAAGGAGAGCCGCATTGAGACACCAGCACACACGTATACATACACGCATCTGGCGAGCTGAATAACTGACTTGTTAATATTTACCTCACCTTGTGCCTTACTTAATTTCACTTCTTCAAGACTCCACTTTTTTTTTTTATAATTGACTTCACAGGAGGGCTCACTGTGCTTACTGAGTTGGAAAATCATATTTGGATACACAGCTAGTGAACTAATCCCAACCATGCAGAATTCTGGACTGGACTGGTAACAGCTGCAAGGCATCCTCAAACACTGGTGCTTCATCTCCCTATTGGCAAAACTGAGATTAGTCTCTGCAAGACTTTTTTTTCACACTTTTGAGCTTATCTTTCACTACCTTCATTTGCTTTCCAAATCTAGCAGTAGAGTGCTGGAGGATGTTGGGATGTGTGTTGCTCACTCAGCCCGGGGTCAAACAGTGATGACCTTTTATCTGGCTTCACATAGACAGAGCACTTACTTTCATATCTTAACAGGATACATATGTGAGTCACTTTTACAAGGATAGCTGGCAAAAACAAAACATGTACATTAATGTGTTTTCCTCCATTTGCTCAGTGGATGTCCGTCATTTTCAGTGTAGCATTTTCAAACCAAATATTTGAGTCGAAAAGTCATTACTGTGTTTTTTTCCTCACAAAAGAGAATCACTCTGAACTTTTGATTTATTATGAGACATGTATCCGTGACAGCACTATATGTCACCTTCATCGCATCTGTAGGTGCATGAGTTAGTGGCTTGTCATAATGCAACACTTCCTACAAACAAGGTGTATTTTTTTGTTGGATAAGGTTCATAACACTTACAAACTTTAAGAATTTCCCTATACTGCAAATGTGGGGAAAAATAGTTTTATCTTCTGACACATAAAACAGAATCTAAGTTTGTAAACAAAAGCTTATACATGGTGATTGATGATATTATTGTATCATAGATAAGTCACATTAAAGTACCAGTATTATGAAAAGTTGCATTGCAAGTTATTTTTGATAAACACAAGTCTAAAGCCTAGATTTTGTCCTGCCATTTTATTCTCATTTTAAACACAAATAATAATAATAATGCTCTGGATGTCTAATAATAATAATAATAATAATAATAATGATAATAATAATAATAATAATAATAATAATAATAATAATCACAATAATGATGATGATAATAATCATCATCATCATAATGAAATCATTACAAATTTACAACAACACACAACTCGGGAGTCAACTTTGAGCAAATACATGTTTGCACAGTACAACAGGTAAGGTCTTAAGACTGTGACAGTGTTATTGTTACCATTAATGCCACCAGTAATTAATAAATAACCTACACAATCATATCATAATATGATTGTGTAGGTTATTGAAACTGTGGTATCATTATCATACCTTGAAATTCTCAAACCATCACAACCCTAGTCTACATAGTGTTTTAACCACGAGTCTCTTAAATGACAGGTTTCCAGGTGTTCTTTTAGGGCATTCTCACTCCCAGTTGGTCAAATACATCTTGGTCAGTGGCTGTATGCTTCAGAATATGATGCTGTAAGTGGCATTATTGTATTATGATGGGAGCAAAGGAAGTCAGGTGATGTACCTAAAAGAGTGCGCATGGATTAGGCTGGATGGATTGGTCAAGCAAACACAGGACTTTCACCCAGAAGACTGCTGTTTGTGTCCCATTTGTAACCAAAAGTCAGCGTTTTCTTATGTTAACTTACGTATGTAAGTTAATTTACATAACATACTTAACTCACATTGCGTATGTGGAGAACTTAGGTCATATAATGTCAGTTAACACAAGTAACAGTATTTTTTTAGCACAAAACACGATCATTTCCTAAACCTTACCAAGTAATTTGGGTCCCTAATCCTAACCAGAACCTTATATTGAAAGACCCTAGATGCATGCAATAAGCAGAATATAATGAGCAGAAACTAATGTGCAAAACTTAGGATAGCGTAGACCGTCATATTAAAGCATAGGCCATATTTTATGTGTTGGGATAGATAATGTGCTTTCAATTCAGAACAACAACAGAAGTTTCTTGTAATTGATAAAAAGTCACCCAGTATTGATGTCCAAGTTAACATGGAGCACATGATGGGGCAGGGATTTTAGGAGCACTTCTCTTGGAACAAGGTACGCACATTTTACCTCATACAACACAGGTGTTCATTTTGGCTTGTCCCTGCCTTTTCGGCTCAGGCTGTAATTACAAAGCACCCATAGGTGTCCACATCCCATTGTTCCCATAATCAGCACTTAGGCTGTCGGTAAGCACTCTACGGTAATTTAATACTGGCGGTAATGAGTTCATTTGCAAAGATCTGCATATTTTGAGGAGAGGTACAATGCAAAACGCCAGGAGTGATGGAAAAGCTGATTCCCCATGGTGTTTAAGAGGCTTCTCTCCCCGTTCCCATAACTGATTCCTGTTTCTTCTCTGAAATCATAATAACAATGGGAGCCTACTCAATTCTGCTGCAAATGAATCAAGTGAAAATATCATTAGATATGATATGAATTGCATTAATTTACAAAATGAAGTTTGGTATGCTCCACTAGATCAACTCACTGGTGCTGAGCTGAATCCAGATTTGGATATTATAGGGAGATAAACTGTTAACCCAACATAATTTTTGATTTTATTTTTTGTGCGTCTTTGCATATTGCAGCAACACTCTTAAATGGAGATTACTGCTGATTCAATCTGAGTGAAATCTGGTATTCATTAGTTTTGCAAGTGTAGCTCAAAATGTTTCACCATTTAATCGTTAAAAATTTTTCTTCTTTCCCTTGCTCATTGTCTTGTGGCCCCCCTAAAATGCATGAATATCATTTTTAAAGCTTACGTTAGCGATCTTTCATAGCGATCGTTCAAAGCTAAAGATGTGATGGCAAATTGCCGGACTTTAAAAAACTCACAGCAAAGCATAGTCATTTCACCTCAGTACTTTGTGTTTTACACCTTGTCATGAGTCAAATCATGGAGCAAAGGTAACATATGCAGAGCTGAAATCACAGATGGTACAAAACAACGGGTAATATCTTTGGCCCACCAGCTGATTAAAAAGCCTGTTAGACTGCTGGAAGTTTCATGATAACAAACTGTCGTCATTCCCCACTGATTGCACTGATTGAATTGCAGTACCAAAATTCATGGCCCAAGGAGAAAACTAATGTTGAGGATGCTGTCACTAAAGAAAAATAAACTAAATTTTGATTACTTCTTTTTGGTAATCACATGTCTGATCAAAAGATGCCCAATATTGGATTTTTTTTTTTTTTTGCCAGTAAACGATATGCCAGTACTGGTCAGTACAAATGACATGCAGATGTTATTGTGCATCCCTTGTCTGATCAATTAAGCATACAAATTAGAACAAATGACAAAAAAAAATAGATACATAAAGTTTTAGCTACAATGAATTTCAGTTTACCTTTAAAAAACGGTTATATTTGGATGGCTCTAAACTGCATCTTCAAAAGAGGTTTTCTATTGTATAACATCTCTTCCTCTCATATTGTTACAAATAAAAGAACATATTTTTGGTATTTTTTTTACCACCTTTGTTGTTGAAGTGTAGAAAAGCTTGTCATCCATGTGCTGTGCCTTTTGAGGGAAAGTGCTTTTGAAAGGATGTATCAAGCCAGCCAGTATCAACCCCCCTACAGCACCTAAACAGAGCTTCTCTCAATCCTCGTCACAGAGACGACGGCTGCTGAATACTGAGCAGAAGAGACAGGAGCTGCCCCTCAACCTCGAACACACAATTATTCTCTCACCCGCTCTCACACAAAGACAGACTTACATGCATATACATGCGCGCACGCAATTAACTACACTATGTGAAATAGCACACACCTACGCAGGGATTTTAGCTCCCAGAACACTAACAGCATCAGACATACAACCACACACTCCCTTTCAGCAGGAAAAATGGACCATCTGTGAGCTCTTCAGGCCACCAGCCAATGACATTGTTTAGGTCTCATTTTAACAGCAGTCGTGAACTGCATTTTGAATCTTTGTTCAGCCGTCTCTAGCATTTGGTCGTTGAAAAGCCTTTTTTGTTCTTGTTGTGCAAACAGTGGTGCGTAGATGTGAAAAGAGACTTTATTAGAACTAAGCCTCGCTCATTTTTCTGCTTTTGTATAATGTGAAGTACAGTCATCTTCATTTACAAAGGTGGTAAAAACATACTCATCATGCTAATGAAATTTTATTCTGATACTGCATATTATGAGGTTCATTAGGGAGTTTAAAGAAAATGCAATCCTCTAATATCACCAAATTGTTTAGTTTGAAAGACTATTTTATAGAGAGGAATTGTCCTTTCCTTAGTTGTATCAAGTAGGGATTTCCAAATCGAGTTTGTGTGGCTCCGATCCCCGTCAGAGTCCTTTCATATTGGATATCTCCTAATACAGAGTCTGATCAGATACTTAGTTTATTTACTTAAATCTACAATTGGTAACTTTTATTAAAATAATTCATATTTGCTAAAATTGTCCCTATATTCTGATAAAAGGACTTGAGATGGGTAGTCTGTGAAAAAAGTGTGTCCTTCTCTCTCTACCTACTGTTTCAAATGGTATTTGCTAGAATCAGACTGCAGCACACTGAAAAGAACCAATAAGAGCTGAGGAGTCTTTAATGCAGCTGTCAGTCATGTCAGTCGCTGCTTGTGAAATGCAGTCATACTGTCAAATTCGGCAGCGCTGATCATATTTACATCAAGGTTCTGTTACTGCATTGCCCGTTTCTCTCTTCAGATGTTGTCAGAAACATATTCTAGTGTACTGTTTAGCTGTAAATGACAAAGTTTGTGACCGTCATGTTGGAAACAGCTGACTGAAATACCAAGCATCGCTCACTGGTCAGACCAACTTTAGCCATGTGAATTCTGTCTTGTGTTCTCCAAAACGCTGTTTTGCAAAGGTACCATCATTGCATCCTGGACCTGGCGCCACACAGGACAGTTGTGATTGGTTGTCACAGCGCTGTGATTGCGGGAGACTACAGGCTTACACACAGGAGGTGTCATACAAAAATGATGACCGAATGAAATTCTCAACAGATAACCTGCATATTCATGAAACTTATAGGAAATGTCACTGCTTTATTTTAGGTTTGATAGGAGCTTAAAGGGACACTTTGTTCACCCCAAAGTCAAAAATACATAATGTTCCTCTTGCCTGTAGCACTATTGATCAATCTAGATTATTTTGGTGTGAGTTGCAGAGTTTTGGAGATAAAGGCCGTAGAGGTGTCTGCCTTCTCTTAAATATAATGGAAATAGATGGCAAAACATTTGAAACGCGCTGCAATGTCTCATTTTTAGAAATTATGATACCCAAGACAGTCTACAAAACTGACTGTGAGCAGTTTCAACTATTGAAACTATTGGAACTATTTTCTGTTTACCAAACTACGTCCGCCAACAGTGTCATCCCACAGAAGGAAGCACTTTTATAAGTCCTTGGCAAAAAGTTAATTTTTTTTTTGTTTTTTGATGGATTTGCATAAAGGTAGTTTGGCAGGACTAATATTAGTTAATATTTATATATGTAATGTCTTACATTGGTACAATGAAAAATACATTTTATCTTTGTAAACATAGCACCTGCTCTGTCATTTTGATGAATACTCTACCGTGTATAATCAGTTGAAAGCTCTTTTATAGTGAGTTTTATTTTTGAAGGTTAGGCTCGGGCACAAAATCCGCTTCCATCTGTAATACAAAAACAACCTTCACCACCTTCAGTGGAAGGCAATCGATGATATCACACAACCAGATTCAGACCAACATGAAAGCATTTTTCTTTTTTGCCTGCCTGACATCTTTATTCCCTGCTTGTATCTGTCAAAAGGAGCGTGTATCTTAATTCCCATCAAAGCCCACAAACCTGTTTGTGTCTGAGATTAGCCCTGAGCCTCAACCGTGGAGCCAGGGTCCATTTGGTGTTGTGACGTTCCCAAAAAAATATCTGTTTGCCTCTGCTGTCTGGATCTGCGTCACGCTGACAGTGGCCATGTAAAAGCAGGAGGATGTGAGCAAGAGCTTAGCGTGAATGGAACAAGAGATTAGAGAAACTGGGAGAGTTGGGATGAGGATACAGGATATTCCAGTTGCACACTCCCCACCTCTAACCTCCCCACCCTTGTCAGACAGAATGGAAAACTTGTCCGTGTGTGTCAACAAACTGTGTTTACCGGGGTGCATCTGTGTATTTTATTTCTTAGCCAGCGGTGCACGCAGTGCTGACGGCAGTAAGGGCAGCAGCGGCATTGATATCCATTCACTGGGAGCCCATTTGCTGCCTGACATGAATTACTTGTATCACTTCAGTGATTATAAGTGTAGACAGCCTTTAGGATAGAGAGATAAAGAGGGATTAGAAAAGGGGAAAAAGTAGAGTAAAAACTAAGGAAAAAAAACAGAAAAATTAGATCTTTTGTGATTATATATCCATAGCTTTTTTTCCTTTTATTGAATGGAATGATAAAGCAGTTTTAACTGAAAAACCTTTTTAAAACTCAGTCTAAGGTCACTTTCAGGAGCTGAATATTGTTTCTTACAGCTGGTGCCATTTTTGGATCCAGTTTTCAGGTTAGCATTTGGATTAGCTAAACACAGAGGCTAACAAAATTATTTTCAAATCTCTTATTTACCCCGACTTTTAATTCTACCGGAAAAGGGCACATTGTCGCGGTTGTTGTTCAGATGGTAGAGCAGATTGTCCTTCAATTAGAAGGTTGGTGGTTCGAGTCCCAGCTCCTCCAGTCAATGTGTTGAAGCGTCCTTGGGCAAGATAATGAACCCCAAATCCATTGGTGTGTGAATGTGTATAATTGGTTAAAAAACTGAGTAGCAGGTGGCACCTTCTTTGATAGCATCAGCCACCAGTGAGTAAATGAATGTATGTATGAAGAGGTGAATGTGACTCGAAGTGTGAAAGCGCATTCAGTGGTCAAATGATGAGAAAAACGCTATACAAATGCAGGTCTGTTTACTATATAACCATTTATAAGGCAAATATTGTTTTTGAAGACTAAACCAGCTGTAGATAATTAACATAAACTGTTGAATTTGTTTGACTTAATTGCCAAATTGTAACCTGGCAACTGTCTTTCTAAAGTGTTCTTTGCAAGGTGTCTGTATGCAACCAAAAATGTTTTTTTCGATAAAGAAACAGAGATTTGAAAGGATTCAGAATCAACTCATCAATTGAGTGATAACATGTAAAATATGAATGAAACCTACATTTTTGAGGCTACACAGGGGCAGCAGAACAAGCTGAAAGCACAACATAGATGAGTGTAATGCCATTTTAAACACACAGTAATATTATATTAAATTTACAAAAGTTATAAATGCTTTGTTAAATTTGGACTTATTTGTCAAAAGTTTCTTAAAGCTATTTAGCTGTTAAGCTAATTTTAGCCAAGCATTACCTTGCCAGTTATGTTAATTTTAGCTTAGACTTACTGTTTTTTTGTGCTACTTTAAATGACAAACTAAGCTAGAAGTTTTAGGATGTTGTCGGATTGGTCAAACTGAGTGATCAGTAAAAGTCAATTAAGTGTTGGCTTGCTGGGAATGAATAGTGTTATGCATGTTGATTGAGGAAATAAAAGAATTTGTGGCACACTTTTTAAACAGCATACTTTTTACTCTGTGGGCTTGGAGGACTGTATCAGTTATTTTCAAGACAAAGGGCTCAAATTCAAGTAAAGTTACAGGTTAACGATGTTAAAGTCCAAGTTGAATTGCAAGTCTCTTTTGATTTTGCCGAGTCGAGTCTAAAGTCTTCAGTCTGACTTAAGCTCTAATCATACAAGTCTGCACCCTGCAAACAATGTCCTGTTTACACATCCAGCAGTAACGGATCCACAGCAGCATATATTTGTTGTTGTCCAATATTCACTGTCCTTTGGCCTCCAACTCCTGAGACAGATATATGGCTCTTAAACTGCTAATGCTCTACTTTGTTGACCAACCAGTGCCTAACTTTGTTTATCTTTAGAGATAAGGACCTGAAGTGAATGTCCTTCACTTTGGGAATTCAGCTGGTTTGGACTAACACTTGGCGTCAAACTGATGACCTTTTAGTTATACAACTGTCTATTTAATCCCTTGGGGGTTAGGCAGACAGTTGCCCCTGTACAGAGCTGTCTGTCTCTCCACTCCTCCAGCTGCTCAGTGTTATCCATTTTCAGATAGTTTTAAACAGTGAAGGAAGAGGAGGGTTGAGAATAAACAGATTAGTGCACTGAACATAATTCTGTGTTTTTATAAGACTTGTGTCTGTTCTTTGTCTTAGTTTGACCCATCCCAGTGGAATGAGCTCATAACTCGTCCTGTGTCACTCAGTTACTCCTCCGCTCCCTCATTGCAGAAATGATCATTTATGCATAACTGAGATAGTGCACTCCTTTATTGGTAGGGAAAAGTAGTTTTAATAAACTTAAAAAGCAGAAGGTCATCACTTTGCATCATGAGTCATCTGAGTTGTGTTTTGTATGAGTAAAGCCTGTGGTTACAAAACTCTTTGTCAAAGTTTGGTCACCAGGCTAACTCAAGTGTTTACTGATTTTGATCCCTGAACTGTTATCTCTAGGGTTGCATGATAATATTGACACATCATCAGCAGATATTGGCTTTAATTAAAATAAAATATCAGAATCGGCCAGAATGCTGATTTCTGCCGATATTACAGACCAGTATTATTGTTATTGTTATTGTTATTATTATTATTATTATTGACAAGTAGACTTGGACAAAAAATCAAGTTAAAATGTTGGGGGTTTTTTTGCACAATGAATAAATATGACATACATTGAAAACAGGGCTGACAAATGTTTACTTTTAAAAAATGCAATTAATCACAGAATTTCAATAGTTAATAGCAATTTGTCGTACTTTTTAATAACGTTTTCAATGCCATTATTTTGATTTCAAACTAGTTACGAAGTCCGCATTGACAAGGTAAAGCAATTTCTACTAGATTTTCTTGATCAGGAATCAAATGACAGCAAATCCTGTGAAATGGCATGCTGTTTTTCCATCGCCAAAATTTAGCTGAACTTTGGAGCATTATTTATTACTCCTGAAAAGTAAACATGACATTAATGTTACCTCTAGACTCCTCATGTCTTCTTGTTTCACATGATAACAGTATCATTTTGAAACAGCCTGGTACAGCCTAAAGACGAGAATTTCAGCCCGGGATTAATGCAATTTAAAAAACGCATTATATACATCGCCTAATTGAAAAGCATTGTATGTTATGTCTCCATCATGCGTCCATCACGATAATGGTATGCTCACTATGATGTTCATTCCACTACAAAAGATACTTGATGATCTCTAAAAATTATGTGGTGAAAAAACTGGATAGCTGGATATATCGATATCTGTATCGATTATCGGCCAAATGTGTTGTTACACATCGGCATATAAGATATCAGCAAAAAAACCCAAATCATGTATCCCTAGTTATTTGCTGTTGTATACCTCCATGAAATGTCTTATTTAAAACATCTTACATCTTTCAAATATCTACACTTTTCGATGACCTTTAAGCAGTTGCCAAATTACAGTAATGCATAAGCATAGCTCTGTTAGTGTTCTCATGTCACAAAACAGAGTTGCTTTATTTTATATAACTATAAACAGTCAATACATACAGTGAATGACAGCTGTGAGCTTAACTTTAAATCCAGAGAAGTAATCTCGTCAATTATACACAATTGAAATGGATCCATAAAGTCGTAACCCAGAAAGAGGAAATGGAAAAAAATGTCTTAATAGTTCCTTGCTTGGACAAGATCTTCAATAACAAAAACTTTGGTGAACATTTCCTTAGAGATACTGGGCTGTTTGTAGTGACTCATATGAGGGAGAACACAATCATTTCTGATCTTTCTGATGCTGTCACGCAGGATCTGTTGCCCCAGTGTAAGCTCTCTATTTGTGGAAGGAGCCTGAGGGCATGTTGGGTTTCTCTCCTTTGGGTGCTGTCTGCAGCCTCTACCCACAAGTGACAAGATGTAAGACTTTCTGCACAACAGTGGGCATAAATGACACAGAACTGGTATATGTTATGGCAACATCTCTCTTCTCGCAGTATCTCTATCTCTTTTCCTCAGTGTCCCGCCTGCCACAACTGTGCTTGTTATTTGTGTGCACTGTGTGTTCTGACTTTGCAGAGAAAGCTTTTTCTTTTTTTTTTTTTTTTTTTGCCAAGACCCATTCTCCCCTAAGATAAGATGATCTCGATAAAAGATCAAGATCGCATTCAGCTACAAAAACCCTATTTCCTTACTCCTCTGGGGACATTAAACCATTTCCTTTTGCTTGGGAAAAAAAAAGAAAAAAGCAACCAAAGTATTCACACGAGCACGGCCCGCATTAAAGCACCTTTTCCACCTCATTGGCTGGCCTTTCCAGATGCTATCAATGAGCAGGTGATTTTGGTGCAGCCCATAAGTTCTGCATTGCAGAGGCTTAGTCTGAATCACTAAATACAGGTTGTGGTGTGGGTATCTTTACAATGCATTAAGACTATCTGCACAGCAGTGACCCTGACTGCTGCAAGTAGAAAGCATTATAAATATACAATAATTACTTCTCCTTTCTAGGGATTTAAAATAAAAAAAAGATTTAGATGAGTTTCATATTTGAATTGTAATAAAACTTTCTTTCTATATGAATGATGCTTGTTAATTTTTTTCATTGCTAACAGACTGACAGAAGAGTGTGATTGAACACACACAGGCGGATTAGTATTTCTGTGCGTCTCCTGCATGCTCGTCTCATAAAAGTTTCCTTTGGGACCATGCAGTGATTAATTAATAAAGCTTATCTAAGGAGGGAAAACTATGTAACTTATCTCAGTCGATGGCTGTCTTACTGAATCTTTTAGCAATTCTATGATAAAGCACAGAAAAAATGCCCATTCTCTGGTAGACGTGTCTACTTTAAACTTTAGACATTTATAAAAATACCTCTGCGCACAAACCACTGCAAGCTTCAGTAAAAATAATTTTCTGTCAATAACCCCACTTTTTTAGCCTTTCAATCATACACTTAACTACAACTTATCATAAAGCCGGGGGATATAACGAATATATTTGAATATCATTATTATGCGTTTTTTGGCAGATCTGATATTGTCATAGTATAGTTTTCAGTGTTTCTGTATTTCAGTGTTTAACTACCTGATATTCTTTAAATAATGAATCATATTCTGTAAGATGATGGTGTGTAGCATTACTGTCCTATGAAAGCTATAATATCACGATATTTTAGGGTATTTGTGCAATAAAGATACTTTTGACGAAAAGAATATTTATTTGTTATTAATTTGATGAACATACAGTTGCAGCAAAATAAGTGTTTTATTTGTAGGCTATCTCAACAAAAAAACTGAACAAAAATTATCTCTCACTTTCACTCTTTGTAGACAACAACAGTAACTAATAGTGAGATTCAGATTCAGTATAAAATATAATTATTAACAACTAAATAAAATCGTTAAAAAATTACACAAATACTGTTGCCAAATGCAAAAAAAATAATTATTCAACTGGTTATTGCGTGATTGTTGTTAGTTAACACAACAGCCCTTTTAACACAAAGACCGAGCTATAAGGCTGCTACGAAGTCCCTTCTTTACACCACCTTTGCATTTTTACACAGAGTCAAACAACGGCGTCATCTTCTACTCCAGTGTGACTTTAGACAGCATGCCAGCATTGTGAAAGCAAAAGCGGGTGAGACGTAATACAACAGCGTCTGCCTGTAGTGTCACATATAACAAAAGCGCCATCAGTGCTTTCCAATCATTTAGCTTTTGTCACATGGCTGATCTTGTCCTGTGTGTTAAGGGTGAGGAGCTCCTGGACCTTATTGTTTTCCATAATTACGGACATTTTCAACTGCTGACTGCTGCCAGCTACTTTTTTAATCTTCTGCGGTGGATCACAAGCATAACAAGCCATCAAAATGTCCTGTCCATGCCGCCCATGATCCCATCGCCATGAGACATTGTTTCGGCATTGTTACTACCTCTGATGTCACCTGAAAGGCGAGACAGCTCTGCCCCGGCCACTTTGCGATTGTACCTTTTCTACAGAACGGCAAGGTGGCATAATGTTGTGAAATTCCTGCCTTAAAGAGTTCAGTGGGCTAGTGACTCGTTTTTACATGACTTTCGTTGAAACTGGTGGCTGCAAAAGGCCTGCCACATTGAAGAATGGTCACAGAGCAGTGATCCCACTCCCCACTGTCTCTATTCATATGCTAATCCAACCCCCAGCACACCCACTAATTACTGATCCTCAGCCAGACGGTGGGTCCTGATTCACTCCACTGACCAGCAGACACATTCAAAACCCCAAGGGGGAGAACTGAGTGATGGGTCATTTATGGGATGTACACACAGACATGAATCAATTTTACAACATCACGTTTACAATGTGTGGATCTTAACAATCAATAAACCAGTAGGCCTCAACACTTTTAGAAGTTGAGTTGTTGGAACGAAGGATGTAAATCTGAACCAGAACCTTCCTATGACCATGTTGTTCATTGTTTAGCTGTTTCTTCATATGGCTTTCTGAGTAAAGCCAATAATGACAAATAACCAAAGGTGGTCTGCAGAGATACTCTATTCTGCTTTTTAATCTGGTTTTAGTTGGTATGGAGACTGGTGGAGATAGGTGCACAAGTTCTCCGTGGTTAGTTAAACTAAAAGGAACTGAAATCATATTTGGTCCTGCTTCTTACCATTGTCTGGCTTCCATGATCTCTTCCTCCCAAAAGAAGCCCTGGTTCTCTTTGCAGTTTGACCAGAAAAAGAAAAAAAAACTCATACAACTTAGGAAAAGTTTTAACCACAGTATGGACCATGAAAAACTGAATGTGAGTGGCGTAGCACACACAGATAGTACATACAGTTTATGTTTCAGGATAAACGTGGCAGGAATAAATGAAGTATCAGGTAAATGTGGACTTTTTTTTTTTTTAGGAAAAACTCTAAGTCACATGGAGTTTGGCTCTTACAGATATTTTTCTGATATTTTCAACTATGGCTGTGTTAACCAAAGAAAATCTTGGTCAGTTGAAATTCTGCCTACCCTTTAACCAACTGATTGCCCAATAGGGGAAAAAATCTGCATGTCATCTCTAGATTAACTAAATCACCACAGTGCACTGAGTGCACTCTACCTGTTAGTGTTGTGTGTGTTCGACGTGTTTTTTTTCTATCTCAGGGCTCGACATAAACACTTCCACAGAGCAAGTAAACTCTGTGTTCAAGCAAGTGGAACCCCTCAAGTGACAAAGAAATGTGATCTCCAGTGTAACATTATCTGATTATCTTATCTGAACATTAACTGATGAAAAATCTGGCATACTGGACACTTAAGATGCCACCTCTGAGGTTGAAGGTGTCATATACAGCATAATGTTACTAATGTGAAATATATCTGTATTGGTGTGCTCAGTATCCCACCTGGTAGAGTGGGTGCCCCATTTACAAAGGCTGTGTCCGTGCAGTGACCACGGGTTCAAGTCTTGCCTTGCCCCTTTGCTGCATGTCATCCCCTCTTTCTTCCCCTTTCACACTGTCCCTGTCCTATCCAATAAAGACAACATCCCCAAAAAATATCTTTTGAAAAAAAAAAAAAAGAATCTCTGTATCGCAGTGTGCAAGAGAGACTTTTCTTTTTCGGCCAGAAGCTATCGTGAGTCATCCTGCCGCTACAGCAAGAGCCCCTTCATAGCTTCGCTATCCAGCGTTGAACTGCAGTCTTATTGAAGATTTTCAAAATTAAATCCAAAGTGATAAATCTGACACTGAAAGTTTTTTTCAGTTCTCCGATTAAAAATGAGAGTTGAAAAATGTTTTACTTTGGGTAAAATGCTGCGGCCGTCACTTTCTCCAGCCATCCAATCACGGTGGAGAAGGGGCGGGAAAAAAAACACCAAGACCATCCGTTACAGAGGATAAATACAGATGCTCAACAGCAACACCTGTTGTTGAGATGGGAAAAGGAACACTTTGTTGGACACGCGGCCATATTGAAGTAACACCACCAATAATCCAACCAATGAGAATTTAGTTGCACAAGAGCATATATCATCCAACCGATCGACCAACCAACTGGAACACATCAGATTTCATCCTGTTCATAGTTCAGTCATGAATTCTGAGGGCAGCACAAAGCCTCTCTCCTGCAGAGCTGCTGGCAGCACCGTCAGCCGATAGGTCAATCACACTAGACGGCAGTGGAGGAGGTTTCACTAGCGTCTGGTTCAAAAGTAGTTTAGCCAACTTCACTGACAGTCATCAGCGAAGCTGAGAGCGCCGGAGCAGCCAACAGACTTGAAACGCACTGCCCTGCCTCACGCTGTCTGGCGTCACGCTGTTGTCTGTCTCCATTCTTCTCTCTCCTCTGCTGTAGTCAGTTTTGTGGTAAGGTCATTTTGAGACAAGTCTGTAATGTTTACAGCCTGCCATGCTGTTGCCTCTGCATTGCTCTGCCGACAATTACGCAGCTAAAAAATGGTTTGAGGGGCTTTTGACAAATATGTATACCAACATATAGTATATGCAGGTTTACTGACAGGATTTGTACTCCTGAGAAAAGACAAATAGTGTAACGGTGGGGTACGGATATAATTAGATAGATAAAAACAAATCCACTTATACTATTAGATACCACCAAGTCTTAATTACCCGGATGGGTCCACTAGACTTTTATAACACCTGACAAGAGAAGAATTTCATTAATGAGCACCAAGTGACTTTGGTATTATTAGTCCCCAAGTGTATGTAAGTGTGTAAATGGGTGTACAGTATGTGTGTGTTTGTGCCTGCTCTCCCCTGTGACTAATGTATCATATGCAGCAGCAGGGTCGTCTATAAATAACAACATGATGTTCATTTACTGAGTGGGAGGGGTGACTTGTGTCTGGGCAGATGGATGAATGTGTGAGTGTGTGTGTGTGTGTGTGCGCATGCGTGTGTGTGTTGTGTGTGTGAGTGTGTTTTGTTCTTGCTTGCTAGCGGACGGTCAGTTAGGTTTTATTTGAGACAACAGTGTGGACTTCAATATTAAGCCCACACACACATTCACAGAGTGCCTGAGGCAACGGCAACATACACAGCAGTTGCTCGCTGGCCGAGCTTGTGCAGTGTGGTGGCCGATCTGTGCTTACCTCATGCAGGATGAGGTTGAGGTCTAACTTCACATAACCCTGGGAAACAATAACAACACAGCTGTACTGTCGAGTGAGTGGGCATGCTTTGACAGCCAATGTCAGATTATAGCTGAGAAATGCAGGATTGAGTCAGGGTGTTGGGTGGGAACTGGGGCAGTTTCTTCAGCCCTGGAGCTCAAAGACAGCTATACAGAGTAGTTAATTATAAGTGCTTATTTTTACAACCAACAATTAGAGTCTATACTGTCAGATTGTCTCTCCTGGGCTGTGAGATTGGATACTGAGATCATGAGAACAAAATCAGCTACCCCGTGCCCTGCAAATCAGGCAGTTAATCACTGTGGTTTGTGGTGGGGACGAATTTCAAGTTTTGGGGGTTGTCTTGTTGAAAACTGTTTACTTGTGGTATATTTCCAGCAGCAGGTTTGCACGGTTCAGTTTGGTTCAGTATGCATTTTTTTTTACATTTCCATCGTGAAAAGTTGAGGGTGGTACCTTTCGTACTTTTGGAACCGTTCCCATTGTTGGTCACCCCTCTACTTGAGGTACCTATCACACAGATTCAGAACTAAATGGTGGAGCTAGAAACGCTGCAGTTCTCTGATTGGTCAATAGAGAATCAACACTGTGCTCAGGACTGAGCGATGGCTGGTTTAACCACTGTTCATATCGTGACAAGTTTTTCATATATTAGTAAACTAAAACTATAAAATGAAAGGCTGTTTGCATCCTTTAGAAGCAGCTGTGGATTGAGAAAAAAATAATTCAATCCACTGGGGCAGACTGCCGGCAGCATTTTAAGGTGGATTTCTTTATATTTAATGTGTGTGAACTTTCAGCTAGCTCTTGTGAAGTCTTAATGAAAACCAATGCCCAGGATAAATAAATGCAGAAATCTGTGATGTGATGTAACCAATATTGTTGTAAGTACACTAGACGCTAGTGTGTAGATGTAGAAAGATTGTAGGGAACATATTGCCTTTTCACTCAATATTGCATACTAGTACAAAATTACGAAGATGATGCATCATATCCAGCATTTCAAATGAATCAAATACGGATACATTTATAGTCACAAAAAATGGCAGTTTAATCCTCTTTAAGCCCTGTTCGTATCCGATGCCTATTGACAAGCAAGTAATTCTCTGTCAGCTCTGCAGTCTCAGTATTGAGCTACTTTGGATTCATCATGAGGCTTTTCTATCCTATGAGCTTCTAGTATCCATCTGTCTTTTATTTGTTTCCCCGGTTATATTTGACATTTGGAACATCATTGTCCTGCATTGCTTCAACTACGATAAAAGCAACAGTTTTTACACCCTGACTGCCAAACATTTCAACAGTACCCCTCTGTGGTACTGCAAATAGAGAGAAAGAAGCCGTAATGTTTAATTCACTGTAAGTGATTAGCCGTATCTGCAAACAGGTGGCAGTTAGTATGTCTGTTTGTGGCCTGTGTATGTAGCCTCACTTCTTTCTGTGAGGGGAAAGAGGGAAAAATGGAGAGCACAACTAAACAAGGCTTAGATCGGATATATACTTAAAGATGCATTTGTGCTGCATTATTGAGCAGACCCTGTGAGGTTGGGCAGTCATCTGTAAGTTCAGAGAAATGGTTTGATTCAACAGCCTGACTAGAAAAGTCCAGTTAGAAAAAATTGGGTGAGTTACATTCTCCCTGTTCCAATATCTATTGTGAATAAGCACATTATCGTGTTTTCCCATTCTCTCGCTAAATTTCAAAGTTAAGAAATAAAAATAAATCTTATTAAAACACTGTGAAAGTTCCTAGTATATTACTGAGAATCATATTAGTTTGGTGATTATATTTTGGGCTGCAACAACATCTATTAAGCATTTGACAATTTTGTCGATGAATCGAAGTTTAGAAAATGTCAGAAAGTAGTTAAAAATGTCCATCACAGTTAACCCTTCACTAGGCCCCACCCCTTTGTGATGGTCCATCAAGACGTCGGAGCTAGCTGAGAGGGCAACAATGTCACTAACTTCATTCCCTGAAGAAGTATTATCACATTTTTGGGAAAACAAAAAAGACTGAGAATGAACAGAAATGTCAATTTTCTACCAGGTGTGTGTCATCGCAGTGCGCGCAAATGAACAATATTTGCTGCTGGCTTCCACCAGTCCACCCGTGAAGGTCTGGGGGCTGGCGGACTGGTGGGAACTCCAGGGGAAGCCAAACACCGTTCATTTGCACACACTGCAATGACACACAGCTGTTTACACTTATCAGGGTTTAATTTTAGTTTTTGAATGGGGAAGAAATGTGTATCTCCTACCAACATCTTTGGGAAACGAGTATCATAATTACACGTGCCAGAGGCACAATGTTTATGACTGCATGAGAGTCTGTGGAGCAGAGCGGTGTAGTTGTCGGACCCTTGTCAGGGCCGGCAGATGCTCTGCTATGATTGGCCAGTCTGTGTTCGAAGGACACACCCACAATGATATCTTTAAATCACTTGTTTTGACTGCGCAAAACATGAAGATGCTTAATTTCCAATTACATAAAACCAATAAAATCAGTTAATTCCCACATTTGACTTTGGAACAAGTAAAACTTTTTGGTTTTCTGTAGATCGACTAACCCAATTAATCAACTAATCACTTAAACATTATTGGGCTGTATGAACCTCAATATGTAATATTTTATTGTAAATGGTATCACTGCCAGATTCCAGCTTTGAGCACTTAAATACATGCACAAAATATGTACACTTTTCTTAGCTTTAGTCAGAAAAGTAAGACAGTTTAACTTCTCAAAAATTACAGCAAAGCTTTAAAAATGCATTTCTTTGTAGGAGGAATACCTCGCAGTGACACTGTGATGAAAGCTTTGTTTGCATAACTGTTATTGTTTTCTCCCCACAACTGCTTCTTTGTCAAACTAATGATTTCCTTCCCTTTGTCCATGAGTCCACAGAGGGAGGTGCATGCAGTACACACAGACAGAGAGAGAGGAAAAGCTGCAGTGTTTCGCTGAAAGTCAGTTTTTCATAGGCTTAGTGAAATGTCTTGTGTTTCAGCTCAGGGAAACACACAAGCCCGAAACCTTACAGCATTATCTCCCAAAGACAGCTGTGCTGAGGACCTCTGACTTCCATGTGCTTATATGGTCTAGCTCAGTCCTCCCCCTCGACTTTCTCTACAAATGGTACAGTCCATTTAAAAAGGTGCTTGTCATCTCTCAATGCTCTGTGTCCTTTCAACAGTCAGCTGCAGGGAGCACATTTCACAGGGGCAGTGCTGGCTCTCTAACACACATACAGACGCACACATGCACACACACACTCGCATGCTGTTACGGAACTCTTAGATACACACATACAAACACACACAAATACACACAGGCATGCTCGTACACTGACACACTCACTCCACACATAGACACCATCTCCACAGCGTACACTCCTTCCAGCAGATACACGTTTCCCCTGAGCTGGATACCTCTCTTTAAGGGAAAGGACAAACTGCTTTGAGGATTTAACTTGGCTTTCTCATAAAAAGGGAGCGAGAACAGACAGAAAAGGAGAAAGAGGAAGGATTTATTTGGGGACACCTTCCTTCACAGGAGATGTACAACTTGTCAGCATGACACCTTGTCTGGATTCCCCTCTCCTCCTCAGGCAAAAATCCTGAAAATGATGGATGACAACAAGCAGCTGGCCCAGCGCATTGATGGGGCCATTCAGTCCGCCAGCCAGGAGGTGACCAACCTGCGCTCAGAGCTAAGCGCAACCAGCCGCAGACTGGCCGAGCTGGGGGCAACCGAGTCAGCCAGCATGCTTGAGACTCTGCAGCACAACCACAACGGTAAGTGAGCGACTCAGAGAGAGTGGACTGAGACTAACTGTGTGCTGCGAACATGTGGAGAGGGATGAGTACGCTCTGGTGCAGCTGTGTGTAATGTTGCTATGTGTGCACGTGTGTTTCATGTAATGGATGATGTGCAAGAGTGAGTTGAAAAAGCTTCCCCTCATGCAGCTATCCATGGGAATAAGTGCATGATTAAAAGTCAGCAAGTGAGTAAATGAGTTGAACAAAAGAGGTGAGGGGTTTCTCCTGGCTTGTGTCCACTCTTGGTTCACCCACAAATCCCCTCTCATGTTGAATAATTAACCTCCTGAACCTTGAAGAGGGGGGTAGTGCTGCACTTTAGTAGAGGCAGAGTGGGTAAAGTTACAACCTCTTTTCACTCTTGGGCACTCTGTCTGCAAGTTCATTCGGTGCTCCCTTAACTGGGCAATGGATCTGTGTCTCTTGAGGAGGAAGGGAAAAGGGGGCTGGTTTTAGGGTTGCTGTGGGTTACTGTTACCGAGAGCTGCTTGAATGGCTGCCCAGTCTGTAGAATGCTGTCCCCTGTGTGTGTGTGTGTGTGAGAGTGTGTGAGTGTGTGTGTGTGCTGCAGCTGCTCTGTTTGCCCTTTTCCAACTTTTTCACACAGTTTGACACACAGATAGGTAACAGATGTGTGTTTTTGCGTCTGTGTACATGCATAAGCACGGATGGCAGCATTAGCATGTTTGGATATGTGTGGCCATGGGTTGTCATGTCCTTTCAACTTTTGGCACACACACACTGTCACACTCTCGCCGTTTCCATAGCAGTCAGCTGGTACAGTGAGCTGTAGATAGAATACGTTCCATCTTGGCTTTGGGAGCCCTTGGCGCTGAAACCACATATATATCTGAGATACTTCCGAGATCAAGCTCCGTAAAAGGTCCGCTGTATTTCCTCTCTCACATTCAAATGGAATAACGTGCCGACTAACTTTCCTTTTACAATGACAAAGAGCCATTTAGTCCTCAGTTGACCTCTGTAATGTTTTTTTTTTTCAAAGAGGAAAATGTGAACGTAGGTTACCTTACACAGCTGGTCACGAACAGTTTGGTCATGTGTCAGCATTGTTTTCAATGGACTGCCCCTGTCGCTTTGTTTTTCAGCTATCTCTTTCTGTTTGTGTGTGTGTTTCTGTGTGTGTATGTGTGTGCCTTGCGGTATCCCTTTAACCCTGATGCATGCTCACACTCCTGCTGTTTCCATAGCAGTGTGTGTGCCAGTGTGAGTGACGACAAGCATTCCTCTGGGAGGGTTTGAGCACTGATGTCATTGTCCCTTGTAACTGCTTCTCTGCTCAGCTGAAATGATGCCTGAGGTGTGCATGTTCAGTAGTAGAATAACGGATGGGGCGATATGAAATTTTATTGCAGATTGTGGTTTTAAAATCCCTCACAGTAAGTTGATCATGGTGAATGTCCATTATTGAAACAATTAAGAATATAGTGTCCTGCAGTCCCCAAACATGTTCTGGGAAGTTTCTGTCCCTGGATTTAGCTGCAGAGTGAGTGCTTCTCTCTTTCATGCTTCTTTCTGGTACAGGCAGCTGCAGACCCAGACTGAGGATGAGTCTGATAGAGACAGAGGTAGCTGGAAGAAAAGGCTTTGCCCGGTCAGGCTCCAAGATAACGTTATCCTTTTTTCTGCCTTTATCTTAAAAGTGGTGAATTTACAGCTCATATTATAATCTAGGGCTCTACCCAACTCAGAATTATGTCAGTTGAACCATATGTCGCTGTTCAATGTGAATATTTAACTATTTGTTCCTTTTTTACACATAGAGTTGGAAGGTTTGGGGTTCAGCAGGACATTCAGGATGACAGTGATTTATTAAGTTGCTGTGGGCTGTAAATTCACGAAGCAGAAGGCAGAAGATAATATTATCTTGGAGCCTGACCAGGCAAAGCCTCTCCTTCTGTGCGAAGCTGCCACCGTGTACGCAGCTGCCTGTACTGAAGAGCAGCGTGAAAGCGAAGATTGCTCATTCTGCAGCCATATCTGGGGAACAAAACTTCCCCAAAAGCACACTGCACACTGACAGAAAAAATAACAACAAAACAATAAAAACTACAACTGCTTAACCTGAAGGAATTCCAGTCGACTTATGATTAGAATTTCTGACTCTCAGGGGGCAGCCATACTATAGTCTCTGTTGTTTGATTTCTAGTGTCTGCAAAAAAAATTGTTCATGATCGTGATCAATCGTTAATGTAGTCAGCACGTATTAGCTGGCTTGGCTTTTTTACTATGTTAAGTGAACGTAACTGTAAACCTGTACATTCAGCAGATTCTAGTTCAAACTGTTACTATATGGGAAAAAAAGGATTGAATAGTCGAAAATATTCCCATTAAACAGCCAAATCCAAGCAGAGTACAGCCACAACAGAATCTGCAAAACCAGTTAAAGCCACTAAAAAGGATGTTCACTTTAAAAAGATGTGTGTCTTTTTTGTGATGCTATAAAAATATTTATGTATTGAATGTAAGGTTAAGAAATTCTAATATGTTTTAGTGCCATTTTTAATGGTTTTGACCACAATTTGGTGATTACCAGGATAATATCATGAATTGCAATTATTTTGGCTAGGATAATCATGACAAAGAATTTTCATATCGCCCCATACCTACGTGGATGTCATTCAGATGTGGTGAAAATTAATAAAACTCGCATAAGGACCACATTAAGAGACTATAGCAACAGACTTTCTGGACTGTTATTAAAATGTTTCTGAAATGATGCACATTAAGAAACTGACATCTACCTGTAGATCTCTTTTGCAAAATGGATTTTGTCAGACATAATTGTCTAGAGATACAGTGCTAAGTGGCTCTGAGTGCCACTTTTTTCATCATCACAAATGACACAAGCTCAGGTCCTTTTGAAACAGAAGGTTATGGTTGCTGATGTCTGCCTTTGTTTGGCCTGTATATCTTCCCACTATCATTGTGTCATTGTCAATAAGTCCCTTTTTTTTTTTTTTTACTTCACAACCACCACTCACTGTCTGTTCTCAGCCCCCCTTTCTCTCCTCCTAGCTGTTCTATACAAGCCCAGGGTGTATAATAGAAACGGCTGGGGATAGGGGGATTAGGTAATTTATCACCAGTGGCTGTGTTGGGAAGGGAGGTGTGTGCTAAGGGTTGCTGGTTCATTGCACAACCAGCAGAGTGGGAGTCCTGAGGGAAGATGTGCTGGGGGGTGCTACCTGGCACTTCACTACCAGCAGCACTAACCTTGCTAGCAGGCTGGCTTACCTTAATTGCATTTCTACTGCCTTGGGGTTTGTATTTGCATGTTACATTCATCCCAGCAAGTGCAAACGTTGGGAATATATGGGACTGCTTCGTCTATTGTCTTGCTGCGGTGGTCTGTGGAGAGATATATGCTTACAGCTGTTTCTAAAAGACATAATATTCAGCCTACACTATCCCTCACACAAATATTTTGCATCTTGTCTTTATTCTCTGAGCTCACCAGTATCCTCATGTGGTAGTTCATGAGCATCCCCCTGGACTTTAATGGACTACATTTAACTTTGCTTTGGCGACATGGGGCTGCTTATATAGAGAAATGCTGAGCAGCCATAAAACTGGCTCAAAACTTCTGCCTGTGGCCCCATTTCTCACCGTTCTCATTTTCTCTTTGTGTATGGGAGAGAATGTCACGTCGAGCTCCCCTCCGGAAATTGGAAGAGTGAATGAGAAGCCCATTCAGGCGCTCATTCAGTCACATATAGGCCATGTATTTCTTTAGCTAGGGGTATTTTTGAGGTGTCTTTCAATTTACTTTTATAAGATTTTCAGTAATGGTGGTAGTGGACACAAAGCGTTTTATTCAAATTGCATCAGATTTAGAATGAAATGCTTCTTGCAGCCTATTTTATAAAGGTGCGTACAGGTAGGAAAAACTCCTCTCTTTGCAGTCTCCAGTTTATGTGCCACTCACACAGTCAAACCACGATTACGCACACTAGATCCACTGTGGTTACCTTGATTATATCTGGCACAACCGATACAGAGCACCCGTCTGTGCTGTTGTGCACATCAAACTGGTTGGGTTTATCTTGGTATTCTACACAGTCTCTCAGTGTATGCAGTGCAAATCAACAGGATAGTGGGAGATAGTGACATCCCCAGTATGCATGTGATAGAGGAAGGCCTTTAGCTACGATAAACCACATGCTGCTGGAGCAGAATTATGACTTAACACATGTTTGGCTTAAGAAATAAGAAATGTATTAAATGAATGGAATCCAAAAATATCGTACTTGTATGTTTTACATGTTAACATGATTTTAAACTGAATGTTACCAAGCTGTGTCTGCTTTAGACAGGAAGACTTGGACATATCTTAAACACAGTTATCAGCAGTTTGACAAGCTCCACTCAGAGGCATTTCCAGAGCTTGTTGCTGCACCTCCCAGTGTTTATCCGCAGATGAAATTTACTCTGTTGTCATGGAGAGGGCTCAGTTGTCATGACGTGATCGGCAGTTTAATCAGTGCTTTAAAGTCCTGCTCATTATACATTAAAATGCATGTAACCATATGATAGATACATATCAAATGTTCATGTTCCCATTCTTTTAAATTAGGAGTGAGTTTATCATGCTGCAGTAGCATTCACAGACTAACATTTTATTGCTAGTTACAGTAGCGTCTGTGTGTGACCATTACAATCCCACGACACATTGTTGTGCATTAATGCTGACGCAACCAGCCAGTGCTCTTTACATAAACAACATCCATTCTCAGTATCAACTACTACGTAAACTTTATTATTTCATGCTAACTGTAGACTGGCTCATGTACATACCTACTAATGCTGAAACCAATTTGAACCAACCAACCATTTTGAAACCAAAGATCTGGATGTCATCTCCCAGAAAAAAATGCAAGAGACTGCATGAGACTGTATTATCTGCATAAATGGTGACTTTTAATTAAAGGAAATAAAATAACAAGAACACTGCATCAGCATTCTGATGTTAAATTGAGGATGCATGATGATATTAGCATGTCATCAGAATCAGCCAATATCAGCTTTAAAATGAACTATCACAATCAGCCAACATGCTTTTTCCTCTTTTGTGCAAAAAATGAATATTGCATACAATGAAAAGCATTGTATTTGATGTCCCCATCTGCTGTTGGGCCATCGAGATAAGAGTATGCATAAATGATGTTAATGTTTTTGGTCCTTGACCCTGGAACTCCAGCACCATTAGGGAGGAAATGTTTCTGTTTCCTCCCTACATTGCACTTTTAGAGTTGTAGGGCTTGTACATGCTGTTAAGTGTCAGAAACAGGTTGCGATAACAGTCTGATTTGTCATAAATCAGGAGTAATACAAGCAAATTGTGACCCTGGGAGGAAGCCATGAGAGGGCAATGGGAAACAGGAGTCTCCTGGAGAAATGGGAGGGTTGTCAAGTATGGTAATGCATGTATAGTGTCCATGTCAACTTAAAATTATGTCACCAGAATACATCACATATACTAGTGATTGGTTAAGGCAAAATAAAATCCTCCATTACAGAAAAGGCTATATGTCTAATATAGTTGCAGTCTGTTTAAACACATGAAAGAGTTGTGAATAATGGGTGATAAGAGTGCTGTTGTAATTCATTAAGGTTTCCTTGCTTCCAAACACACACGACATGAAGTCATATGAAGTGTTTTTCCATCGTTTGGGATGGTTAATAGTAAAGTGACAGGAAATTGGGCAAGGGAGGGATAGAAGGATGACATGCAACATATGTCCCTCACTGGATTCAATCCAGGAACATGATGATTACATGTTTCCTTTTTTGCAAAAAATACAAGTAATTGTGTGCAATACTACTACTACTACCACTACTACTACTTATACTGCTACTACTAATGCATTTGGTTTATTCTGACAGTGTCCCAATGCTTAATTGCCACACATCTAATGATTTAGACAGCTATTAAAACCTTTTGCTCAGATTTTTTTTTTATATATTATTTTTCCCTAGAGAAATTTTATTACGTGGAAGAAAGCAGTGTATAGGGTCATGAGGGAATTTGAGCAAGGACTGATTTTCAGATAAATCTGTAGCACCAATTTTCCCACCTCTAGACCTAGTAGCATTTCAAGGAAAATTTCTGTGTGACAGTGTTGTGAATTAAAGCAGGAATATCTCAGGGACAAGCACGTAAAGGGTTGTATCCATATGACAAAACAGACTGTCACATAGAACGAGTGTTAGAGTCGCAGGACACCACTTGTAATGTATTTGCATCTGCACAAAAAACATAAATTGTTGAATACTATGTACATCACCACTGGAAACTGAGCAAAACTGCTCCTCACTCGCAATGTTCCTGAAAATACTACGAGACGTCCTCCACAGTGTACACGCATACATCCAAACATACATTTGTCTTTGGTCCATCTTCTTCTTTGTTGTGTTTTATGGTGGTTTGCATCCATAAGTGTTGCATTACCGGCAAATTTTGTATGTGCGTACAAAGAAAACCACTGGTGGTGCTTAAATGATTATCCTAGTAATTTTCCTAGTGTTTAGCAACCTTGTTTACTTTGCACTAGTGCACTTTTATACTTTTATGAATGTCACTGATAGAGCTTACTTTGGGTCTACATGTGAAAATATGTTGATACTGTAATTAATGCAGGTTTTCGGATAAAGCATAGGTTATTTTCTGCAGCTGATTGTATTCTAACCACCTCTCTGGAGGGATGATAATGTTTATTTATTCAGCACTCAGAGGTTATGAGAGAAGGTCAGTTCTGTTGCATTTAATGACTCATCCATTTTTGAAGCTGAGAGTGAGAGTATTTCACTGAACCTTGGTTGGTCAAGCATTTACAAGATTATTGACCACATTATGTACCTCAACACAAAGGGCATGCATTTCTATCTAAGTCTCATTGAAAAGTTTTACATGATGCCAGGGTAATCATTTGCATTAAACACAGATTTTATCTTAGTGGTATTTAGAAATAGAAAAATATATTAATCTTCAAGGAAGGGTTATCCAGAGGATCAAGGATGAGTTAGGCCCATTATATCATTTAGCATAGAGGATTTGCTCTCTCGATACATCATTAATGAGCAGACAAGTTCGGCATGTTAAAATGCTACTGAGACTATAGTTTGCTAGTGTTCTGTAATTCTGTCCACGAAAAGCCTCCTTGGCCATTGACATTAGATATTAAACAGGATTAAGAATTTTGGGAGGCTATTTGCTTAAAAAGTAGCTCCATTAGAGGTGAAGCAGAGCAAAGTAGACATGACAAGACTACTTATGCTTATAACACTATTAGCCAGGGTTTGGATTGTAATGAAAAAAGTGCCTGTCCTCTAGACCAGCATCTGCACAGCATGTCATGGTGGGTGTTTTTACTTGCTCCAGCCTCTATTTCACAGGCACCTTAAAGTAGGACAGCCCACATCTCTCAGACTGGCCCCACCTGCAGGCTTACAGGTCGATGCAGTATTGTGATGGCCGGCCATTCATCAATACAGGACTTTGAAAGCAAGAGGCTAAGCTCTTCTCCCTCAAATGTGTGGCTGAATCCATTGATATCTTACAATAGGAGAGGAGCAGCTAATTTCTGCGTCCTCCTTGTGTTGCTACAGAAAATTCCAACATCCCACTGTTTTACTTGCTGTTGAGCAAAAGCCCACAGCATGCCTGTTCCCAACATTAACTGCCCTGGTATCACTCCTCAGGTACGGATGTGCACATACCAATGATGGGCACGAGTACACCAGTTCTGTTTGGACGTCAGTGTTCGTATAACACCTAAAGTACTTCCCACCACCCCTCCCACATGTGCATGTGACTTTTAAACATTTTTTTTTCACTATTTCTGTATGTACTATGGTATAGCCTTTATGATAGAGCTGTGTGTAGTGTATCAGCGCCTTTTCGCCCTGCTGTTGTTCTCTCTTTTTCTTTCTGTGGTTATCATGAGACTACTGCTGTGGTTGTTTGAGCTCCATACCAAGCAACAGTTGTTGAGAGTCTGCCCTGCACACACACACACACACACACACAAACACAAACACAATGAAAAGGCTAGCATGACACACGTAATGTTAACTTACAAGTTGGATTTGAGTTTGTTGGGAGTGGCTTGGTGACGGATGTTAGCTGCCGCCACTGTGTAAGCTGGTGCTTACCAGGCAGAAGTTGAACTAATCTCGATAAGAGCAGCTTGAGAGACAGCCAGTCCGTGCTTCTTCTAACCTATGTTATGCTAATGGCAGCGACAGAGATTTGGCGCAGTACTTTAATGTGAGTACTACCTAAAATGCCCATCTCTATTACACTCTACACAAGGGTCAAGAGCATTTTGGGACATATTTCCCCCTTCTGAGGATGTTAGCAAAGATCATCTTCCAAAGATTGTAGCTGTGGTGCCACCATCTGAGGTCGCAACAATTACAGATTGTAAATATTGAATTTGGTCAATATTTATGATTATATATCCTGTTTTAAGAATATAGCTGCAATAATACATTGTTTAATCGAATCCAAACTCTATAGGAAGAAAAATCTATCATTACATGTTATGTGTGGGGTCTCTAACATTTTCAGCATCAGTTAAAATAAAGTAAAAAACACAAACATGTCTGTGGGCCAGCCTTAACATGGCATTTCAGTGAAATTACTTTGCCCTGTGATTACAATTTTCAATGTGTGTGTACAGATCTCTGCTCAGTGGGGATCCCATCACTTTGTGCACTGCCTTCAATTGTCAGTATATATTAGAGAGACACTATTCGCACTGTAAACGCTTCATTAAGACCAAGAAGAGTTGGACATTTGTATTCCTGCAGTGTACAGCATTCACATGTGCAAACACTGACACGTGACTTGCACTCCTATTTCCCACTAAAACAGTCACATTTATAAATAGCACTTACTAACTGCTATTGTACATGGAACTTGCAGTGATTCATTTTGTTCCACGACTAATTTCTTTAACACACAGAGGACGTCATTGCAGCACTACTTATCTAGCTGTTTAACTGTTTTTACTCTTAATTTCCAAGTTGATATGAAATAAATAACAATGCAGATTGTCTCCCCTCAAAGGTACAACTGTTTAGACTCACCGTTATTTCTTAAATATATGAAATGAAGACTAGATTTGCATAATTTAAGACACTTTTATACCTGCAATATTTGAAAATGTCAACAGGCTTTCACATAATGTTATACTCTCTTCAATTAGGCTAATGTATGCAAAAAGGGGTCTTTGGTGTGAATTTTTCCAGAGTTACTTTAAATGTCACTGCTTTCTTGTTAATAGTACAATTTGAGTGCTCTGTTAGTTGCATTATACTGCACTCATGTTTATGAATAGAAAAGTATAGCGCTGGAAATATATTGTATCAAACAATACCTAATTATTTCATTATATTTGAGTTATTTGTAACATTTGAGGGAAATGTCACTCACTAATGAATTATTTAGATAGAAAACACAAGGCAACATTTTTAATAACCAAGCTGGTTGTACATTTTATTTTATATGCTTTATTTAACCCTTTAAAATTTGTATCGACATCAGTTTTGTTGTGCTGCATTCAGACACCTTTCACAAGCATTTAAACCTGAGAGAACAGGTTTGATGTGTATTGAAAACATGGGGGAAAAAAATGAGTAACATGGCAAGAAATGTCCTGCAGATTGTACAAAATATTATTTGGGGTGTTATTAGGGGGTTGGGGTTATTAGATATTACTAAAAACTAATTAAGGGGAAAATGTTCACAAAACTGTAATCCTTACAAATTATATTACAGAAAAACAACCCCCTTCTTAATGGCATTTTCCTCCTCTTCTTCTTCTTCTTCCTCTTCTATATTTTTGTGTATTTATTTATTTTGGCTGATTTTTAGGTAATTATCTTGTAACTTTTTACTACTTTTTTTGCACATTTTTGGGCCATTTATTGTTAAGTTGCAAGCTTTCGGTCCATGTTTTTGAAAGAAATCCAGCCAGCCAGTTAGTGAAGTTTGCTTAAATTTTGGAACCAATCTCCAGATGCCAAAGCAGTGAACATTTGATCACCGCCTTTGCTGCATCAAGCCTCTGGGCAAAAATATAATTTCCACTATTGTCTGCTTGTATTATTAAGTTCAGGTCCTGTCAAAATCCCAGCAGCGTAACTCGAATGTAGAATGTCCTCACATAGATTACAGGTTTTTCCATGAATTGCATTTCCTGCTGTCTTTTGTCTGCTCAGACGACGCCTGGAAAACCTGACATTTTGCAACATGCCATTACCTTCATACCCTCTCACAACCCCTTTCATTGATTTGATGAAGAGGGATAGGTGTAAAGCTGCTGTCACTCAGAGAGGCATTTGGTGTAAAATGGCAGCTGGCTGACAGAAAAACAAAGAAACAAAAAAGACAGGAATGATATAACGGAGGGCAATGCACTCGTAAAAGTCTGCAATGAATTACCCCAAGCTGCGAAAATGGCACCAAATCTCATTAGTGTTTTTTTTTGTAGTTAGAGATGGCTTTTGAGTCCCTCTCTGTCTATAGCAATGAGAAACTTAATGACTTGTGTGAGGCAAAATGATAGTCCTCCTCAGGTTTCATGTTTATGGCACGTTTTATGGACATTTATTTGAGTAAGTTACCCAACAGATGGTTACTCATCAAAGCAGTCCTCGAAAGTGCAACAAAAAATTGAAAATGCCACAATTGCCTTTGGCAAACTTCATTAGGTCCTCTGCTGGCATCAACTGCAGTAACTTTCCTAATGAATCCCAAGTTTCCGAGGAATCACCACCCACTGGAGGTTGTATTTCAAATGGAACGACCCATGTCGGTATAATTAATAAGGCTGAAACCTGAACATGTGGTTGGAGGTAGTAATTACTTGCCTATAAAGCATGTTAATGATGAGTGATGTTAGTCTGTAACCATATGCCTAAAGGTCATTCATTTACATATACATGTAGTCATCAGAGAAGCTTGTGAATTAGATTGATTACAATGTGGCACAAAGTTAAAATACATCCCACGCTGCCTCTTACGTGTGTGTTCACCATATTCTGGGTGTGTATTCATCACAGCGCTGCCACACACACACACGCCTCTGTGTGGCCTTGTCATAAGTTACCGAGCACAGAAGTAAAGTGTTTTCCAGACTATGAACAGGCCTTGACACACAAGCAGTGGCTTTGTTTGACATTACAACTCAAATACTAATTAACTTCTACCCCCACCACCACACACATATTTATTCTCTACCTGAATAGACAATTTGATGCCCTTCATAGCATTTGGGTAGGTCAGGTCTGTAGTGTGTATTTGATGTTTTGGGTTGGTAGCAGTACGCATTAATGAGTTTAAGTGGCTCTCGGGTATGTAAATGAGTGTTGCCCTCTCTCCTTCAGCCTGCCTTCCCTGAAAACTGATGCTTACAGCAGTCTCACGCACAGCGGCAGATGGCGTGAGCGAGTGTGCTCGGTAATCGGTGACATTGCACATATTCAGATGCCATGGAGTGCAAACGCTGAGCTGTTTCATGCAAAACTGTGGGGTGAGAAAGAGAAGGGGAGAAGTGCTTTATGCAGCATTAATGTCACTTTACCAACAGAATGACATTACAGAGGGAATCTGGACTGTTCTGCTGCTCCATGAAGGTGACAGTCCAGTATAATGGATTGTGCACCATGTGGAGAGACTACTGTGAACAATGATTAAAACTCTCATTAATTTGATGGAAAGCTTCATTAGTGGGTGATGGTGGGTAGTGGGCATCATTGTTTTTATACTGCATCCACTAAGATCCCCCATTAGGCTCTAGATGGCCTTCATTTTATGTGTTTGCCACAGGGCCAGGCTCAAGCACATTAGAACAAACTTGTCCCTCCACATAATGTGAGCGAGAAGCATTCGTAACTGTATCAATGCCAGTGATCCAGTGATCATAAAGGAAATGAAATGAGAAATTAGAGCAGCTGGATCTACGAAAGGCTATACTGCAATTACATCGGCTGGGTGTAGAAATCCGCACAGAGGAAGCTGATAGGTCTGCACCGTTGCCCCAGAGAATGCCTCCTAATAGGCTGAGATAGGAGATGAGGAAAGTGTGTGCTCGTCATGCGCGGAGCCCCCCAGTGGTTTTTGAATGATGTGATGTGACGGGAACTGGGGGGGGAGAGGAGGGGACTGGGGAGGAGGAGGGGGTCCTCTGCGGGGCTTCCTAAGATTTTGTCAGCAATTATTCACAATGAGGTGCAGCCAGACGATCGGCTGTGGCAGGAGCAATGATGAAGTGACATTTCCTCTGTTCATCTCACATTTCTGGAAGAAGTAGATTGAAAGGATGTGAGCTTTGCTTATTTCTGTCCTCTGTTCCATTTCTGTGAGGCCGATGCTGCGATGTACATGTGTTTGATCATTACAAAGTGCTGCAGCACTGTGAGGAGACGGTGTTACTCTTGATGTCATCCTTTTTTTTCTGCAGGTTTCACAGATAAATTTTCATAATGTATTTGTAGTTATACGTTTTCCAAAAAAAAAAAGGATTTTATTTAATTGTTAGACTTAAACCCACCAGCCAGTTTTACTTCCTGTTCAACAGATAATGTTCTTACTCAAACAGACAGTGGGGTGTGTTCAATATTCTGAAATAACATTAATCGATACCATGGCAATGAGATTGCAGCAAAATGACACTTTATTCGATGGATTTACTGTTTGTCATAGCAACAAGTAGTAATGAGCACAACACACCGACTCTCTGTCTTTTACTCGCTCTCTTCTTTATTGTCTCCTCCTGTTGCAGCTGTTGGTTGTTGTAGTGATCAAGCACCATTTGGCTGCTGCTGCACCGAGAGTCGCGCAGCCATACACTGGTCACAGGGCACCGCAGGGAGGATATGTTGCCAAGGTCTGTTGTTTGAAAAAGAGTTACGGCACATTTCGGATGTGCACCACTTACCAGCATTGGCCACTCTCTCATCAGCTCAGCAATGACACTGCCCTGGCAGAACTATGCTTCTTTTTATTTATTTTATGTTATTTTTAACAGGATTTTTCAAGGTTTTGACACAAAGTTTTACGCCTCACAGCATTAGGGCCGGTGTTGGTGGATGGTGGAAACTTTCAATTCTTCCTAAAACTGCCAAGAGGAGGTAAAGAAGAAAGCAAGTGAGAGAGACAGTTGTGTTTTTTTATTTTTGTTGTTGGTATTTTGTTAGATTGTAGTTGTTCACTGCACATCGGCTGCAAATGCCTTTGTGAAAATAGACAACATACTAAAGTTAGGTGAAAGACACAAATACACAGGGAGGAATAACAAAGACTATCATACCATAGTTATGGTCAAATACAAGTAAAGCTGGCAAGCTGGCTTACGATGATGTTAATGATGCTTGTGACAGTACACCTGCGCAAGCTTGGACGATGATGTATGACTTGGATCATCAATGGTCATATGCCATCTTCCCATTTTAGCGAAAACCTTAAGTTTTTTTATTTTTTCACTTTATCAAGAAATATTTGGTGAATAGTGTGGCTAAACAACATTGGCAGCACACGACTCAGATAAATATGAAATATCATAAAAATGCCAAAATAGACTGCAGAGGTGCTTTAATAATTATTTACAGAAACATTACCAAGCATTGAGTGTTTATATATTGTATAAATAATTCAACTGTTTAATGACATTTCAATGCAGAGCAATCCTAATTTTCTTCTCCATCTACAACAGGGTGTTAATTTTGTATCCTAGCTGCAGGGTAAACAGTGTGTGCAACCCAAGATGATAAGAGTATTTTGGGTGCAGGTGTAGCCGAATAGAATTACTGCATAGCTCTGCAGAGGCATTGCCTAGGCTTGGAGCATTTTCAGACATGCTGTGCACTGGTCCTGGGTCGGATTTCTGCTCACACACATCCCACTGCAACCGTTTAGGAGCTGACAAATAGAGTCAGATCTTGGATCAGTGATTCTGCAAAGCCTCTACTCGAGTGTCAAACGGCTTCCACCGGCTCACAAGGACCAGTCAAGGGAGCTGTGAGGGTGTTTCAACATTTTTGTGAGACATTGCCTTGAAATTGGCACATAGCTCTTTGAAAAGGGCACAGGATGGTATGTTCGTCGAGTGTTTAAAGAAAGGCCCAGTGGGAGTGTGGAGGTACTCATGTACAGCAGACACTAACGTAGCTATTCAAGTATTAAACTCTCCCTCCACCTCCCACTACTTGTACTTGACATGCTGCTTGGAATGATGCCCTTAAATCTTGTTGATGGTGTTGAGTCTGGATAAGTTCACTATTTAGGTATACCAATAACATCTCACTTCCTCTCTTAATGCTTTCTCTTTAATATAATTCAGGCGCTGATCATGTTGACTTTTGGATGGCTTTGGCTTTAAGTGCTGCCATTATTAAGTTAGAGGTTACAAGAGAGCTTTTGAGATTTTAGTTGTCTGGTGGTTCCTTTTTGTTAATACTTGAGGCCAGATTTGGGTATGTTTTTTTTGTAGGTGTCAATCGGTGCAGACGTGTTTCAGCATCGTTCTTATTGCTATGCAACACAATGATAACTAGCAAGCCATTCAAGTTGCATTGTTAAGTTGACAGGATATAATTTAAAAATAATAGAGCTGCAAGGATTAGCCAGTTAATTGATTTTCTCAGTAGAAAGAAAATTAATTGGCAACTATTTTTGATAATCGGATAGTAGTTTTAGTAATTTTAAAGGCAAAAAAGGCCTTAAATGTGAGATTTTAATGCTTTTTTGTTTTCATACATGATAATAACTGAATACAGTGTTACCCCTGGGATTTCTTCCAGCTGAGGTGCATGAGTTTTATTTTGCATCACAGAAGATATTTAGTGTGTCCAGTGACACGAGAAGGGCTTCAGACACATATTAGTACACAGGTTGTAGATGCCAAATTAGGCTTAGTTAAATGCTTTTCATACTCGTCATGCTGTTACAATCACTACTGCACGTGGGGGGAAGATGTAACAATTGACATCCAGTGTTTCAGTCAATATTATCACTCGAACAAAGCTTGTAAAAAATGACTGTTTATAAGCAGAACACACAGATACAAGTTACCAATATAAAAATGTGATCCAAGTAATTTTCAGTAATGTCAATAAACAATTATAACAATTGCCCCTCGTCTCCCTAATCAACCCTACATTTCCAGTCGCAGAGACAAAAAGACTCCTGGAGACTTGCAGATGAGACAGAGCCCGTATACATAAAGATGCCATGTCAATCCTGTGGCCACAAAGCAGGACAAAATCAAAACTAAATGTTAACCCTGTCAGAAAACAGCAGAGTGTATCATAGCCCCTACAGAAGCATTCAGTGCAGTGTGTGTGTGGCGAACGAGGACAGAAGCATGGCGTGTCTGTGCTCGGGACATGCAGCTGGCAGACAGGGTGAGCCGCCAGTCAGGTTACCAGTAAACTATGAATGTAACAGTGTGCAGTGTGAGCTACAGTTTGTCAAATCCTGCGTTACAGGACTAGTGAAGCTATTGTAATGGTTTGTAGAGAAATTGTTTCGCATGTTTTGATTAGCTCTTCTGATCGGCCGTTTTAGAGGCTGCAATCATACTACCTTTTATTTATTTATTTTGGATATTTTTTTGGCTTTTGCCTATATTCAGATAGGACAGTTTAGGTGTGGCAGAGGGAGAGAAAGGGGTTGGCATGCTGCAGCGAGGACACAGCTCCTGTATATGGGGCGCCCAGTGGCTCATCTGGTAGAGAGGGTAATTTTGTGACATTTTATCAACAAAATGATTAGTCAATTAATAGAGAATGGGTAGATGATCTGATAATGAAAAAAATATTCTTTGCAGATCTAGAAAATAATGGGCAAAATTAAAGTTAATGATTGCTTTTCTTTGTCTTGATGAAAAAGTTATGTATATGGAAATACGATGCGGCTAGACGAAGAAAAAACTGGCCTCACTTTTTCTTATCTTGTCTAACAGCTGCTTAGGTAATGCCCTTTTCAGAGTTTCCACAAAATAAATCAAAGCTAAGTTTGAGATGTTTTCTATTTGGAGAGCCCAGGAGTGCATCCCTAATGCAATATGTCCTTTGTTTGAAAGAGACAAATTGATGACATAAAATATATGAATTGACAAAGGCACAGACTCACAGAAACACTTTTTCTTTTATCTCTTTCTTATCGTGCCTCTTGTTGTCTCCTCTAATTATCACATCAACAATCAGCATACACAATGCTCTATGCTCAAGCCAGTTAGTCAGGCCTGGCTGTTGTGAATACGAGTTTTCATTCAGGCCACAATTGTACATCTATCAGCATGCAGGCTGTCCAGCCAGCTGGTGCTTGCTGGGTTGGAGAGGCAGATTGGGCAAGCCTGGAAGTCACAGTGGGGGCAGGTGGGCCCCGCCATCAGGTAGCGTAATACCCACTGGCACAGACAGAGCCGTCTCGGAGCCGCTTGACGGGGGACGGGACATGTGTGGCGGCAGGGAGATGGAAGCATCTTGAGCCATGTGTATGCCAACCCTGACAAATTGGATAAAGCCTCCAGTGGATAGGAAGGGCAGTGCCAGTGTGAGGTTGACATATGAAGAGGACTGGCACAGTGGGTGGAGTGGGTAGAGGGTGGGAGGGGTGAGGCTGGCGGAGAGCAGATGTGTGTGTCATCACAACCCTGGCATCACACTGAAGGAGTGGAAGCATTACTTACGTTAATGGACGTAAACAGACGGATACACACATACACAGGGAAATAAGTGATGTCTCTGTATATGCGTGTGTTTGTGTGTATATGAGTATGAGACAGAGAAAGACAGAGAGGACCTGCCCTTCTATAATAAGGCCAAAAAAAATACTGCCTATAGTGCTATTTTCACACGTACACAATGTCTGTCTGGGGAGACTCTTCATCCTCTACCTCATTAGTTTTTTCACGTGTCATAAACCAATTTTTTTGCCTCTCTGCTCATATTACCTAGTATGAAAAATGACTTGAAAGTCATATTTTATCTGCTGATGCATTTGTGCTTTGAAAATGCCCACAGACTTTCTTGCAGTGTCAGGTTAGCTGCAGTGTTTGTTCCTTCAGAAAAACAGACCACACAGTACAGGAGAAGCTGCTCAGCAATAGAGCTGCTTTGCCTGGAGGTGGTGGAAGTGTTATCTAAACTGAAATTACTGTAGAAACATGCTTGTCAAAGCAAATTTGACAACACTGAATTACCTAAATTTGATGCAGTTCAATTAGTGTTATGCCGTGAATCGCTCTTCAAATCGTATATACGGTGACTGATAACTGTCATATCATACTGACATGCAAAAATAGGGCTGTACCCGACTCGAAATTATGTCAGTCGAATCAGACTTATTTTAGTTCATATTGCACCAGTGTTTGAATCTGTTTGTTTGCAGCGTTATGGTGGTTCTGCTCATCAGAAGCTCTCTCCTAATCAAACCTGATTTATTAATGACTGATGGATTCTTTCATCACCTTTCCATTGTAAAATATTCATATGATATTGCTGATTTACATATTTTGATACAGGTGCCAATATGATATCTATCTAATGCTATCACAGTGCTTTTCTTGATAATTTACGTGATATTTTAAACACATTTTACCTTTCAAAAATCTGTGATTCAAGTACAGTAGGGCTGTACCCAACTCAGGATGATGTCAGTCGAATCGGATTTGGTTGTTAAACAAAACTATTTGAATATACGTTCTTTTTTTCCATATTGAGTTTGAGAGTTGGATTGGGGTTTAGTTGGATGTTCAGGGTGACAGTGACGTGCATGTAATATAGTTAACAAGCCAAGTTATCCCTCCGAGCTAACGTGTGCTAACTACACTACACGACTGATTTTTTTTATTTCTTTTTTTTGCTGACACTAGATATGTATCACATTAAGTTTCCGTGAGCTCTAAATTCACCACTTCTTAACAGTGGGAAGAAGATAACTTAATTTTGGAGCCTGACTGCTTAAAACCTCTTTCTTTCCGGACAGCTGCATCCGTCTCATTCAGACTCACACTGGGTCTGTGTCTGCAGCTTCCTGTACGGGGGAACAGCATGGAAGAAAGCACAGCTCACTCTGTAGCTGCATCTGGGCACTGCAGCTTTCTCAGAATTAAAATAATAATAATTATTATATCTTAGATTTATATAGTGCCTTTCACGATACCCAAGCACGCTTAAGAGCGTATAATAAACCATAACAAACAAAAACAAACTGAACAGAGGTACAAAGAAGTACACTGACTGACAAAAAAACCCTGACTGCTTGACTTTGGTTCTAATCTTCCACCTTCAGGGGGCTGCCCTAATCGACAGATTAATAGAAAACAAAAATATTAATTAGTTGCAACCCCATTAAGTTGTATGTACGGTGACTGATGACTGTCATGCCATGCTGACATGCAAAACCATTATATTTACTTCAAATTACAAGTGGCTCCAGACTAAATTAGATACTCCTCATGGATTCTGTTGTAAAGTGTGTGTGTTTGGTAGTCTTGGTTTGTGGAGTGTTTGTGTAGGTTGCCATAATTACAATGATCACTCTCAAATTTGTCCTTTTATTATTGAAATACCTGCTACACTCTAGCTCAGTTAGCAGACAATGAAGAATTAAAGGTCACTTATTGTACCAGTAAAAACAGGTGGCTAACAGTCAATAAAAATGTAGGTGGGCACTGAGAATATTGCATCATTACATCAGGCGTCCATTAGCAAGCTGAAGCAAAATTGGTCATTTACGCTAAACTAAAGCAGTTACAGATTTCTCACAGCTGGTTTCACCTTAGGAAAAGTGGGGATTAACTCAAATGTTTTCCCTGAGTTGCGAAGACTAACCTTTTCTTTTCAGTCTTGTAGGTTTCTCATATATGAGGATTTGTTCATTCAGACTGATTTACTGACTTGACAAAAACTAATCAGAGGCTTGGCTTTAGTAGCAGTCTTGGCTGGCATAATTGTACTTGCTGTAAACCATTTAAAGATCTCTCCTGTCATCGTCTTTCATTGTATTGATTGGAATAACACTGCAATGGCCAACTCTGTATCTGAGTGTAGTGCAGTTTTCATTATGTAATGACTTTATTAAACATTAAGTAAGAAGATATTAGATGATGCTGTATATTTAAAGCAATCTGCAGCCTGATCTGCATTGTTAATTGAATTTAACTGTCATTGATTATCTGCACTGCTGGTCCAAGGCAGTGTATCACTATGCACACGATGCGATAGCCTCTAAGATTCAACAAGCAAGGGTGTTAGTTTAGGGTCGATGCATCATTGAGCCCACGACCCTTAACTATGGACCACATGACCTCCAAACTGAGGATGCAATGTCCTCGCACAGTCATTAGAGAGTGCTCAATGCGTCACCATGCCTGTTTAAGACCCATTGAATCTTTATCAGCAGGCAGCAGGGCAGATGCCTGATCAATAGAGAGGGGGAAAGAAACGGAAGAGTCACTGCGACCAAATGTTTCTTTTATATGTGGTCACTCAAAGAAAGTCTTGGAGTCATTATTTAAAAGTGCCTGTCTGAATGCAAAAAGATGGAAATTTGCTTACATTTTTACAAAAATCCTCATTTGGTATAGGGAATTTAAAGAAAGGGCATTTAAAAAAAATTGGGAACACTTATTAAAAATAGTAATTGTACACATTACTATTTTTAATGTGAAATGAGCCCAGATCATAATCATGTACATATGTATTTGTGTAATGCATTACTTTATAAGTAAACTGAAAACACTAACACACTATTTCAAAGTAACTATGGTCTTTTTTAAACATCTTCTTTAGAAAGTGTAGATCTATTGAAAAATGTGGTGGAAAATAAGCTGTTTCAGCTAAGCCCCGGTGATGTTTTCAGCATCTAGTAAAATTATAATATTTAGATATTTGTCATTTTAACTTAATGTTGTTTTCTTGTCTTCTGGGTTTTTTTTTGGGGGGGGCTGCTGTGGTAAGGCAGTGTATTATAAACAACAGTTATATCATGAGTACTTTACTCATTGCTGAGATTTCGAGCATTCAGAATCGCACTTCTGGCCCATTGTAAACAAACCCCCAGACTGTTGTGTTTTCAACTTCTGAAAGAGGGAGGATGGTGCTACCAGTGTGACTGGCACGATAACACCTTCTTATTCTCAGACCAAATTAGCTTATTGTCTAAAGTTGTGTTTTCACAGTGATAATTTTCCTCTTCACAAAATCTTTGTTAGATCTCTACCTTCGTCTGTTAGCTTGCTCACTGTGTGATACGCATATTTTCTGTCCTCTACCTGACCTTTTAGTGTTGCCTGGGTTGCAAACAAACATCCAAAAAAGCTGTAAATTACTGACTTAAACATCAGGCCATAAAGATGTCTCTTTCTACAAAAAAAGCCTCTAAATGTTGTGGTAAGTCTTCCTATTTGTATTTAAGAAGTTGGTTCTTATCTGAGACATAACAAAGAGACAGGTACCGCCAGCTGCTCTGTCAGTCTAGAAGTAGTCATGACGGTTCATCTCTCTCTCAAGCAAAGAGGCTTTGTCTCGTATCTCCCATCCAAACAAGGAGAGTTCATCCAGAGTTCAAAAGGAAGTTGAGACGGAGAGCTGGATTCTCACTTCTCCCTGTGTCAGTTACTCCCAACCTTTTGGGTCTTACTCTTCTGGCAAGCGAAGTGTTTGGTTTGACAGCTGGTAGGTTGCAGTTATGCAGCGAAGACATATTCCTTACTACCTGCCTCTAGTTTGAAACAAGTGTGCTGTAAAAGAGGATTTGTCATATTTCAAGGAATATCTTTGCCTCAGCCAGCCCCGGGGGGAACACTTCTCCTTGTCAAAGATGCAGATTGTTAAGAAATGCTGTACGATCCACCTGGCCAATGAAAAATAATGCAATTTAGAAATGGTGCATGAGTGAACAAAACCCATTCCCGAGTTCCAGACGATGGATTTATGGGAGAAAAGGACGACAGCATGATGAATTGTTATGTTCAGCATCTCATTGGGATTTTGTTGGCAGCAAGACTCGGAACCAGTTACTTAATTTTTTTAAGTATAACTGGTTCTGGTTCTTAATTTTGATATGGACCTGGTGACATGAGGCCCTTCAGCAAGGTTCATTGTTTCTTGTGTGGATGTACACATGCATGTTTGTGTATTCTCACACCCACACACACAATCACACAGAGCTATTTGCTTTGTGCAGTGAGTGATCCATGTGTTGGCATGCTCTGTGACCATTAATTGATGTGGCTGGCTGTGTAGACAGAATTGATTCCTGGTACAGGCCATAAAGCACAATGCTACAGCTTTTCACTGTCAAAAGCTACAAGGCCATTACCTTGAAAGGAAGTTGATGCCACCATTGAATAGATTCATGGACAATATAATAGATATAGGGAAAAAAAACAACTTTATTCCATAATAACGTACTGGGCCGTTGTGCTGCTACTGTGCTGACTCTTATTCTGCTGTGTCAGCTTAGTATTCATGTATACTTATATCCTTACTAATCTTGCCATCTTGTTCAATGTATCTATTTTATTTATTTCTGTTTTATTTTAAAGGCACCATGTACATTAACCAACATTTAATCAAAATGAAATGCACCCCAAATAGCTGAAAGGCTGATAGTTTTTTTTTATCAGCAGTCCTTGTGCCTGATGTCATTAGACATCCTAGAATAATGACAATAATACAATATATACTACATTAATAGTATTACATTAAATATTAAATTATTATTAATAATGTTACATTTTCGGCACAAAGAAGGTACTGTTGATCATTAATGTGCATGCTGAACCGTATTGGGCCAAATATAGTGCTCTGCGTAACACCAGTTGATTGATACAGGGAGGCTGACTTACATTTAAGTATTTTGACAAGTTGGGAGTGGAATGAAAGGTATTTTATTAGATTAAAAACCTGGGAAAATTGAAGTTGAGCAGTTTATGTAGTAGGATAGTATTAGTGTCGAATTATTTCGGTAAATTAAGGAATTTGTCTCTTACAACCTGCCTTTGTCAGTTGCCACTCTAACCAGTCAAAAAAAACAACAACATTATATCATATGTTACCCCTGCTCCTCCCTCTACATTGTCATTTCTCACTTCTCTCTTTCTCTCATTTGCAGTGTTTTATGTTTAATTTACCAATTGAAACTAAAAAAATGTGACGCATTCATAGTTGTCAAACTGGTTGTAGATTTAATAGTCAGTTCATGAGTTGCTAACTGCTGTGAAGAGTCGCTCAATGCCTTGAGGGATGTTCTTTTCTCAAAACTACCAGTGCATCCATAATCCCGCTAAAACCAGTACTGTTTTCATAATAAAGAGTAGCTTTAGACTGCATCGAACACCACGTATACACGTCTGTATCTATGTTTGGATCCCTGTCATTATGTCTTGTTATTGTAAGAATATCCCCAAGATTGATGCCTGCGTGTATCTGGATCCAAAGCAATAAGCTGCTTATATTAGACTTTAAATCCTTCAGATCACCAAACAACATCTTGGCTTTCGTTGCACAATTCATAATCAGACCATTGACACAAACTTTATTTGGATGCTCCAAAATCCGCTGATGGATTGCCAAAACCCTCAACCTTATAATGTTCTATAAATCTGCAGCTTGTAATGCGATCGATGTTTTGCCTTTGCATATCTTACTTGAGTGGATGGATGGATAGATAGGCGGCTCTCGGCAGTGGGTGTAACGGCTTGTGAGGAGGAATAAAGTCTATCGCCTCACAGACAATCGATCTTTGTCAGGAGTGACGAGCCAGCCTGTGCAGTGTCTGTCTCCCTCAACAAAATTGACTTACATTAGGCTTAGTGCTCAGATATTGCTCTGCTGCTCAGGGTGTCAGAGAACTGTTCTCAGCCTTATGCCCCACACCGTGATGCCAAAGTGAATCATTGATTCATCGATTGTCGGCCTTTTAGCGTTCTTGCTATTTGGTACATCTACTGCACACAGTGTCATTGTCAATGTGTTTTAGGATTTTTGAAGAACAAATTTCCTTCAAAGTATATTTATAGATGGCTAAGTTATTGTAAAGAATCCACCTCAAAGGTAGGTATTACAGGAGAAAGCAATGTTTCCAAGTTAACCCTCTTGATGCATGAAGCAACAGCACTAAGGTGTGTTATATTTTAATCTAGTACGAGTAGTTGAGAGTTAAGGACACACAACTTTTATTAACTCAAGTCACCCTTAGAGATTCACATTTCTAGAATTGTATGGTGGTGCATTTTTCTGCAGAGACTCTGCCCCCTGACTGGATTTTTTAGTATTTTTTTTTTCTTATTTTGCTGCGTTTGAGATGTTAATGGCGCTCAAGTGAGGTCAGGGCATTATAAAAAGGCAGCAACCAGGTGCCAGACAATCCATCAAAGAGACACAACACTAAAACCCCCACAAATATATCAAGACAAATTGCCAAACTTCATCAGATAGTTCCTGATCTAAGTAGAAATATTATTATACAACAACAAGTTCCGACCCAATTGGTCAACAGGACACTTCAAATGTGTTTAAATCTGCATGACAGTACACCTTCCTCATAACTGAAAATATTACTCTGCCATTTTTGAAGCACTGTACTTGCAAAAACACCAGGACTGTAGAGATGTTCATCACTTCAGTGATGGACCTCGGCACAAGTGCCTCGGTCCTAACCGCATCACTGTCATGCTCAAATGACGTTAAAGCACACCCACTTGTGTAATCTTGTGTAATATTGCATATAGATATATGTATATATGCTGTCTATATATGTTTTGATATGCAGCCTGGAGTCACTGACTCAACAGTAGGAATCAAATGAAGCCGTCTTATCACAATTTCTCTCTATTGACGATTTTGACAAATTATGTAATAATGTAATAATGTAATGTAATATAACTGTCTCACAAAAAGATCAAACATGAGAGTGTGTTTGAATAAATGCTATTTAATGTAGGGTCCACTTTCAATGTTAATGTTTTTGAGCTTTTCCCCTGCTCGGGAATTTAAAGGACATGGAGCTGTTCAGTTGGAGTAAGGTAAAGATGGTGTAGTTATGCAGTGGAAACAGTACTGGCAAGTATTTTCCTCTTTCAGCTGTGACAAGACATAAACCTTTGTGGTTGTTCTGCAGCGTTTGTTATTCCTGACGCTCCTCTCATGTCATGTTTTACACTGGAGGATGGTTTTACAACATCAGTTCAGTGCTGCTGATGTTCCATTTTTTTCTTTTCTGTTGACCACCAGATGATTAAAAGTGTATATTGTCTAAATACGGAAGGCATTGCCACACTTAAATTATTTTTGGGTGTTAATGTGATACAACAAGCTGAATAGCCACATAAAATAACCCCACACTGGCACGACCTTGTAGTCTCCCTAAACTCTTTGCACAAAGCTTTACGCTCTTTCCAGGCTAGTAAGGGCTTTGCCTTGCTGCCCCAGATCAGAGCGTCGCTCGAGGATTAAAGTCACTTTCTAAGCGTTTGCCTCCAATCCGGCAGCACAGTTATCACAGCCACATGATCACACTATCAAAGCTCAAGCCCACGCCTCAGCGTAAGTCTGCGCCAGCCCTTTTAAGATGTTAACAGCTCCACAAAATGTAGCGCTCACGATGATGCAAGAAAAAAGCTCAGCTGTGTCCTCTCGCTGTCGGTGTGCCTGATCGTTCCACCTATGTGGAAGCTCCGTGACACTCTCTATGTAGATCTGAGATAAGAGTGCATGGCAGCATGCTTGCTGAGGGCGCTGAGGGAAGAATTGTGAGTTTTCTCTGCTCATTAGGATTCTGCAGCGGCCGCCGAGCGAGACTGCGATGAGAAGAACTGATGAGAGGAGAGGCAGCGGAGGGCCAAAAATAGATCAAAACCAAACTGGAGTCCAGAGTACTGGTGGGCATGAGGAGGGAAGGAATGTTGGCCCTGTAAGGCTGGACACGCTAAATGGAGCTGTCTGACTAGATTGCAGATAGAGAGGCGCCCGGGAGAATGATAGTATAGCGAATGAGCTAGCTTGCTAATGATGGGAAGTATTTAGGAATACTGATAACAGTAAGAAGGGGGTCTTGGTTGTGATTGGGAAGGATGAGGATTATAGAAACCCTCAAGCTCTTCTCGGCTCTCCCTTTCCTTTCACTCCATCTCTTTCCTCCCCGTTATCTCCTCTTTAGTTTGGCTGTTCTGAGTCTGATTGGTAGAGAGATAAGAGGCTCATGATTCTTCAATTTTCTGCTCCATTAGTCTGACTCACTTTATGCGGTTGGTCTGTGTCAGTGGCCCAGTGGCTGTCCGTCCTCTTACCTTCATCATCTTTGTTTGGTTTGTCAAGGCTGCCACTCCTCAGCCTTTCATCCGATCAGCCGCACATCTCAATCGCGTACAATTCTTTGTACAGTTTGGATGCGTTTTTGTTTCTGGTGTGTTTGAGCTGTATGAGCCAGGTCATTAGCACATGCTACAAGCTGGATTCTTTGAGTACACAATCCATTTTCTGTAGTTGTGATTTATTTAAAACATTTTAGTGGTGCATTCAGCATCCAAATAAGATAATTATAGCGCCTTGAAAATGTGACCCTCTGTCCACTGTCCCACTCCATCCCACTACCATCCTCCCCTCTCTCCATACAGACCATTAGCACCGCGCTGGTCGTGCTGGAGTTTTGTGGAAGGACGACATTTAAGAAACATCGCCTTTAGACATTCATCTTCTTCATCCTCTTGTCGGTTAACCTTTCTCTCTCCCTGTTTTCCTCCCTCTACATTGTCATTTCTCACTTCTCTCTTTCTCTCATTTGCAGTCCTTTCCTCCGGTCCTTCTGTGACTTGCAGTTTCATTCGGGCAATTTTTTATTTTTTTGTCTCCCCTCTTATAGCTCCCCTCTCTCATTCTGTCTGTCTATTTGCCTCCCCCTCTCTCTCTCTCATGTTTCTGTGGATCCATGAGCAGAATGGAAGCAAATAGAGTGAGGCAGCGAGGTAGAACCCACTACCTCATCTGGTAATGAGCCTGGAAAGTTCCCAGTCAAAAGTACACCATCTCCATGGAGACCGAGGTAAAGTTGCTGGCGCTGTCTGCGCCTGGTGTCTTTGAAGGCCCCGGCTAGAGTAAACAATGCCAAGGTCACCGCTCCTAGGGGTCTGTTTCAGCATCTGTGACCACAAAGACACACCGCGGTCTTTGAGGACCTGGTCGTGGTTCTTGGGAGCTTGTTTTCTTTTTTCTTCATCGTTTTCATCCTGGACCTTTTCATTAAACTCACTAGACCACCCTCTTCGTGACTTACCACCCAAATCACTTTGTATTTTTCTCGACCAAACCTCTAACTTGCCATCCTTGTGTTTAATTTTTTCCCCAGTCCCAGAGTGAACTTTCTAAACCTCTTTTATTTCCAGAGCGCAGATGAATAGCTCTCCAATAATATCCCTATGCAGCCTCAGCCCAGCATATTTAATGTGAACTTGTTTGTGTGTTCCTTTATTTGATGTTGCTTTAAGGTTCCTGTTGAGTCATATTTTTAGCACCATGTTCTTGTTTTTTGTGCTGTTAAATGCCCTCTTTGTCCTTCTGCAGCCTGCCTTTCTCTCATCCCTGCTCCCCACCCACCCCCACCCTTGGGCCACCTTCATTTATTGTTCAATTTAATTATTAATGTTCTTAATTCTAGACGAGGGAACAAAGCTGCTATGTCGTTTATTTATGCCTTTGAGCTCTGAGTCACTTACTCTCTTGCTACCACAGTTGCTGCTGCAGAGTCACAAGTCATTACGAGTTGGCTAATTACATTCAGAGGCACCTGCCCACACACAAAGCACACAGACGGGTGGTTTAGTCACATTTTGTCGTCAAGGCTGCCTCTCTTGCACTGTGAGTTCAGTGTAAATGTTAGGTCATATCTGGAAGAGGCGTGTGCAAAGCTGTGTGTTAGAAATATCACGATGTAGGCTTGTAGCTTAGTTGCAACCACTACAGTGTAGACTAAACAGAAATAAACAAACCACTGGTCCTTGTCCCGTGTAAACCTGTACAATAACACTGTAAAATAACCACATAATGACACAGGATGCATCCACCATGACCTTCTTTCTATGGCAAGAAATGTAATGCTTTCTTGACTGGAATAAAACTTTCATCAGTTAATTAAATTTCCTATTTGGCAACAAAAATTAATAGAATATAGATTCTTGAGAACAGAATTACATTAAAGTATATATAAAGAATCACACTTTTTAAACTGCTTTTGTATGGCTTTTGCTAAGAAATATGTTTAGGAGATTCTGTTGACGCCACTATACGATGAGATATGGTCATCAATATGTAGTCTACAAAAGGTTTATATGTATTTCAGATGTTGGGAAAACTTCTCAGCCAAATTTAGCCCAGTTTTAATAGAGGTGTATTAGGGGTGAATAAGTACCCAAAAGTCATGGTTTGTATAAGTTAAGTGAAGGAAAAAACTAACAGCATAAGGATATGGTTATTGTCATTGCTTTTGAACAGATATTAGTAGAGGGACTGAGGTAACATTTTGCAACTTTGATAGCAATTCAGATCATAAAAATAAATAACATCTCAAACACTTAAGCATTATAGTGTACAAAACACTGTACAAACGCTAATGCCAAAACACAGCAGATCATGATTGGCTATTAAACTGAAGTGCATTTGTTATGCTATGAAATTGAAAAATACTACTATACACAGTATAATAAAAACAAATAAAATAAAACTTGCGCATTAGGAGGAGAACTTCAGTTAGTTGTGCCACAGCTTATATTTAAACATTAGAAGCACCCAGCACCTGCTGATACGTGATGCCGTCAGATGTGTGCTAGCATGTTCAATGTGTTTCCAGTCACATCCCCAACAATGGCAGAGCAACACCAACACACATCCTTGTATTATACACAACTCTCTCTCCGTTGCTGTTGTGGCTGACTGGGACCTCGCAGGTCTTCTAGCTCTGGTGTTTTCATTAACACTAAACAACGGCATACGGCTAAAGTCGGCCACATTCACCAGACTGTGAGGAACAGTTCAGCCCTTATGTGCATGTGTCTTCAAACCTGCAAATCATCAAAACATTGGTGCTGGGTGCTTTTATCAGCTTCTACAACAATAAACATATACTGAAAAACAAAATGGAAAGCTAAATCCACGAGCCTACATAATCAACAATTTATCACCAACAGAGACTATAATGTCTATGACGAATAATAATCATGAGGCGAGAAATTCTGAAAAGTTTCGCCGGCTATAGGGATTAATTGGTACACATCACTTTCACATTCAATCTGTGAGGTCAGACAAAATGGTAAGTGTTGCTAATGTTAATGATGTTTCTGTTTTAGATTGATAGATGCTTTTATTTGTCCCTTAGGGGAAATTGGATTGCAGCATAATCAGAAAGGCATTACATCAAATGTTGACACGGTGAACCATCAAATCCTCCTCTCCACACTCTCTGAGCTCAGCATCTCAGGTTCTGTCCTATTGTGATTCAAGTCCTACCTCACAGGCAGATCCTTCAGAGTGTCATGGCGAGGAGAGGTGTCTAGGTCACATGGCCTATCGACAGGGGTTCCTCAGGGGTCGGTGCTTGGTCCCCTACTCTTCTCTCTGTACACCACCTCACTCGGTGCAGTGATCCGCTCCCATGGTTTCTCCTACCACTGCTATGCTGATGACACTCAGCTCTTCCTCTCCTTTCCACCTGATGACAGAACGGTCTCAGCTCGGATATCAGCGTGTCTGGCTGATATCTCCACATGGATGAAGGAACGCCACCTTCAGCTAAATCTGTCTAAGACCGAACTCATGGTCTTTCCAGCTTGTCCATCTGTTCAGCCTCGGATCAGTGTCCAACTAGACTCGAGCCTACTTGTGCCCACAAACTCAGCCAGAATGGCTGTCATGATTGATGACCAGCTGACTTTTAAGGTTCATGTGGCCTCAGTTTCTCGGTCTTGTCGTTATGCCCTTTACAACATCAGGAAGATCAGACCCTTCCTGACCCAACAGGCCACACAGGTTCTGGTTCAGGCTCTTGTGATCTCACGCATTGACTACTGCAACTCTCTTCTGGCAGGTCTTCCTGCATGCTCATTCAAACCTCTTCAGATGATCGAGAATGCAGCAGCACGTCTGGTCTTCAACCAGCCCAAAAGAGCACATGTCACCCGCTGCTAATTTCTCTTCACTGGCTTCCAGTGGCAGCCAGAATCTGTGCGGCACTTCTTCTGCCACTAGACGGCAATACCTGTGACCAGTCACACCTGAAGCACTTTTTGCACTTACTAAGGGTTTTTTCCTTAAGTCTAAATTCTTGCTTGTGTTGTACATCGCTTTGGATAAAAGCGTCTGCTAAAAGAAATTGTAGAATTGTAGACATCAGACTATCGTAAAGTCACCAAAAGACCAACGACATACTTGTACATAAGCAATCATGTACCAGGAGGAGGAGGACAGAACAGACCAGCTCAGACTGATGAGACTGAACAATGTCTACATTCACACATTCTTCATAAGCTGTGTAACTGCAGCATTTAGCAGCATATGCCACCCTTCAGGCTTGTAACTGTGCAGGTATTTGACATTGTGCACCTGTGATGCCGTGTTTGTGTTTAAATTGTGCAGCTCACTAGCCAGAGTGTCCGACGCCATCCCCAGATGCTACAGGGCATATATCTAGCTATTAATTGGTGCTGAGGGCAAACCCAATACAGATGGTATTTGCACTGTGTGATGAAGAGGATTTTCTGGGTTTACTGCAATCTGCAGTGCAGCTAACGGAGGAGAGGAGAGACGAGGAGACCGGAAATTGGAAAAGAGAAATCGGGGTATGGTATGGTATGTCCGCCAAGCAGCAGTGTGAATTTGCATAATTACTAAATATTTAGAATCAAGACATAAAGATTTGAGATTTAGATTTCACATTGAAGATTTTGATTTAACATATAACATTTCAATTTCATGTTTAACATTTAGATTTAACATATAATATCTCAATTTCATATTCAGTGTTTAATTTGATAACTTTGTTGAATTTATTCCTTCGTGAAAAATGACAGTGAAAATGATTCATGAATATTACAAGTTTTTCAAAAATAATAAAGTTTAAGATCTCCGTTCCTTGATGCAGCATTTACTGATATACCCCAGCTGTGAAGGCAAAAAGCCAGTGAGTCATGTATACATACCACATAGCTCTACAATTCCACCAAATCTACATCATGACAAAAGTGATTTGACTGCATTATTTATGCTGGCTTACACATTTTAGAAAGTATAAATGTCTTTTATTTAATGAAGATAAAGATCAATAAAGATTCTGTCCCCTTTCAGGCACTGCAGTGGATTGACAGTATTTAAACATTTCAAATGTGTGTTATTTAATACGGCCTTGTTTATGAAGTGATAAATACAAATGTCATACCATACTTAAAAATTTTTATTTTTTTATTAAAATTTTTTTTTTATTTATTTTTTTTTCCAATTAAAATTTTTAAGGTTGTGGGAGAACCGGAGCGCCCGGAGAAAACCCACATAAAAGAAAAAGTGTACTCCACACAGAAAGGTCTGGCCTGAACCAGAACCTTACTGAGAGGCATCAGTGCTCACCACTGATGGTGTACTGAAAAAGGGAAAGAGCAGAATAATGCTGTGTTCAGACCAAATGCGATGCATTCGAGATCACCTCCATCCATTCATCCATTTTGGACCACTTATTTCCCGAACCATCTAAACTGGATGCAAAGGAGCAGCGGCTTTACCCTGAGCTCCTCCCGCATGTCCGAGCTCCTTACCCTATCTCTAAGGCTGAGCCCAGCCACACTCCAAGGAAGCTCATCCCGGCCGCTTGTATCCGCGATCTCATTCTTTCGGTCACTATCTAGAGCTCGTGACCATAGGTGAAGATTGGAACATAGATGAGCTGGTAAATCAAGCGCTTCACCTTCTGGCTCAGCTCCTTCTTCACCATGACAGTCCGATGCAACTCCCGCATCACTGCGGATGCTGCACCAAACCGTCTGTCTATCTCACGCTCCGTTCTATCCCTACTCTTGAACAAGACCCCGAGATACTTAAACAAAGCCGGGAGGCCTCCTTCTTCAGCTTGGAGAATGAGTGAGATCACCTCATCACCTCATCGTATTCATTGTGAACACAGCATTATTCATTATTGCGATATAGAAAGAAAGAAAGAAAGAAAGGAATGAAGAAAGAAAGAAATCACTTCTTCGAAATCTACCTAAAACCTTGGAAAAGGTACACCAATAAGGATTGGAACCAGACTGTAGATAGCACTCAAGGCCTCCTGGGCAGCAGCTTGTTGCTTCCCTGATGCCTCTTAATGGCCCTAGTTTGTGCAGTGGCATATCTGGGTACTGTTTCACCAGTCTCCGTTAACAATATCTGGGGCCGAGCCGGACGCCCAGGGGGAGGACATGGTACGAGAGGTGCTTCCTTTAAATAAATGGATGACAGGCAGGTCGACTGCTGAACGGCCTTACTGTTCTCTTGTATATTAACTGCAGCCTGTTGCATTTGAAGTACTATTTGGTGGCCGGGGTTAGGGTAAGGTGGTGAAGCATTCAGTAGGTTGTGGTTTTTGCCTCTGTGGGATGGGTCTGGAATTGGTCCTAGATTATCTTTTGGCATTGCAGACACGGCAGGCTTGGACAGCAGACTTTTGTGGCCAATAGGTGGCAAAGGTGATTCTTTCAAGCATTTCACATACTCCTGCTTGAAAGTGGTTGTGTCAGCACTTGTCCCCTTCAGCTGATGGTAAGGGCCCTTTGGTTTTGAAGTTGTGACCAAAGGCACATAGTTGCATGGAGGCTGGAACTTCTCCTTGTACTCAGTGGTCACGGAGGACACTGTGTGCACTCTTTTAGGGCCAGGCTGTGTAATGACACTTTTAAAAGGTTTTGGTTTTAGTGTGGGTGGGGACAGTTTGGAATTGACTTCAACTTCAACAGACTGTTTTTGGAAGCCACTCTCTTTGGAAGCACTGTCTTTGACAAGTGATCCTAGGTTAACCTCTGGTCTTATGGACACAGCAGGCTTTGAAAAAAGACCTTTTTTGCCAATAGGTGGCAAAGGTTGCTGTGGAGCCCTCGGTGAATGTTTAATACATTTCACATACTCCTGCCTAAAAGTGGTTGTATCATTGCTTGTCCCCTTCAGTTGATGGTACGGGCCCCTTGGTTTTGAAAGTGTGACCAAAGGCACATAACTGCATGGAGGCTGGAATGTCTTCTGATACTCAGTGGTCATGGAGGACATGGTCTGCATTTTTCGAGGGCCAACCTGTTTAGTGACGCTTTCCAAACATTTTGGTTTCAGCGCGGGCAGGGATGTTTTGGAATGGCCTTCACACTGAACAGATAGTTTTTTGGAGGCCGCTTTCTTTGGAAGACTTGCCTTTGACAAGTGATCCTTGGTTATCTTGTGGCCTTGTGGACACAGCTGGCTTGGATCGTAGACCTATGTTGCCAATGGGCTCCAAAGGTGGCTGTGGAGCCCTTGGTGAATGTTTTAAACATTTCACGTACTCCTGCCGGAAACTGGTTGTTTCAGCACCAGTACCCTTTAGTTGATGGTAAGGGCCTTTTGGTTTTGAAACTGTAACCAAAGATGTGTAGGTAGATGGAGGCTGGAACCTCTGCTGGTACTCTGTGGTCATAGAGGACCGTGTCTGATGCCGTGTGTGGGGTTCATCTTTACTGATGCACTGTACCCGGTGTGGTTTTTGGCTTCCTGCGGTTTGGAAATATTACAGCCTGCTCTGTGACTCTGAGTGATATGCTGTCTGTGCTGCGTGACATCTGTGGGAACACTCTAAACATGCATTCCTCACTCTTTGTGACATCACTTAGAGTCATGATGTCACCAGCAGCCTTTGATCTTCTGGTTGTTTGGAATGTTCCTACAAGAAGATCAAAGGCTGCTGACATCATGACATTCTGAGTGACATCACTTGCCAAGTTATTCAACAAAGTTGTCAAATCTGAACATTGAACAAGAAATTGAGATATTATATGTTAAATATGAAATTGAAATGTTATATGTTAAATCAAAATCTTAAATGTGAAATCTAAATCTCAAATCTTTGTGTCTTGATTCTAAATATTTCGTAATTATGCAAATTCACACTGCTGCTTGGCGGACATACCAAAATAAGAGCTTTATGTTCCGTGAACATGGCGAGTGACAGATTTTTGATTTGAATGAAAAAATTAAAATCGGGAACCAAGTTTTTACACCACGGTAAAACTGTGCTTCGCCCCTGGCCTGGAAACTGCTGTGAGCAGGGCAGACTGCACCTCCAGAGAGGAGACGGACTCACTGTAGCAGCTGAATTGAGCCAGAGCTAACCTGCTAACTCAGCGAGGGCTGTCACAGCGGGCAGCTTTTAAAGCGTGTTTTACAGGTCATTTCCCAGTTTGTTTTGTTTTTATTTTTTCTCTCTTTTTTAAAAAAATTATGTTATGTTATGGTAATTGGTAAATAAAGAAAGAAAAAAACATAAAAAATTTAACAAACATTTCAAAACTTTTGATTTATGGTATGACATTTGTATTTATCGCTACACAAACAAGGCTGTATTGAATATAACACACATTTGCAATGTTTAAATATTGTCGATCTGCTACAATGCCTGAAAGGGGACAGAATCTTTATCTTTATCTTTATCTTCATTAAATAGAAGAGATATTATGCTTAATATTATGCAGTCAAATCACTTTCATGGTGTAGATTTGGTTAAATTGTAGAGCTACAGTATGTGGCGTATATACATGTCTCATTAGATTTCTGCCTTTACAGTTGGGGTATTTCAGTAAATGTTGCTCTAAGGACCTGAGATCTTAAAGTTAATTATTTTGAGAATCTTTCAATTAATATTCATAAGTCATTGTCATTGTTTATGGGATGCTGATTGTAAAGTTTTGCACTCTGAAAGAAACAGCAACATTTAATAAAAAACAAGAGCTTGATGCATTGATGTTCTTTTAACATGGCCACCGGCAGATTTTGGATTTGAAATGAGAAAATTTAAAATCAGGAAACAAGTTTTAACATTGCGGTTCTCCTCAGTATATGATGGATTTCTGGCTGACTGTTGACCATGAGCAGGTCTGTGATCCCTTACTATGATTTTGACATACTGACACACGAACCTGATGTTGTCTGTCGATATTTGGTAGTTGCTCTTCTGGAAATATCTTAACAGGTCAGGAGTTATGATCGATACACCAACGGATGGATCCAATAATTCGAGGTATACTGCACCTAAAGCTGCTCAGTATTTTAGTGTAGTTTCTTTTTTTTGTGAGTTATTTAAATTGAATATTCCCTGTAGTCAAATACATACTCACCCGCAGTGTTAAAGTTTAAAGCTTTTTCTGAATTTCTGTTCTGTTCGCTTTTTTAATGCTTTCAGAGTGACAGATGAAGGTCTTAGCTACTGGTGGCCTTGGTAATCACACACTGTGATCACAACACTAATGAAAACATGGAGGGGAATGAGCATGTGCCACACAACGACAAACTGATGTGTTCAAAACTGTTGTACTGGCGTACCTACAGTTTGAAGTGTAAGATCATCGACCAAGGTGACCCTTACCCGAAACCAAACCATGAACTTTCTGTAAACCTAAGCTAGTAATTTGTTGCCGCTGAAACCTTCCTTTACTGTGACCACAGAAGTTAATCTTAAAAAGACACTGTATGTATGTAAGGTGCACAAACTGACACATCCAAAATTAATGTGTCGGGAACTGATATGTCCAAAACTGATGCTAGAGGAGTACCTACAGTTTGAAACACAGCACCACTGGCCATACCTCTTTGTCAACCTAAGCAAGTATTTGTTGCTTAAACCTAACACTGTATGCATAAAAGGTGAGTAAGAATAAGAATACTAACGTTATTGTTACCTATGGCTGACTAGCTAGCTTCATGCCAGAAACACCAACTGCTCCTTAATTTATGCACAGAATTTGTGTTCACTATGGCTTTGCACATATTTTTCAATCTTAAATGCTACAATAGAAAGAGCAGGGGAGAGAAGGTGGACCAGAAGGTAACACTGATGATCATGCAGGGGCTTCACAGGTGAGGAGAGATTCTAATTGGCTGAGAAAATATATCTTTAGAATAAAAGTGACTTTGAGATGAATTTCCACAGCTACTTCCTGACTACAATTCTTAATTCTGTTAATCTGTGTCACTGCAACAGACAGAGCAGGGTGAAGGCAGCACGCAGTGGTCAGGACAGAGACCAGGCCGCAGCACTGATATTCAGGCAGAGGCTTCACAGGTGAGGAGAGATTATAACTAATGGCTATAGGGAAATATATTTATAGAATAAGAATGACTTTGGCATTCATCTCTCTACAGCTATTTCAGAACTACTCTTCTAAAATTTCTTTGCACATATTTTCTGTCTGTATCGCAATAGATGGGGCTTTATGATTTTGATAATCTTAAAAGAACTTGAGTCGGTCCCCAGGTGCCATACTGTGGTTGTTTGTGGTTATTTGGTTCTTTAGCTACTAAGGAGAGGCACAATTGAATATGAGAGGATGATATATCACTCAATAAAGGTCAGCTTATTCCTGAAAAATCTGTCCCCCTCACTCCTGAAATGATGGCTACGCACCTATGGGACTCGTTCATGAGTAAGGGTAAATCCGAGCGTGACACAGACAGGTACTTTGTTGAGGCATCAGCAGGGATGCAGAGTTCAGTTGGACTGTTATGGTGAAGAAGGAACTAAGCTCTCTAACTGCTGGTCAGTCTATGTCTCAGACCTCACCTACCGTTATGAGCTTTGGGGAGTGAGCGAAAGAATGAGATCACAGACACGCACTTTACACATGTATATATGTAGATATGTACAGTCTCTTAGTTTTTTTTTAAGGGTTTTTTTTAAGCATATTCCTTTATATTCTATTAATATTGTGTGCTCTTTATTCTCTGTTCTTACTGTATGGCGCTGCTACATCCCAATTTCTCAGTTTTGAGATCAATAAAGTATATCTATCTATCTTTCTATCTATCTATCTATCTATCTATTACTGGCCAAAAAACTGAAAAAACAACAAGCTGATAGGACAATTCATAAGATAAGGGACACACTAACAAATAAGATAATATATGAACCCAAAGATATTGAAACTATTTTTAGGAATTACTATGGGAAGTTGTATAGCCAGCCTCCATCAGCAGACACTAACCAAATAAGAACCTTTCTAGACACATTGGATTTGCCATCAATTGGACAGAAGCAAAATGATTGTCTCACATCTCCGATAACAAGAGTAGAAATAGAAAAAGCAATAGCTAGATTAAAAACAAATAAATCGCCAGGCAGTGATGGCCTGCCATCTGAATGGTATAAGACATTTAGTGAACATCTTATACCATTACTTCCTCATTTAATCACACTCTTAACTGTGGTGAACTCCCACCCTCTTGGAACGAAGCTATAATATCAGTGATTGTCATTGATTGTCATTGATTGTCATTGCTTTTGAACAGATACTAGTAGAGGGACTGAGGTAACATTTTGCAACTTTGGTAGCAATTCAGATCATAAAAATAAATAACATCTCAAACACTTAAGCATTATAGTGTACAAAAAACTGTACAAACGCTACTGCCAAAACACAGCAGATCATGATTGGCTATTAAACTGAAATGCATTTGTTATGCTATGAAATTGAAAAAATACTACTATACACAGTATAATAAAAACAAATAAAATAAAACTTGCGCATTAGGAGGAGAACTTCAGTTAGTTGTGCCACAGCTTATATTTAAACATTAGAAGCACCCAGCATCTGCTGATACGTGATGCCGTCAGATGTGTGCTAGCATGTTCAATGTGTTTCCAGTCACATCCCCAACAATGGCAGAGCAACACCAACACACATCCTTGTATTATACACAACTCTCTCTCCGTTGCTGTTGTGGCTGACTGGGACCTCGCAGGTCTTCTAGCTCTGGTGTTTTCATTAACACTAACAACGGCATACGGCTAAAGTCCGGCCACATTCACCAGACTGTGAGGAACAGTTCAGCCCTTATGTGCATGTGTCTTCAAACCTGCAAATCATCAAAACATTGGTGCTGGGTTGCTTTTATCAGCTTCTACAACAATAAACATATATTGAAAAACAAAATGGAAAGCTAAATCCACGAGCCTACATAATCAACAATTTATCACCAACAGAGACAGTAATGTCTATGACGAATAATAATCATGAGGCGAGAAATTCTGAAAAGTTACGCCGGCTATAGGGATTAATTGGTACACATCACTTTCACATTCAGTTTGTGAAGTCAGACAAAATGGTAAGTGTTGCTAATGTTAATGATGTTTCTGTTTTAGATTGATAGATGCTTTTATTTGTCCCTTAGGGGAAATTGGATTGCAGCATAATCAGAAAGGCATTACATCAAATGTTGACACGTTGAACCATCAAATCCTCCTCTCCACACTCTCTGAGCTCAGCATCTCAGGTTCTGTCCTATTGTGGTTCAAGTCCTACCTCACAGGCAGATCCTTCAGAGTGTCATGGCGAGGAGAGGTGTCTAGGTCACATGGCCTATCAACAGGGGTTCCTCAGGGGTCGGTGCTTGGTCCCCTACTCTTCTCTCTGTACACCACCTCACTCGGTGCAGTGATCCGCTCCCATGGTTTCTCCTACCACTGCTATGCTGATGACACTCAGCTCTTCCTCTCCTTTCCACCTGATGACAGAACGGTCTCAGCTCGGATATCAGCGTGTCTGGCTGATATCTCCACATGGATGAAGGAACGCCACCTTCAGCTAAATCTGTCTAAGACCGAACTCATGGTCTTTCCAGCTTGTCCATCTGTTCAGCCTCGGATCAGTGTCCAACTAGACTCGAGCTACCTACTTGTGCCCACAAACTCAGCCAGAATGGCTGTCATGATTGATGACCAGCTGACCTTTAAGGTTCATGTGGTCTCAGTTTCTCGGTCTTGTCATTATGCCCTTTACAACATCAGGAAGATCAGACCCTTCCTGACCCAACAGGCCACACAGGTTCTGGTTCAGGCTCTTGTGATCTCACGCATTGACTACTGCAACTCTCTTCTGGCAGGTCTTCCTGCATGCTCATTCAAACCTCTTCAGATGATCGAGAATGCAGCAGCACGTCTGGTCTTCAACCAGCCCAAAAGAGCACATGTCACCCCGCTGCTAATTTCTCTTCACTGGCTTCCAGTGGCAGCCAGAATCTGTGCGGCACTTCTTCTGCCACTAGACGGCAATACCTGTGACCAGTCACACCTGAAGCACTTTTTGCACTTACTAAGGGTTTTTTCCTTAAGTCTAAATTCTTGCTTGTGTAGTACGTCGCTTTGGATAAAAGCGTCTGCTAAAAGAAATTGTAGAATTGTAGACATCAGACTATCGTAAAGTCACCAAAAGACCAACGACATACTTGTACATAAGCAATCATGTACCAGGAGGAGGAGGACAGAACAGACCAGCTCAGACTGATGAGACTGAACAATGTCTACATTCACACATTCTTCATAAGCTGTGTAACTGCAGCATTTAGCAGCATATGCCACCCTTCAGGCTTGTAACTGTGCAGGTATTTGACATTGTGCACCTGTGATGCCGTGTTTGTGTTTAAATTGTGCAGCTCACTAGCCAGAGTGTCCGACGCCATCCCCAGATGCTACAGGGCATATATCTCGCCATTAATTGGGGCTGAGGGCAAACCCAATACAGATGGTATTTGCACTGTGTGATGAAGAGGATTTTCTGGGTTTACTGCAATCTGCAGTGCAGCTAACGGAGGAGAGGAGAGACGAGGAGACCGGAAATTGGAAGAGAAATAGGGGGAGATGGGAGGCTGAGAGAGGGGCTGAGAAAGAAAGTGATAAACATTCAGGGAGGAGATTGAAGGCAGGGATGCGCAGAGAGGAGGAAGCAGAGGGAAATACACAGAAATACAGTATATGACATAAAGCATGACATAAAGCATACATAGACACTGGAAGAGCATGTAAATCCCTCATACCTCTCTGTTTAGCTCTGTTTGGCCATATGTTAAAGCACTTGGTTCTTCTATGTGCTAAATCTTTGTTCACTTTTTATTATTTGCTTGGAATTTAGGCCTTATTTAGTGCTAAGAGCTAAAATATATGTAGTGTAAAAAGCAAGATCTATACTGTTGTCTCGACCATATAATTTCATGTACAGTGTCTTGTTACATTCCGGGTATGGACACCCTAGTCAAGATAAAGGGTTAACTTGCTCGAAATCTTTCCCCCTTTAAATCCTAGCTCATCCTATAATTAACACTGATAGGATCTCCTGGAAACTCATTCAACTTCCTAATGTGCAAAGTTAACTTGATGAACGGCGAGCAATAATGCATCTGCGCCCTCCATCAGTCACCATTAAAACTGAGAGGTGGCCATTGCATCTCAATATAGCATTATTAGCAGTGGAGCTTCTCAAGAAGATGGAGCGCTCTGAATACTAATCCAGAAAAGGAAGCCTCAGTGTCACGCTGAAAATGAACAGCCACTCCACTGTAAACTTTCTGAATGATTTTCAACTATGATTAATGTGAGTGGTAACTTGTACTGATGAGTGGATTGTAACTTAACAAACAGCAGCTGTAGATACCGAAACAGACTAATTTTGAGTCAAATCTTCAGGCATTCACATTTGTTTTTCTCATATCTCTCAGGAAAAGCAGCAGGATCTCTCAGAGACACACTATTTTGCTCCAAGCATCACTGCATTTATAATTTACGAATGCAAAATAAGTCTCTCAGGATGCAAGATACAACCTGCAACTCCCAGATCAGTCACTTTCACTATCAGAATGTTTTTTTACCACAAGATTTTCAGAAAGGACTTTTCTGATGAACCAAACAACAACGTCCCCCGTGACTCACACATGCAGCCCACACAACATCCCACAAACGCATCTCAGTTCGTCATAACCGTCGATCTTCTTTCTATTCTCTCTCTCACCATAGACGGCCATGATGATGAATGCCTTTCTATTTGACAGCCATTTACTTTTTCTCTTTTCACTGTTTCTCCAGACTCCACACTTATGAGTTTCACTGTCGTACTCGGGAGCCAAAGCCGTAATGTCAAAGTATACCACAAGCCAACAAAATTGTGGGATACTGTACAATATATGGTACAATTTGGAGGAGATTGACTGTGAATGCTCTGTCTGCTGGGAAAAGCTATTAAATGCGGCAATGGTCCGGGGTAAGCTCGAGAGACATGTTGAGACAAAAAAGCAGTGTGTGGTGGTGGGGTGCTGTGAGAGAAAAAGGATCACTATGGAGTGCCATATTTGAAGGAAGTTTGTGAACGACTGGTTTATCCAGTGCTCTGTGTAGATTCTGCTGCAGTTGTTGACAGTATTTTGATTATGACATGTTCTCTGCTTTGATATTGGGAGGATTTGACTCAGGCTTGTTACATCTCTGTAGTAGGGCTGAGCAATATATCATTATTACCAGTATATTGATATGATGATGTGAGACTAGGGATTGTCTTAGATTTTGGATATCTTAAGTGTTGTTTTTTCCTGGTTTTTAAGACTACATATAAGTAAAAATGTCATTTTCTTACAAGACTATTCTAGCTCTTTTATTATTTGTCTTTTAAGGCAGTTCAAAGGGCTCTATGTAAAATAATACCAAAAACATCAAGACAAAGTGCAAAAAGAAATGCATCGTAAAAGAACAATTAAAACAGACATTAAAGAGTGATTTAAACAATAAAATATGAGAATACAGAATTGAGAGACAAGAATAAAAGTTTCAGTGCAGTGTAAAGTGGACTTGCACTAGTATAGCCCATCTTGCTAGACTTCCAGCTACTCAAGCACTTTTACACTACAGAGCCACATTCACACATTCACACACACATCCATAGACTGGTGGCTGAGGCTACTATAGAAGACACAGCCATCAGGAGCAATGTGGGGTTCAGTATCTCCCCCAAGGATACTTTGACATGTGGACTAAAGAGCCCAGGGTTCTTCCGCTGATCTTCCAATTAGTGGACGACCCGCTTTACCTCATGAGCCACAGCCAATGCAGTGCAAGGGATGAATAAGTATTTGATTTTAAAAAAGGGAAGCAAAAAGTCTATAGCCTTGATTTAAAACAGCTGAGACTTGCAGCGGACCTGGAGTTTGTTCCAGATATGTTGCATATTAAAAGCCTAACATATTAAGTGACTATTTAGATTTTTAGAGCATTGGGTTTTTACTACAATGACATATGATAATTGTCAGTAAATGCATCTTTAGCACATGGACACATAACAAAAAACAATATAAATATATCTAGTAGGCCATTCACATATTCTTGAGAATTTCTTGACCTTTATGCTATTGTTTAAAAAATCATCAATAATTTTCTCAGAGCTCTGAAGATACCATTTAAGAGGTTATCATAGGTGTTGTATCGTCTTTTCTGTTTAATTTCCGTTGTTAGTTTCACGATCAATTTGCACTTCATCTCAATAGAAAATCAGTAAGTGTAAGTAGGTTATTTCTGTGACTTTTTAACGTGTGAATAGTATGTGTAAAACAATCATTAAAACTACAATTAATAAAACTTTTAACCTCACGGCAGCCCTTTTCTCACTTCTGACTGAGCAGGAAGAGTAGGCCGTGGAGTTCTCCCCCTCGCAAACATGATGGATCGCAAAACAGCCAGTGTCTAGAAAAACAAACCAGCATTTAAGCTCCTAGCTGCCCACTGTTCTTTTCTGTCGTCTGTGGCATAAATCTCAGTCAAGGCATACAGAGTGCCTCCTTTAAGAGAGGTGAGAAGGGTTATTTATTTCACTTTACGGGGAGTCCGTTAGAGATGTGTGGTGGAGAGTTCACCTTGTCTTTAGGGAAGGTTTTAGAGGCTGATGAAAGAGTTGGGATGGCAGAAAGGTATTGAACCATTGTGGTTGGTGATTTGTGCTTGTGTTGTGCTATAACATGCATTGTTACCATGGCAGACTTCATGAGTGTGTAGGCCTGCTAAGATGGTATGTGGGTACACTTTTCCTTTGAGTTAAAGAAGTGTTTCATTGTTTGAAAGATGGTCTTTTCATAAAGCAGAGCTGTCAATGCTGTATAAAGACACAAGTACGTAATTGGTGCTGTATGACCAGAGAAAACAGAGAAAAAGAGCCATGGTATTCACTATTTCCCAAGAGGCAGAAAACCTACAACAACCAGAATGCACTGTGCCACAGTGGACCCATAAACGCTCCTGCTGGTGAGGTGACCTATTCCAGTTGAACAGAGAAAGCAATATGACAGCCGGCTAAGACCAAAGATCTCCTTTTACAGGAAAACACTGAGCTGAAATGTGTTTCTAAAAACGTTTAAGGTGAGAAATAGACCACGCAGTGACACAATCTTGCTTCACATTTTATCAGCACTCAGCATTTCCAGAATTAGAATCTATGTGTGGCAGTAGCTGACAACTTCCTGTCTTTTTTATCCTTTGTGTGCATATATGTTTTTGTCATATGGGTCCCCAATCTAAATTCTGATGTTTTTGCGGGTCAGTAAACAAGTGCAGGCTGAACTCGCCATTAGGTCTTTCTTTAAAGAGTTTAAGTTGCATGGTAGATAATTAATCTGTCTATCAGGTCAAAGCTTATCAGATTGATGAATGAGAGGAGGAGCTTGTTAGCGTTAACTTTTAAACACAACATAGTTAAGTTTCACTTTGATTGCGCCTGGCGTTTTGCTGCTCCATATGTGCCCAGAGAACTCTCTGCACTCCGAGGGTATGGTACAATTAAACAGTGCACTAATATACTGTATGTTTTTTAACACATTTTAGCTGAGAAAAAGGCAAAACGGTAAAAGAAACTTGATTCACATTTGATCACCACTGACTAGTTTTATTGTTCATCTAAGTTTGAGAGAGAGGGAGGAGTGCGTGTCTTTCTCAATCAGTCTCTATTCTCTTTTGTTTCTGTGCTGCAAACTACAATCTGTAGTTCGAGCAACAGCCTTAGAGCCAGTGAAAATCTGCCAGGTGATGTGAAGTGCATCATCTGGTAGATTTGAGAGAGATGAGCAGGGAGATTTGAGTGCTGGTAAGAGGGAAGTTTACAAAAGTTCATTTACACATACCACCCACATTGTTATAATACAAAACTAATCGAAAATTGACAGTGTCCCTATCAACAACACATATACTGTATTCAAGCTGTAGATAAGATACATTTAAAAAGATGAATAATACTTCTGTCATTTAAGAATAATCGTGGAATTGTATGCAAAACTTTTGATACAATGCCTCAGATCAGACGGTGCATGTCCTCTTTCTCTCTGAGCACACACAGTCTGTCTGTCTCTCTCCCTCTCTCTGTGTCTTTCTTTCTGTCTCTCTGTCTCTCTCACACATGCACACTCTCTCACACATTGGCGAATAAATAGGTAGCTGGGGATTGGTTTAACCACAACAACAGCTGCTCATGTCTGGCTACTGCCATGTTAGCCAGCAGCCAACCATGCAGTGTGTGGACTGACACAGAAGACACAGTTTATTGGCAGAGTCTGAAAGCATGTGCTGTGTTTATACCAGACACACAAAAAAGTTTTTGTAGATTGCACAACATGGACACAAGGGGCTCTGAATGGTGAATGTAGCTGTGAGTTGTGAATGTATTTATTAACAGAGGTTTACAAGCAACTCATTGTGTAACACATACAATGCAAGATTTACATTTTGACACCATCACATTGCAGTCATTTAAGTTGGACTGGAAACAAACTACCGTGTAGCAGTCAAAATGTATTAATTTATTCCTGCATGGCTATAAGATGGAAAACTGTTTTCATTTTTAGTTGTTTAGATTTATTTATTTTTGAAATCATTTGATTTACCTTAAGCCCACCAAATTGATATCCAACAAATTGTGACAACAGAAGCCAATTGCACATGACCACAATGCAAAGACTACTGCCAATAGCCAATTAGCATGTGTATTCTGCACCTACATGAGAGTAAGTAACTCTCCATACCAACAGATGGTGGAAGTCTGTATTCTTCATTCAAAAAGAGAACTGGAAGGATGATGGGATGAATTCAAGATACCAGTTAGCCAGTTAGCACATTAAAACACATCCAGGTGTTAAAAGAGCAAAGAATATTTACTGCTTTAGTGAACAATAACAACAAAACCTACAAACAGTTTTTGCTAATTAATAACTAAAATAACTAAAACAAAAATAATCTTACCTAAAATAAAAGGTTTGTTTTGATCTCACGCCCACTTGTCTTCAGTTCATTGTTTGCCTATTTCATTTTCAGGATTTTTCTTGTGCACTGATCTAAACTGTTGTTCTCTCACAAATAGGCTCCACAGCAGGCTGAATAACCTGACAAAAGTCCAAAAACTACTAACCACTGTCAACGGCTTGGGACACACTGCAAAAATTAGGGTGGCAGACGCTGACTGAGAGCGCATCGGCAGAATGTCGGCTTGGTGTGTCAGGGCCCTCATAAGGATTTTGATCTGCAATGCAAAGAGTAGTACACAACAAAATAAATCAGCTTATTTTACAAACACATCCCCATCTAAATAAAACTCAAGAAAAAAATCTACATCAAAATGTTCTCATTAAGATCTTCTTTTTCTTAATCCTCTTTGTCCCCTGTGGGACATACTGCCACAGTGAGCTCTCTCCCTCCAAATACTGCAGAAATGTCCACACTTGGTTTGACTCACATTCCCCAAACATCCTTAGGTGGGCACACAGCCCAGTTTCAGCAGAGACTGAATGGATGCTTCTGTTCAGCTGCATTATACAGTGTGAGAAGATACAGCATCAGTGCAATGTAAATGGAAACATGCAAATTGAAAGTGAACAGATGCAGATTTGTGGGCACGGATCGGGATGAAAGTGTGTCCACTGAGGCTGAAAACGTTTTGCCTTGAGTGAAAATTTGCAGTCACTTAAGTTAGTTGAATGGATATCACTTTAATTTGCCCAGAATCCACATTTGGTTTACTTGCTGCTGATATCTTTGATATGTCTTGTTACACTGCTAATATTCAGGTTAAAAATAGTAGCATTTGGCATGAGCACTTGGAAAAAAAAACACATTTCTTGATATTGCTCTAAGCTATTTTGTCTCTCACTGTTGTTCTCCTGCAGTCACCATGTAAACAAACAATAATTTGACGAACGGGTGTTTGGAATGAGGCTGAGACCTTCTTACTGATTCTAAATTGTTTAATGGCTTCAGTTAGAGGAGGAGGGACAGCTTTGGAAATACATTATGACACTAATATTGCAGGGATCTCAGGTGGGTTTCAGGCCTTTTAATCAAGCTTCAATACACATAAACACATTCTCCGCTTTTACCACTGTTTAGGGACTATTATTGTAGCCTTGAATTTAATGTGGGGTAGGGGTGGAGTCGACATAATTGACTGGAGGATTCATAAGAACCGTTATGGGCTGTGACATCTCCAGATATGCTCCAAATGACCTCCACTTAAAACACAATGCCCGTCCCGTGAGTGCTACGTTTGTCTCCTGTGTCACTGTGAGTGTGTTTGTCCTCCTTGATCAGGGCGTGTCTTCAGATGGTCATCAGGGGGCCAATGAGAGGATGCCTAGAATGGATACGCGCGCACACACACACACACACACACACACACACACACTTGGGCGCGTAGACACACTCACACACAGATTAACGGGGTAAGCTGTGCCGCTCATCTGGGATAAATGCGGTCAGTGAGGGGAACAGCTGAGCAAACAGCTCTGGCAAGAGGCAGAGAGCAGAGTGGAGAGGGAGAGGGAGAGAGGGAAGCAGGGATGACGAACTATTCATCCCGGCGCAGTGTTGGCGACCGGCTGCCACGTTGGATATGCATCAGCCCTGAACCTGGGAGAATGGGGACCAGCGGAGGTAACGGCTAACGCACACATATACTTTACTCAGCTGTTTTGTTTGTCCTGGGGCAAATTGCAGCAGGAATGGAAAGAGTGAGGCCAAACTAGTTCACTGTGCCCTAGATGAAAGAATTTATTCAGAGGCCTGGGAAATCTCTCTTTTATAGTGACAAATCAAGCACTGCTACTCAATGTGCATCAATCTAAATTATTTTCCCTTTAAGAGTCTGGCAGCAATTGACCTTTGTCAATCTTTTTTAGGATAAAACAAGTGACACTATAGAAGATAAGTGCTGTTAAAATTAGAAAAATGATGAGAAAGATTTTGCTCTTAGAAATTTCTTTTTAACACGTTAACGTCTCAATATTAAACAGAATTTCTTGTTTGAAGCGCTTTGCAGCGCTCCAGATGTGGCACAGCGTTGAAGTGAGTCATGTTTTAGATGCAGCAGAAGCAGAGGTATTAATGTTGGGACATGAACCCTTGTTGTACAGTACATTATGAGGCCAGATGGCCTGATGCTGATAGTTATGAACCATTGACACCGGTGTCATTAGGATAGATAACAGTGATCTGCCACATTAATCCTCCACTACTTTGTCCACATAAAGGGGAAATACAGTTAAAATGGTTATAACCTAATTGGCTGGGTTGTTGCTTGACACCAGGCTTGATTTTGAATTGTAAGTTTAAGTTCTCGGGTAGCCAATACTGTTATTTTTTAGTTCTTTACATGAGAAAGAAATGCACCTGTAAGGAAAGATGAGCATTCCTGACTGCTGGGGAGGACTGTATCACCTACACTTAATTCAACACTGTAGTGTCAAACACATTAGCTTGCCCCTCATCTATCCACAGAGACAAGTCAAAACTAATAGGTAAGACTCAGTGCCATTTAGGTTGCAAATTGAATTGTAACACTTAAAATCCACTTTCGTCTCAAGGCTTTTAGAGGTTGTCATCTTCTGGACCCATTTTGTTGCCCAACTCAATTTACTCGCACTGAAACCTTCTTTCAGTGTCGCTACAGGCTTTAGGAATTACCAAGCGAAAAATTAACTGTGATCCCGCACTCTCATTTTGGCATATTGACATTTCTAGGACAGACTTGTTGTCGCTGAACATGCCGTGCAAAAACTGCATTGGCAAAAAAAAACTTTGTCAAAAGAATATGTTACAAAAAAAACCCAGATGCCTCAAAAGGAATATCGACTTGAACGTCTGGAGACATCATGTTCGCTTTTCTGTACTTAACTTTTGACACGTAAAGGGGTTTGTTTTGTCTGGTTCTCTCCAGTTGATCCCTTTCATGTCCAGAGAAAAAAAACTGACGTCCAAAAACAGTTGTTTGGGTTTCAGAAAAGCCCTTTGTCAGTGGCTCCTCCTGGTGTTTGAAGACACAGTGCATATACACAGTCTATCAGACGAGACGCTCGGGAAGGTATAGCAACCTCTTAAACATGTTTCTGAGCAAGATGCAAGATGTTCACTTGTTTGTAGCTGGTGTTATGTTTTCATCCAATTTTTTGACTACGGCTGTTGCATGCCTGCACAGCACACCTGCTCACTGGGTTTTTTGGGTCAGTTGTAGTCTATTGTGAGCTATCTGCGTTGTTTGATTTTAGAGTTTAATTCAGGATTTAGTTATTATTTTGGCAAAGCAGCTCTGCATCCTCTCGAAACCCACAACTAAAATCTCATATCTGCTATTTTTTTGGCTTCAGTCGTAGCACTGTTCTTTCATGTTGTTAAATGAAAAAGCTGTCGACATTTGTAACCAGCGCACTATGCCAGTATAGTCCAGATAAAAATAAGGTGTAAGGTCTTTTGTTGTGTTCTGTCTGATGTGCTGCCCATGTGTTTCTCTGGCAGAAATGCCAGTGTTTGAGGAAAACAACTGAAAGCTCTGTCTTATTTTATTACATTCATGTCACTGGATATTATGCAAAATAAGAAGCACATCATATAGTCTGTGTAAATTCAAAAGTCCTGAACAGATGGTTTACTCATTGATGCAGATCACATGAAGCTGGATGTGTGTGGGTACAGATGGCTGTCCAAACCTGTTTGCACATTGTATTTGTCCTCTTAGTGTACATGTGTATATGTAGTAACACCAGCGTCCTCTTCCCATGGCAGAAGCAGCTCAGTTGTGTCGTGCAGCCACCGCACCAGATTGGGAGAAGCAGCTGATGGCTATTATCAAATTCCCACTGCTTCTCATCACCATTCATGTCCGATGAGTGAACCTCCTGCCAGTGTCTCGGGAGGTTCTCCCAGTTAAACCAAGGTTAAATCAAATCAATTCCCATGTCCACATGATTAGGCCTTACCCAATTGTTAATTATCCAGAGCACGGGGGAGTTGATGAAAGTGATGGGCAATAAGAGACTGGCAGAGGGATAGGGGCACTTTGATAGAGTCCTGCACTAGAGTGCTGTGTTGTGGTTATGTACATTCTCTTGTACAAAATCTAAGGGTCTCCTGCTTTGCTCTGTTAAGTCAATATAAATCAAATTCCTCAAGTTTTAGACTATTGCCAGGCGGCCCATCCGCTAGAAGAAAAAAACAAGAGTTAGTTTTGGGTGGCATGTAATATTTCATACCTTCCAGAAATGTCACTGAGGTATACGCTATATAACAGTATAAGTGTGCAGCACTAACCCCACCCCCCATCACTGATGGCGAGTACACTATGTACTTTCAGCTTTTCCCGATTAATAAATACACAATATAAACTCACAAGATGGTAAGAAAAAATAATATTCTCGCACCTATTTTTCTTAATAAACAGAGAAATATAACTGTGTACCTTTTAATTTCAACTTTTTGAAGACTGATGAGGTTTTATTTCCTTGTTATTTCATTATAAAACACACTTCATTCAAACTGGACGGAAACAAAAAAAATAAATAAATAAACTGTCTTGGTTACTGTTACTAGTTATTTAGTTGGTAAGTCCACAGTTCGAACAAATACCTGCTGCGATTGTTCAAAAGAAAATTAGATGTAAAAATCATGTAATTCTGCGTGGTCTAAAGAGACCTCGTATATGAGCTGACCCTGTCATTGAGGGGGAGGGGTTGGTGGATGGGGTGACACCTGGGCCTGACACCTAGGTGAGAGTAGGGGTTGGCAGTATATCGTTTATACTCAATATATCGTGACTGGTCTCACTTAGGATCTATAAAATGACTATATTGTAAACATCGAGAATGAATTGACTGGTACTGTTTTTTTGTTGTTGTTTTTGTTTTTATTTTATTTATTTATTTTATTTTAACAAAAGTTTATTTAGTAGTTTATTATTTTAGTAGCAGTATTTCTAAATATTGAAATGCATATTGTGCATATATCTTAAAATATATTGACATTATTTATATGCTATATTGCCCAGCCCAAGCAAACTTCTCATTTTGTTTTTATCTAGTTTTGTGTGTGTGTGTGTTTGTGTTTTTATCATTCTGTGTCCCCTCTCTAAATTCAGATGTTTTTGCGGGTCTGTGAATGCAGCTGAAGCAGAGCCTGTCATCACAAGTCTTTTCCCTCAGCAGCAGTTTTAAGAGTTTGAGTTGTGGGATGATTAATTAATCTGTGGATCTGGTTAGAGCTGATCACATCGATCGATGTGAGGAGCAGCTGCTGCAGAGGGGAGTGAAGAAAACTTAACGACCCAGTGTAATCAGCGATCAAGTTTCACTTTTACTGTGGCTGTTGTCCTGCTACTCCATCCATGCCCAAAATATACTCTGCACTGGGAGAGTATGGTGAATAAATAACTGAACGGCAAACAAGTATTCCAATAGCGCTCCTGATGAATGGTCCAGCTTCAAAAATATAAAGTCATTATGTGGCGCCAATATTTTGAATTGTGGAAATTAATTAATGTGTGGGAAACCTTGCATACAACATTTTCTGCCATTTGGGTGGATACAGCAAAAAAGCAATTTGAAGATGTTACCTTGGTTTTTGCAAATCTGTGATGGGCATTTACACATTACTTTAATTATGAATCAATGAAAGGCAAAAGTAATCAAAAGCAAGAATTTTAATTTGTTACATGCTAACACAGGCCGGACAACTAGCCATTTACACAACTATGGTTGATGTTCCTGTCCTACCAAAACAAGTGCTCGCACAACTTTGAGTTTCTGCTTTTTATGTACTCAACAAGCGATGCACTTAATGTCAACCAATAGAACAGTTGTGTCAGCCCAAGAACCAATAATGTAAAAGTCTAAAAAGTGAGTCATTTCAAATTTAGCTCTGGTGTCTGAGCTTTCCTTCTGTTGCTGTGCCAGAAAATGGCTTTGTCAGGCTATTTTAGCCGAGGCTTCAAAGATTACATTTCCCCAGATTTGCTATTCTGGGAGTAAAATGGCCTTTGCGGTGTAACAGGCTTCTGATGGGAAATACTCCTGAAGGGAGAGAGAGCCCTGGGTCACTGTGACTTTTGGACCCGCAGTGATGCGGATATACTGCTGCTGCTGTTCAGCATTCAAAGGTCTGCTTTCACTGCAGGACTCCAACCGACAAATATACATCCACAAGGAAAACACTCTCTTATTTTCATACACATGCTGTTTAATCTTGTCTCTGTGGTGCAGATTGACAGATGAACTGCTCATGTTATAAACTTTGGTCACATTCTTGGTAGGGAGCTTAATCTACCCACACTTAGCTTTTCCACATAATCTCAAGAACCTTCTTTAATCCGTGGATGTCTGTGAGCTTTCACTATAAGCCTCTGGGAAGCCACATTCTGCATGCATGTGTGTGTGCGTGTGTGCATGCATGCGCGTGTGTGTGTGTGTGTGTATGTGTGTGTGTGTGTGTGTGTGTGTGTGGTTTTGTGTATGTTTGCATGCATTGCCATGTCTCTCCTTCTGCAGCGCATTTGCTGACTTGACTTTTCACACCACTCAGCAGCAGTAATGAGTATGAGGCTGGTTGTGACAGGCCTCCCACAAGCTCCATGCATTATTTAGCTAATGGTCAGGTGGCAGATGCTGGAGTGTTTGCACTGAGACCAACATCCCAGTGGGCAAAGCCTGCCCTCCTCCTTGAATAAGATCAGTGATGTTCCTCTCCGCCGGTCAGTGAGCTCACTGTGGTCTTTCTGCGTATCCTCCCAGTAGTTAATGTGGCCTCCCAGGGGCTTATGTTTGAAAGCTTGGAGTCACCCACAGTTTTAAGGGCTAATTTCTGCACTCTGAGTTCAGAAATACCCATCGCATTTACATGATCAAAAAAACAAATCAGATGATCCACAGCAGGATGCCCAAAAGAGTTCAGAGATGCACTTTTCATTCCAAGATAAAGCCATCTGTGAGCACAGCATCGTGTTGGCTCCATATTAAAAAATTATTTATGTGATATATCAAATGTCAGGTTTATTTTTACTGCTGTTTTTATTGGTGGTAAGACTACATCTCTCTTTGCCAGTGGTGCACTCCTGTCAAAGCCCAATGTATTTACAGAGATGGAGGTGATGTTAAACTGCTCTTTCCATGTACAGAATAAGATGTTTAGTGTTCAAATGAATAGTTGAGTATTTTTATGTCTTTAACAGCAATTTTGATAATTGAGTATTGGTTGAAGTTATTTATCAAAGAAAAATTGGCAAGCATTTGCTGATCAGAGACTGTCTTGTGAGGATTTGCTGTTTTTGCCTGTTTTATATCATCATAAATATGATATGCTTGTGTTTGGCTTTTGAACTTTTGGTTGGACAGAAATTTGAAGACATTATTTCATGATGGACATTTGTCACTTGACTGTGCAATTAATTCAACCCAACTGCCAGAATAAATGGTGGCATTGTATGTGTCTGCAAACCACAGAATTTAACATTTGCACATTAGTATGTAGGAGATATGTTGCAACTATATTTTTGTTTGTTTTTTGTGTTTCAACAACTCTGTGGTAATGTGTGGTTGTGTTTTGGCACAAAAACATCTTGGTTATGGTCAGAAAAAGATCATGTTTTGGCTTAAAATACCTGGTTCAAGTGACACAGTTACTGCTGAATATGCAGCTGGTGTTGTTTTCTGTTGGTGGTCTACAGCTTGGTAGCCATCTCACCACCTAAAAACAAGCCCAAAAACATCTAGATGACAAAGTCAGTTCCTTTACATGTAATCAGAACTAGATTGCCATAGAAACTAGAGCTGTACCCAGAAGTATGTCAGTAAGTATGTTGACTATTCATTTTTTTGGCTCAGACATGTGCAACACTTTTTGCCAATAATAGGTATTGAGCTAACCCACAATGCCAACATTTTCGTCTGGCAAATATACTGATTATTTAATTCATGAAGAAAATATAAAAGGGCATTGTCAATAATGAAAATACTTGCTAGTTGTAGCCTGTAGTTCTTGCCCCGTCTTCTAGTGTTTCTCTAAGCACTGCGCTGCGATTACGCCACTGAGGCAGTATGGGGTAGATGGTTCGGGGCAAACCAGGTCAAGTAATTACAGACCCAAGATATCAATCTAGCTTTCTCATTATGCTGTTGCATAAACAAGCACAATCATTTGTCCCTTATTTTCATACTCTGAGCTTTGTGGCAAAAACCATAAAGTATCCAACTTCACACCAGCTGAGGCCTGCGCTTGGAAATCTAATGATGCTAATTGCAGTCATTAGCTTGGCTTTAGCGGCTCAGATGTTGTTTGGACATGGATGTTGGTGGTGACACATTCTGTTGTATTGTGTAGTATCATCCAAAGCTAACTGGAGCACCATAGAGTGCTGGCTGGTGTAATTGGGAGATGTTAATTAGTCTATTGGATGGAGCTTGTACCCTCCTGAGTATTCCCTTTGTGCTCTGCCCTTTTCTTTGTACAAAGCCAACCTAATGCTTATGTCAGTGTGAATGTGTGTGTGTGAGTGTGAGAGAGAGAGAAGTCATACCAAAGTGTGAGTGTGTGCATCTCTGTTTGTATATATGCACGAGACACTCTAGGGGTCTAGCTAATGAGGCAGTCATTTGTTTAACGTAATCACCCACCAGTTTATGCCACCCGCTTCCCCTGGCATTGGGACAAGCCCTATTATAAAAAAGGGTGTGTTTGAATCACACAGCAACAGCCATCCCTCCACCTCCCTGTCCCTTCACCCTAACTCCCCGGTCACATGCTGAAATGGACCGTCATTACCCAGCTGCCAGTGCGCCAGCCAAGCATTAATGATGCCATTCACTAGAGATGTTCCAATGGTGTTGTCGGTCTTAACTCTTTTTGGGTCCCTGTGGCAACTTCCACTAAAATATGTTAAATACTGAAAAGAGGCTGTTTTTCATAACGCTTAGCATCCAGCCAAGTGTTTGGATTTTATGCACAAGCTGTCAAAAGATGCTTCACATGAATGGCTGCCACACATGAAGGATGAGAGGTGGTGAGATGGTAATGAAGCCAAATATATCTGAATAGGCTTTTTTTTTTTTTTTTTTTTTTGCCGTTTTTTGCAGTTTCTCTGCAGAGTGGAAACGGCTCCTTGCATTTGATGGCGTTTTCAAACAGTAAATTGTCACTGGCCTTGATGTTGGTTTCGAGCTGTTGGGAGTTTTTTTAGAGCACTAAAAGTGTGGCGTCAAGTCTGATCACATTTAATTTTGAACATAAATCGAGCTGAAACATTGCATGAGGGAAGTGGCAGACTGTTTTTTAAAGTAGGAAGGATGATTGTATGTACATTGAGGAGGCCTGGAATAATAACTACTTTTGGTGAAAGATATATTGTCCCAGATGTAAGTGCTATATAAAGCTATATATGTAATTATCATTTTGAGAAATTGAATGTGACTGACATAATGATAACATTATAGTATGTTAATGCAAGTTCACTCTTTCAAAGTGCAATGGACTTTAAAATCTTAAGAATATTAAGACACTGGAACTGGAGAACAAGGAAGCCCTTTATTGAGCGTCTGAGTAATGCTACTGTCTAATCACAACTACATGGCCCCCGACTCCCTCAAAACCCGCCCTTTTTTCTTCTTCTTTTTTTTTGACTGTCTGAAGAATATTTCTTCATCTTAATGTTATTATTATCATTATTATTAGTAGTAGTAGTATTTCTTCCTTTTTACTTTATGTTGTTCAATTTTAATTTTCATCTTTATCTGCGATCAGCGGACAGGATTTGGAATATGGGTGCAAGGAGTTACTGGATACGGGATATGCCTTGTATGTCAAATTAGAGAACAGTTCACTGTGGCATTCTAGATGTGACATTGTTTTTTTTTTCTAAAATACTGGTGTAAAATCCATAAAAAGATTTGAGAGAAGAAAGAAAGAAATTGGGATGTTAAAAAAACCCAATTTAAGTATCCTAAATAAATAAAACAAATAAATGTGAGTGAGTGTGCACATGTGTGTGAGTATGGAGGAGCTGAGTCCCACCCACTGTGAAAGTCAAACACAGAGCAGACCGGACAAGAGGACAGAAGCAGTGTCTCAGCATGTTTTTTTCTGTTCACGCAGCTTAGACAATGTAAAAAAAAAAAGAACACAAAGAAATTGCGCCGAAGTGTTATAATGGTAGAGAAAAGCCTTCTGTGTACTATAGCATCAGCTTTGCTGAAACGTTGATGACGTTCTTATATATATAAAAAAAACTATGTGTAAAAACAACCTGCAATGTCATACGATATATGGACCTAAGCTTGATTGTTTTTTCTGACCTTGATAATTCAATAACGTAATTATTATGTCAGGCCTCACATGTATATTGCAGTCTAATCAGATCAGCCATATCAGAAACAGCTATGTTTGGTTCAGGTTAGCCACCACTAGCTTATATCAGTCAGATGCATTATATTTCTAAGCTTTAAAAGCAGCAGAGCTGTCATAGCGCTATTTAGCGTTCAAACTATTAATGTTGTAACATTAGTTTTATGGAGGAAAATATCCTTTATATTATTTTAGTATTCAGGCAGAGTCTTGATGACGAATAAATCAGTCAGAGAAGCTATTTGTAATTTGACAGAAAGCAGACGATCTGCATATCAGCTGGCAGACGGCCTATCTGATCCTCCAGCTGCCTGTCTTCTATGAGATAACACACATCACCCAATAGGCCGACAGAAAATCAGCTGCTGCTAATGAAAGCGGGCCTTTCATCGCTCTCTGGCCTTGGAGTTAAAATACAGAGGCCGACATTTATAAAGCATAAACTTGGCCTGAAGTGCCGTTTCCGTGTTTTTAATGGGAAAAGGAATAAACACCTCACATCAAAGATACACACAGATATTTCTGGCTGCATCTTCACTAAACTAGTGTTTTGTTTTTGATCTATCCGTCATGTTTCAGTGTTTAAAAGTAGGCGCAAATTACACTTGAGGGAAGTGCTGTGCAAATTAGGGCCCGAGTGTATCGAATGGCTTAATCAGAGCTTACATTGAGAGGGCTGCAGACATCAGACGATTGCAGGGCTAATGCTGGGATCAGGCTGGAGACGTTCAGCCTCATGTTCATTGGTATCAAAACCCAAATCATATTAATCGACGTGCCATAACACAGGGAGCAGCTGAATCTAGTTCAGACATGCAGACACGAGCCATGGAGCACAGCAAAACATACCGGTTCATTTTTATATCTTTATGCCTGAACATTTTAGGGCTGCAAATAACATATACTTCCGGTTTTTTTTTTTAATAAACTAATCATTTAAAATGGCAGAAAATTGGGGGAATGGCCCAAAACCAAAGTCAACATTGGAACATTGCTTGTTTTGTTTAACCAACAGTTCAAGATTCAAACTGCTAAGTGAATGGTTTTTTGTTTTACCATGGATTAATTGGCAAACTCTGATGTTTTGTCTGTAAAGGTGGCACAGGCAGAACTTACCATGAGTTCTTTTCCCCTCAGCAGCAGTATGAGGAATTTGAGTCACAGGGTGGATAATTGATCTGTCGATCCAGTCAGAGCTGATCAGATCGATGAATGAGAGGAGCAGCTGCTGCAGCATTTAAAGCACACTTCAGACTTAGCACTATGAATGGTTAAGTTTCACTTTCACTGCGCCTAGTTTTCTGCTGCTCTGTTTGAACCCAGAATATGTTCTGTGCTCCATGGTTCAACCAAACAGTCTTTATATTCCAATAGCGCTCCTTATGAATGATCCAGCTCCAAAAATATCAAATCTATACCTTGTGGCCGATGGTTTAAAGGTGGCTGGCCACCACGAATAAATGAATGTGTGGAAAACTTTGTCATTTATTAAATAAGTGTACAGAACATGGGCTGAGCTAGTACTCGACATGTGTCGTCTTTTCAAGCCCCCTCTTCTGTATCTATGCTAATCCTGGCTATTTATGGGACAAAATATTGATATTGCTATCGTGAGATTTCCTCTGCGGCACGTTATCAATACACTGGCACCAAATATCAATATTTTCACTAAGACATACAGGTGCTCTAAACATCCCTTACATTAAGCCTGTTACCATTTTGTTGTGTGTAGGCTACTTTAGCTGAAGCTAAACAGCGTGGAGGTACTTTTAAGAGGGTGTGCCAGTAGGGAGCTCAATTCAAATGATTGAGGATTGTCATGCCTTCCCTCTGAACTAGCAGCACAGATATTATGAGAAAACGGGCCTGACACACAGATACTCTCATTTAAAATTTGCTAATTTAACATGCTGCTACACAGATCAGTAATTCTGCTGTTGTTCAGGTACTTGGTAGTGCTACGCAATATCAGACAAGTATTTTTTCTGCTCTTCTGAAGCATGAAAAGAGTTGTTTTGGCTGTGAAGTGCTTTTGATGTGGTATCCTGTGAGGAGAAAGATGTATGGAAAATGTAAAATACGCTGTCTCTGCTAGATAATGAAAAGGCCTCACAACACAGGAGGAATCCTACTTCAAAAATGTGTCTGAAGTCAGAAGGGGACCTTACCCTCTGCAGGCACAGTCATAAACATCCACATTTCACATTCTCTAAGATCTGGCTGTTCTTGTCATAAAGGCAGAGTCATTTTATAGCAAAAAGTACATTTGTGAGAGTAAAAGTTGAAGGATTTTTTTGTCTGCTCCCACCTACAATCAGAAACTATTTGGGGGTGCAGCAGTTATTTATCTCCAGGTAAACTGGCAGATGGAGGTGCAGAATTAATACATGTAGAGCCCAAATGGACAAACACAATAAATAATAATATGTTCAAGTGAAACCACCCCAAATCCTCAAAATATACAGCATCTAAAAAGCAGGTGCTCATCAGTCAAGTTAAACTTTGGGGCACAAACAGGAAGGAAGAAACATTATGTAATCAGATGAGCATCTGGACACTTTCTTTCTAATTGGAATGATTATTAATGCCGGGGGCCAGGAGGCCAGCTGAGGCCTGCAATTGCCCTCGTGCCGTCCCCTGTGGGAGCCTAGTTGTCCCGTAAAGCTGAGGGCCAAATCAATGGCTCTGATTTGGACTGCAGCTGGGTCTTCTCAACAACCATTATCTCCCCACCACAGGAGATGCCGGCTGCCTTATTGAAATAAATGGCTGTTCATATTAACAGCTGTAAGGTGCACATGAGAAAAGAAAGCCATGCATCTAGATGTGACATGCACACATGGTAAATAGCATTAGCTGTCATTTACTAGTTGATGATGATCCATGATGTCAAATTTAGCAGTTTGACCTGTTTTGAGCGACGCCTTTTTCTCTCTTTATCTTCTTCCTCTTTAAGTCTTTATCACAGAAATTCATATGTGAGTGTGGTAGACTTTATCCATAAGACATAAGAAAGTATGGGACAATATAAGATTTTATTGCAGATCACGATAAAATAAACCTAAAAGATAATACACAAGACAATAATCCGTTTCCAGTGTTTTAAATTAGCCTGAGAAATGTCATTGAGGGTCTGAAATGATGCATGTCCTCCCAGATTTAAGATGTATTCATTTATTTATTCTTTCTCACAAACACTGAAATAACATTTGTTCTCTGTAAAAAAAAAAAGAATTAAAAAGAAAAAAATATCCGAATCCTTAAATTGAAAACTGAATACTTACCCAATTAACATATACTAATTAAAACGTAATGCAGGACAAGCTAAGCACCACACTGTTTAGTCTTTGCAAGGTGCTGGAAACATCAAGAGTTCAAACTGGAAGAGAAGATTTCTGCACATTTACATTTCTGCAATGTCTCACTTTATTCAGAGCTTTCAGTCAGTTTATTTTTTTAATAAGCAAATGTTTGTGGTATTATAATCATCAATTTTCATACCGCTGTACACCACTGCAACCCCAGTCCCACACCTACAAGAAAGCAAAACAAGTCTGATTGTCAGAGTTAGAATAAACTTACACGATAGATTGCTTGTGTATACGATAGTTGTTGTTTCATGGCCAACCTCCAGTTTGTAGCTGCTCACATTAATCCTGTAGACTAATTTCACTTTAACCCCACTTTTTGGCCGCCTAGCCGTATTCATCACCTTTTTGACAGCAAGCAGGTACATTCAGGTTGTTTTATTATTGTGCGAGTGCATAATGTTTCCCATAAAGCACTGCTACTGTCTTATTCTTTTAACCTATCCCATAATGATTATAGGCTCAGATGGCTACAGCAGTCAACACAGCCTCTAATATCTGGTGCAGAGGGAGCCAAGAGGCTGCATTTGTAACAGGGACTGTGCGTTTAGCTAAAAAGCCAAGAGTTCCTTGTCAGATACACCAGATCATGTGTAGCCTCTGTGACTATTATGATATTGATCCTCTTTGCAAAACTGATGCTGAGCAGTGGGTGTCACATGTAATTCTCACTGCTTAGACTTTTATGAGTTGCTTGGCTACGTTGGTATCGATCATTGATTTTTTGCATTGCTCCACCACATTGGTGACGGCGAATGAAAAACATTTACATGGCGACGCCTCTGAATAGAAAGCTTGTGTTAGACAGACACTCCACCACCTTTGCAGAAGTGGTTGATTTAACATGCATGTGGACACGTCTACCATGTCTGGGTCGTCATCCTTTAGACAAGCAAATTGCAGCAATCAAAGTAAACCGTGATGCTAATACTCACGCCAACGCCAACAGACAAACCCGAACTCTTCAAATAATATAAGACTGAAAGTGTGTTCCTTCTCTGTCTGTCAGTCTTGAAGGTGTAATCCAGAGTGACAATCTTTGTTGATATTGCCAAAAGCAATTTGTTGAACATATTTGCTGCCTAATGAGTTTGGAAATGAAATACAAACAGACAGAGTAATGTTACAAATTACTGTTTGATTACCCGAATGCGATCTCTCTGGGAAGAACACATCACTGATATACAGCAAATCAAATATGTAGTTACATCAAGCTTTGGGTGCTAGTAAATACATTTTTGTTCCTGGATTACAGGGGAAATATAAACTATGTTTGCTGTGGAACATAAAGTTTCATAATGTGTTCAATACCAACAAACCAGCAAAACATGTGGAATCCTGATGTTTTGTAAGTCAGTCTAACCTCGACGCAGGGAGGAGGTTTTCATTTGATGATGGAAATGTCCTGTTATTGAGCTGCTTTGGCAAAGTCAGACACGATAGCCTTCTCTTCTATTGCAGTGGTTTGATGTTTTTTCTTTTATGAAACCTCCTTAGCCCTGTGTGTTTTTTAAATATTCCTTTTGCTGACGCCTTTCCTGTCAGGTAAAATGTAATACACATGCAGAAGTCAATCCTATCAATTTTTGTCTGTCAACTGGTATGCCAGGGAGAAAGCTTCACCTTTAATTTCTTTTTAAAGGAAAAGGAGGGTTTGACGTCACTTCTTCTATCCTCTATTATCTCTGTATCTCTATTTCTATATTATTCCTCCATGCTGGCTACAGCCATGGCCAGAGGAATTAAGTTTTCTTGTTGTCTGTCTGTCTGTCTCATTTTGTGACATCTAAAGAGCGTTTGGAGGGAATTTCAATTCCAATTTGGCACAAACGTCCACTTAGACTTAAGAATGAACTGATTAAAAAAAGCATATTTTTGGCCACAACTCAAGAAATCAAACGCTAATTCTAACGAAATTCATAGGACAAAATAATGAAGTGATGACATTTTATATCCAAATGATCAAAGGTCGACTTCACTGTGACATCATAATGTTCAAAAACACATTTTTCTGGCTATTACTCAACATCATATCTCTGGAACAGAAAGGGAGACATCAAGTCAGATACTGCATTAGTTCCAAGTCTACACTGCGTAAATTGAGTCTGGACAGACATGGGCGTAAACTGTGAGTGGGCTGGATGGCAGAGGCATAAAACTACGAGGTGGTAATTCAAGTTCCTCTCTCCTTCATCCCCTCTCTCTCCCTTTGGGGATTGCTGTCTGATAGAGATGTGATTTTCATTTTTTTTTGTTCCTTCTCTTCAAATGTCAACTTCAGGTGTTTATTTTCTGCTCACACTGTTGTGTTTTCTTCATTCTCTTAATTAAAATTCCTTTTTTTGTGTAGTTGCTCCTCACTCTCCAGCTTGTTTTTAGCAATTCTGTTCCAGTCTTTTTCTCTCTGATTTGTTTAAAGGTTAGTCAGTGTGGGTGGACTGATGTATTTTTCTTCTTCTCCCTGTCTTCTCAGACACATGCTTCTGTGCTCTCTGTTCTCGTCCTAGAAAATTAGTCAAGCTTTCGTGCATTGAACACGATCAAGTGACATTCTTCTCCACAGCGTAGCAGCAGAATTTACTACAATTTGGAGTCATGCCATGGTGTTATCATTTGAAACGGTGTCTTTCTCTCACTCATTGAGTCTTACTGTGCTTTGCCCAAACTTGCCCTCAACCCCCAATGCTACAATTTGTGGCCGCTGAGGAGATGACAGGATTGTTCCAGGTCAGCCATGGAGTTTTGACCTCTACTCCTCTTTGCCTCTTATCCAGAAAATGGCACCCTCGCTTGGCTAAGCCAGCTTGATTTTACCTGAGAGCCTTAGCCTTTAGTCACGCTCTGATAAGTGATTGACTAAAATGGTGTGCTGTCACAACAAAGCGGGCCACTGAGCTCGCAGACTCCACATATCCCGCTTACCTGCAGATGCTTGGCTGGCAAAATCAATTCAGCAGCAAATTTGGGCTTTTGAGCAGAGAGTGAGAAGTCTGTTAGGTTAAAAAAAGAGTCACTCAGGGTTACTGTCTGCTTTGTGTCGTCACGTCACCCATCATGCTCAGCTGTACTTTGTGTAAGTGCCGAATAGCAATGCATGCAAAATTAAGATGGTGAACATGGTAAACATTTCACCAGCTGAAAAACAGCATTTTGCTCTTCTCATTAGCCCTTTTTACACTGCCTGTTCAAGGTGTGAATGGTGCACCAATATTCTACTTCACTGCTCTGTATAAAAGGTATGAAGACGGAATTAGGGGACAGAGTTGTCTTGCCTTTAAGCCAATGTATATGGTAAACTAGATTGACGCCTGTGTAAAAACTGTGAGCTATCAGGATGGGATGAGTGTGATGTTTTCACAACATTTTATGTGTGCATCCCTCAGCCATGAGTAGTTACCAGCTAACTCAAAAAATAAGAATTGGAACCAAAAACGTTTAAAGACTGCGGAGACAATGAGGTCGCAGAGCTCCTTACTCTCCGAGCAGAGGATGAGATCAAGCGTCTTATAAAGGGACGGTGAATGATTCATGTTACTGTTTAGAAAGCACTGCCAGATGTGTATATTAAAAGTCACCTAGATGCAGACGATGTTGTGTTATATGTCACACCTGCATGCTACTTTTGCATCTTGAATGCCAGCATGCTTTAAATCAGATACAGGGGCGTTGGGAGCGAGGCTATAGACTCTAAATATTGTTTGTATATTCTTGAACAATTTTTGTCTTTTTATGTCTTTCTGCTATCCTTTATTCTCTGTCAGTACGTTATCATGATGTTAGAAAAAGTAGAATTGTTGTTAGAATTATTATTAGTCCAACTAAAACTGGATTTTTAAAATACATGTAAACATGTTAGTCCAATTCAAATCATACCAAATTGAATTTCTCAAAATCGGACTAACACCCACATAGTTTGAATAGAAGTAGAGCTTTTCCATCATGTAGACACCATAGTTGGAATTTAACTTGTTGTTCTGCGCGGGCTCCTGGATGCCACTGGCCTCCCTTGGTGGTTAGGAATAGGGACTATTTTTTAGGAAGGGGTGCTTCAAAACAGGTCAGGCATAAAAAAAAAGGTAAGCACTGAGGAGGGACTTGTGTTTTTAATTTTGGCTTAGGTGCGGGACAAACAACTTGAAAAGGTAGTATTTTATATTTAATTTAAATAAAAAGGTCAAATTCCAGCCACTTCTCTTATCTAAAAAATAAAGTACAATCCCACAACACCAGCACAGAAGCCAAGCGATGTACTGCTGTGGATTGTGCCATGGCAAAACTTACTTCAGCCTACTAAAAAAAACAACAAAATCATTTAAAGTGTACACTATATTTGAATACTTGCTGTTCTTTACCTTCCATGATAGCTGATGGAGGCGGTGGAAAACCAGCAATGACTATGTAGGTAAATGTACTGTGTGTCTTTTTGAAGAACTCCCCCGTCCCAAATACTACAACTACAAGCCAAGCAATAGCAAGAAAAACTGCACTCCTTCTGGTTTCATTTTCATGGTGTCACAGTCCTATTTAGTAAAGAGAATGATCAGAGGTCTTTTTGCTGAAATCAGTCTTTCTTTCAAGGGCCCCAATTTAGGACTGACGACCTTTTGTAACAAGTTGTTTCTATAGTCCAACATCATTGTTGCCTTTTGAGATCTTATTGCTGGAGACAAAATGAGTCGTCTGGCCTGTGATGTTGGATCTTAAGGCTTAACAGATAAGAGGGCCCTTATTTGCTCCTATGATACACCAGCTTTAAAGTTGATTTACAGTGCACAGAGCTTCATTCATTATATCATCTGTCCCCAGACACCCTCTGCCTCCCTCTTTTTTCAGAAAAGGTGTCAGCTGGCACCAACGTAATTAGAATCTACACACACGGCATAAGATTGACTTTCGACAGGCTCAGTCAGGCTTTCATTTTAAGTCTTTAAATCTTCACAAAAGGCCTAATCTGTCATACACTTGTCTAAACGATGAGATGGTGATGCTAAGGAGCTACAAAGTCTGTTTTGTCTGTAAATCTCCCACAAATTTTACTCATGAATTCAATGCCAGGGCACTTACATCAGGCCCGATGAGATGCACTCGTGTCATTGACAGAGTTAGGGGAATCATTAGCTGGCACAGGATTGTGTCAGCGTACATCAGTGATCTAAGTGCTGTTATGCACACTGTCATCCTTTGGCAGTGCAACTGTGGAAGTAGTCTGCTGAGAATTTTCATTTGGCTCCCTTCATTTGATTTGCACTAATTGCAGTTTTTGCATGGCTTTGGGGGAAAGAGGTGAGAGCAGGAGAGGAGAAGCTATCATTCTCTAATTTGTGCAGTAACCTGTCTGACACGAACATGCACAGGCCGGATGAGAACAGACTATTCTTGTTTGGAGAGTGAGGACATGGCAGTAATAAGAGAAAGGTGGACAGAAGGGGTAGGGGATGATCAATTGAAACAGAGTCAGAGGAAGGACAACAGATATGAGGAGAACTCAAGACGGAAGTCAGATGGAGAGGCAAAAAAAAAAGGAAAAATGGTATTGAAATAATTACTGTAAATGGAGGTTATTTAAAGGTATATACATCCCAAACACGTTGGAGCTTTAACAGCCACTTTGCATCTCTGGATTTGCTTTGTCATATGTTTTTGCAACTAGTGTTTTAGGTAGACCAAGAATAATTGATTTAACATTAGCTGTTAGCAAAATGTTATAAAGGAAAGAAAGTTTTATGACATTCATTCTCTGAATGATTTGGTTGTATTTTGCAAAAAAAAATAATCTGAACTATGTAATACAACATTAACAGCACTAATTTTTCATCCATAAGGGTAAGTAGTATACATGTTTTTGTGTTTTTTAATTGGAATCTGTACTCTTATTGGCTGATACAGTAGATCAGGTATCAGAATTGGTATTGGGAATGGAAAAAAATTGTATTGAAAGATCTCTAGTTTTTTCAAACTATCTTCAAAAACACCAACCATTATAACACAATACACCATTACAATTCCAGCAATTAGATTACAGCACAATGTAAGCTAAAAATGGAAATATTATAAGCTTAAAGATTGTATTTACTGCAGAGCTTTTGTGTTTGATTATATGTATATATATATATATATATATATATATATATATATATATACCAAAGATTAATCACAAAATATCTTTAGGAATTACCTGAAGAGCTTAGATTGATGAAACATTACGGTGTAAGATTATACTCGAGGGGAAAACTTTACTCAAAGTGCAGCATGAAGGCAGCACAATAGCTCTACTGACAGGGTATTAACTTTTTTTGTATGAAGATGATGAGCTGATGAAAAGGCAATCTGCGCTATGCCTGCTCTAAATCACCTTTTGAACTGGTATCAAAGCCCTTCATTAATCCACAGCTCTGAAGAAAAAGCTGCTGTCTTGCTTCTAAGGAACAGTACCTATTGAACATTACCATTACTCCATTTACCATTATGGCGAATGGAAGATATTCATTTTCAGGGTAATGGTTTGCAGCATAGGTTCCAGTTAATTTATTTAAATAGCTCTGCATCTCAAACATGTCTTAAATGACTTTACAGAGAATATCTGTGGTGTGTGGGAGTGCATCTAGATCTGACTAATCAACAGTCAATCACAGGAAGAAATGAAGCAGCAGTAAAATAAAATACAGGAAAGCAATCAAAGTAGCAGAGCGTGTTGCCGAGATGTAACGAGTTTATCTAATCTCCATATATTCTTGTCTCACACCAACTATAAGAAAAGGAAAAACTTCAAGAAACCTTATGTAAATACTATAAATAAACATAAATGTCAATGGAAATTGATTTTGAACTCTATGAAAGTCCTCCTCTTTTTCTACTGAAGTGCTGAAAACATGCAAGGAAAGTTGGATGGGCAGCAAATAGCAACTTCTCCACTGGCAAGGTAAACTGACAGAAAACAAAACAAAACAAAAAACAAAAAACAAAAAAAAACTGACAAGGAACCCTCGACTGCCACAAAACACTGAGTTGTTGGATGAGTATCCTTGAAGTGAAGGAGAGCCCGAGTGACAGAGAGCGATTCACAGGGGAGATCTAAAGCAGTAGAGGTGGAGAGACAGCCAGAGACACAGTGAAAGAGAATAAGAGATCTAAAGAGAGAGAGAGAGGCAAAGTTACACAGTATTGGAGAGTATGACAGACCTAAAAAGAGAGCGTCTGTGGGGCAAGCACGCCTCAGGGCCTGCAAACCTACTGCAGAGGGATTAATGATGCCAGGTCAGACCCTAAGCTTGTTTACAAAGAGACACACAGCTGTTTTACCATTGCTCCTCCATGCTGGAGGGCATAAACTACAGTACCCAAAATGCAACTAGAGATACAGATCTGAGGAGCTGAGGGAGTGCTTTAATTAAAGTTATGTGTCACAGATGATGGTGGAATGACAAAACTCTAAAAAGCAACCTTTGACCTCAACAACTAATCAGCTCCACCTCAAAAATGAGAGTGGCATTTGGTGGGATGACGGGTGGGAATCCTCGAACGCCGTACGCATAATCCGGCGTGCAGGTCAGCTTGGCCACCTGTCCAATGGACATCTGAGCTACACCTTCATCCCAAGCCCTGATGGCTTGTTGCTGTCCAGTTTTGAACTCGAGGGCGAGGAGAGGTTTTGTTTCCATTAATTCAGTGAAACATGAGAAAATTGGCAAGACAAGTAAAAAGTTACAAGAAAATGGTCTAGAAATAAGCAAAAACAACAACAAAAAAATCTAAAACTAAAAAACAAAAATGACCTTAAAGTATTCTTATAATTATATAAAAAAAAAATAAACATAGTGTTGTGGATTTTTCCCCCTTTTTTTGATTTCTAATCATCCCCCTAGCTAATTTTCAGTTTTTTTTACCTTTTTTTACTTTTTTTTTTTTTTTTGCAATTTGCAGGACTTTTCTTGCTCATTATCTGTTCTCCCATGTTTACGTTAGAAATCGAGCCAACTTGCTCAATATTCTGTGGTTTAAATGCTTGTGAAATGCATCTTAACACAGACAGGAAAATTGATGTCAAGGGTTCAAAGATAAATGAATCAAAGGTGGTGGAAACAAAACGTGGACTGTAGGGAGACGAGGGAGGTCTCCTTCTCTGCGTTATACCACGGGCTTGTTCACTGGACATATTTAGGGCTACCAACTAGGACACAGGGGCGTGTGGAAACAGACTTGTGCTATGAGGACCACTGAGCTCGAGATCCCCGAGAGGGTGATTTGCCTGTTATGTAACCTTGACCAAACATGTACCACTCAGCATCTGGAGGTTGTGGTGAGGGTCAACTCTTTTGTTTCTCAGTAAAAACATGGACTGCTTCAGCACTCTGCACTCAACACAAGAGCCTTTTTTTTTTTATTCATAAAAATACCAAACGCACTCCTCCATGTAGTCTGTGTAAATGACACTGACCCCAGCAGTGATGCTGCAGTGTAGTATCCATTACAAGAAGCTGTTTTTAACTGAGAGGGACCCCTTAATTTAGCTGAGACGCTACTGTAGGTGACCTGTGACCAGACTATATGATTGGCTGCTCTACTGTGCTATTTTAAATATAGGACACTATCAAGTCAGTCAGCTCCGTTATGTCATACCTCTAACTCTGCAGAGAATTAGAGGAGAGTTTTTGGCTCACTCTCTGTTTTAAATGCATGTTAGCTCAGAAAGGAATAACAGTTGAATATCGTCAATTCCTGAGAGCAGTGTCCTTTTCAAGATTTTCTTTTCTTATTCCACAGATTACTAGAAAAAGTCAACTTTCCAGTACAACTACAAACATGTTAAATACCTGAAATGCCCAAGCTAATATGAAATGTGAGCTTCCAGAGCATTAGTTCCCAAACTTTGTCCTCAATGTTGAGATGTGGCCTACTGTATGTTGTCTAAAAAAGTCTTCTTACACCAAGTGGGGCTCGACCAATACATCAAAAACAAGCGGCAACCCCCAGTGCTGAAAAATTAAGCCAAGTGCCAAAAACTGCAGTTCCCTTATGGCCACTGAAGCTGGCTCCAAAACACAGTCAGTCCCCATAGACCACCATGTTGAAATGTCCAACTTTACAGCAGAAATACATGTATTCAGCCTGGTACAAAAAATGATTTGGTCTCTATAGCTAATTTTCTCCTTCATGACAACTATAAGGGGGGTGATTTTTTTTTTATAAAACTCACTTTGTTTGTTTGTTTTTAAGGCTTTAAATTATGCATAAAGGTTTGGTGTAGTGTAGTCACAAGCTGTTAGAGGAGCGTCACCTCTGCTACCTGGTAACAACATCTTCAGCTTCTCAACATCTCCACAGTCTCCTCTAAATATGGTCACTTGTGACTCCAGAAATCTAAGATGGCAACAGCCAAACTGCTAAACACTGCAAAACTGGAGTTTGCAAACCACTGGTTAACGTCACGGTGGCTCCATCCATTATTTCCTACAGTCTATCGTCTTAAAGCAAGGCCTGCCATCCCAACTGTATATTTTCCACCAATGTCTAACATTTAGGGAATCCATCATAAAATGAATAATTATCATGATTTTCAGTGAATGCCATGGACATTATTCTGGGCATTAATTGATGGATTCTGAAATCCATAAAATTTCAGGAAATATTTTCAGAACCAATAAACTCTTACCCCTGACTGCTATTTCAGCGTAAGCTCTTGCTAGCTTATAGTTGCAGGAGATGCAGAGTGAAACAGATAAGGGCTGAAGCCACTGTGGTTATTGGTGAGACAGCCATGAGCCGCTCTGTCAGTTACATGTCAGCTGTGGTGGAAATGAGACACATAATTGTCAGGACAAGGCAGCAGCTTGACAAGGACAGTTGTAGAATAGCATGAGGGCAAATATAGCAATAGAGCCACTTGGCAGGGTCAGAAACCTGGCAGAATCGAGGTTCAAAGAGCACCAACCTCTGCCCGTCTGCCTCCTGCTGCTGTTGGCAGTGTTTACTCAAAACAGCACTTCTTGCTGGTGGCAGGCAGACAGAAATGTCAACGCCCAGTAACCGTAGCACTTACAAACTCTCTCCACTTCTTTGCCTAGCAACACATTGCAGTGACAGCTTACATCACCACGCTTGCTGGCAGACTCCTCTGCTACAAGCCTACAAGCCTCTTTGCCGCTATCTGTAAATGTTAAAAGGCAAAGCGTGGAATATAAAAAAAAATGACAGGAAACACTGAAAAGGCCTCAAGCTGAAAACAATTAGGCCCATTTTGTGATATTTTTCTTTTTTTTTGTTTTGTTAGTGAGAAACCTCACATGAATCCTTGTAAGTGAATGGTGGTTTTGTCTGAAGTTATGTCTGGGAGAAAAGTCATCTTTTGGTGTGTGTGTGTGTGTGTGTGTGTGTGTGTGTGTGTGTGTGTGTGTGTGTGTGTGTGTGTGTGTGTGTGTGTGTGTGTGTGTGCGTGTGTGCGGTGTGTGTGTGTGTGTGTGTGTGTGCAATGTCGACATGTACACCCGCATAAGTACAGTGAACGTCTCTGATGTTCAAGTCAATCAGACAGTTCTGCACGGGTGTCATCATTTACCTGCGGATGCTGGTGTGATATAAGCCCTCATGCCAGTCAGCTAACAATCCAATTTCTTTGCTTCCAGGCAGCGGTCATGAATTTCACGGTCTTTGTCTCTTGAAAAAATGACATCTCTCATTGTTAATGACTTCTCCATTGGTAACGCGTGTCTTTAGAGGCTTGTATTTATTATAGGAATGGAGCTTTGTGTCATTTATTACATTAGTGGGGCAACAGGGAGCTTAATTATCTCTCATTATGCTCCTACACCTGCTTTCACTATAAATTCCACTGACAACAAGAATATTAATGTAGCAGTGAACATACTGTATATTGTATTCTCAGTTGTTATCTAATTTTCTGCTAATATATTAGTCTTAAATTTTCTAAACAAAGAGTATTCAGGTTTAGTATGTAGAATAAAAACAATTCTTTCTTTCCTCCCTTTTCCATGACTCCCAGATGGCATGCATGATAAAAATGTTTTACTCTATTAGATATGAGTATTTAACAGTCATACTCACACAGTTGCAGGCACAAAGGGACCCATGAAGCGCACTATATGCAATTGCAATCATTCAGTGACACATTGTCACATATTAGTGTGGGGATTTTAGGTCAAATCTGCCATGGAATCTCTGTGGTTTGCTTTACAGCAATAATAAACCTATGGCCTGCAGGCCAAAGTCTGGCCTGTAACAGGGTGCTGGGTATCCTGTCAATCAATTTTTATAATTAAACAGTCAAAATGAATTCATCTGCACTGAGGTTTATTTCTTTTCTTCGCACTTTAAGTGCAAATAAGGTTCAAAAGTGCCTTAAAAATATTCAAAATAGAGTTTGCTTATATTTTTTAAGTGCCAGGGAAGACCTGACAGACAGTCAGGCAGGGCTGCAAAATCTATCAAATATTAATCACGATTACAGTTTAGACCTCCCATAATTTAATGAACGTGATCAGCTGTGATATTGACAATTAAAATGCATGCTCTGCTCATAGAAAACTCTTTTACATATCAAATCAAGTGTTTTCTAAACAAACAGCAGCCTCCACTTTTGAAGTGTCATGCTACTAATTGTGCGTCCTGCATCCTGCAGCTTTCCTGTATGTTACAACCGCGGATGAGCAAAACAAAAATCAACCATCATCAACCATCATCATCTGATTTAGGAGAGCATGTGTAAAATTGTACTTGTATGATAGCATGAGACACAACTACCTTGTGAAGCAAACAGCAATCTGCAGTGCGATCGCTGCATGAAGGCAGAGAACAATAACATCACCTCACTGAACCCCCGTCTTTGTTCAGCGTCAACCCAGACATCCATGACAGCAATGCTGCAGTATGTCACGGTACTGTGACCACTGTTGAAAAAAACAAAAAACATAGCTGGGGATATGTAGCCATAGGATATGCACTGAATTCAGGTAAAGAAAAAACTCATTTAATTTCTATTTTGATGCTAAGATTAGTATTACTACATTAGCAGGAATGTAGCAGAACATGGACGCTGGCCATAATTGTGCAGCTCTAGGTCTGGGTTAAATATTTATAGATTAAATATTCATGTTTCCAAATTAACTGGCCCTTGGGCCTCATGCCATTTTGCAGCATTGACCCCTGAGGCAAAGCAATCTGAGTACCCCTGCTTTTCAGTACGACCCTTCAGTAGCAGGCATGTTTGTTATCACATATTGTCAGTGCAAGAGAACACAAGTTAATGTAATCTTCAGCAGTTTCTCTTTGAGATGCTCCTGTATGTAGTGAAATGTACAAATTACTCAAAAATCACATTAAGTTATCAACTTCATGCTCAGTGTTTATATGCAGTGTAACATTTGCCATTGTTTTGCAAGAAATTAGACAAAACTGACGAAGCTCAGTGACTGATTCTTTCATTTTAAATTGTTTTGATTAATTAATTTGGACATATACTAAAATAACATGAATGTCTCAGCACAACATAATTCTACTAAATGATAAAAGGCTATATTGAATCACCCAGCATCCTTGTATCTGGTAAAACGTTGTGTTAGTGTTTGATCTAATAAGTTTTGAGCTAATCATGCAGCTGCAGACTGACGGTAAATGTCAAGTGTTCAACCTCGTTTCACTTATGCAGATGGTTAGCCTACATTTGCCAATTTCAACTGGCAATGTCACCTCTAAATGTTGAACAAGAGGATCAGCTTTGTGGATTGTGGCATGAATCACTCCTCGCTTTTTAAAAGCAGAGATGTAGATAAGAAGCGTGCTTGATTTGGGTTGAAAATGTCAGATATTTCCGTCCCTCTGTGGCTGGGAAATTTTCGACAAAAGGCCTGAGTCCTACAGCCATTGTCAGCTCCTACAAAGAAAAGTCAGGATGGTCGCTGCATAATAGGCTACTATATAAATGTATGTATTTCCCCTCTGGATGCCATTACCCTGTCAACGCTAGCACAAAGATATAAGCGTAGCGCTGTTTAAGGGTTATATAGGGACGGTGGATGTTCCAGAGTTTAGGGTTAATGCTCGGTCTTGTTGTACATTCGTCTTGCTAGAAGGAAGGGTTTTACAGCCACTGAGTTTTCCACTCCGTTCTCTCATGGCACATTGACTAATGTGACCGCTCCAGTGCCAACCCCCAACCAATATGTCTCTTAGGAGCTTGTTAGCCACGGACCTGCAGTGACCCAGACGCCCTCGCCTGTTCCCTGAAAGCTGAAAAAGTTACTGATTTCCTTGTTTTTCCCTAACTGCCGTTTCTCGACAGGAGAACTCAACTTGAGGCGACAACTCATCGACCTCTCGGTTGCTTTCGCACACAAATAAATAATGTGGCAATTGACGGAGATGAACAGGGAGTATTTGTTTTCATAGTGACTGGAAGTAATGTCTGAAATAATGAATTGTCAGAACAAACTTTTCTGTCTTACTCCAGTAACTTTTTTGAATAAAAACTCTGCAGTTAGTTGTTTGGAAAGAAACAATTATTGTTATTGTTTCCACACAAATACAGAATACAGACATATAACAACAGTATGTCTGCAGTTTTGGTAACACACGTTGTGGATCGATCCATCATGCACGAGAACGCTGCTGAGGCTCAGATGCTGATTGGTGCTGACTGTTGCCCGTCCCAGCCCGCTGCCCCCTGCCGGGCCCCTCCCTCCTGCCCCTCTCCAGTCCCCTCCTTTCCCCATTAGCCGATCGATAAAGCTCTAAGGCACACCTGAACGGTTGCCGTTTCAATGCTGCCGCTAAGTGCTTTGGTGGAGTGATGAAGAGGGTTTGTTAGGCTTTATAGAACCTAACAGCCGTCTCACGAGCATCTGGAGATGCTGTGTGGTTATAGCCAAACTTTTAAAGCAGGCTATTGGACTCATTATTTCTGCGTGTGTGTGTGTGTGTGTGCGTGTGTGTGAGAGAGAGAGAGAGAAAAGTGAGCACAGTGAGTCAGCCAAATTAGTCATTGTTTAAGCCAGCAGGACAGTTTTATACCCCTGACCCAAATCATTCATAATAATCATCTTTCTCAAATGTTTTATGTCAGGTTTACATGAATAATGTACACAGGCATATGGGACAAACTAACCTTTACAGTCTGTGCATTTTGAGTTTGTTGAAACAAACAAAAGGCAAAGGGAAGGAAAAGATATCAGATAAAAGGCAGCCCTCCAGTGCTAAAATATTAAAAAAAAAAGATGATTTATTGACAACTAAAATAGAACTTAGCTTTCTGAAAATTAGATTTTTTTTAAAATGTGAATTTGCAGTTAAATAAAAAGATTTAACTATTTGGTCCATTTTGTGTGTGTGTGTGTGTGTGTGTGTGTGTGTGTGTATATATATTGCTTGGAGTTAGGCAGTGCGAGATGTATATGTTGTACGCACCTCTGGAATAAAACAAACACAATTTTACTCATTTTAAATGTTAATAAAAAAAGGCAGTCAATAGTCAATGTTTGATGTATCTCACTCTGAATTAAGAAAAAAAAAACATCACAAATTGAAATGTGAAATGTGATAAAACCATCATGATCTGATTTATTATACAGCTCTCTATTAACCTGTTTTTTTAAAATCCAGATAAGGTTGATAAGCGCTCCTGTTCTTAGCCTCACCCGGCTTCCCACTCTCACACTCTGCACTCTCCTCTAGAAGCAGCTGGGAGTTGTCCAACTTTTCCTCAGTTATCTGCTATTGGCTGTTGAACCACTCCGCTGGAGCAGCGAGGGGTTAAGTGGCTTGTTGAACACAACCTCGGCTCTAGTTGTTGATGGAGGAGGAACTTGTTCACTTTCCCCACCCACATTTCCCAAACCGGTCTGGGATCTGAACCTCTTGACCTGCTCTCGTCTCAGCTGCCACCATGTGGGTTTGGCAGCAGTTTTTCTGTATTTCTGAATATTTCATCTCGCTGCATGGATCTCACAGCTGAGAAAGGTCAAAATGACATGTTACTCCGTGTTATGTTTATGCTTTTCCCTTGCCTCATTTAAATGTTTTAATTGCAGTCACGTAGTGTGTTGGAGTGTGTTTGTGTATTTTTCTGCGCAACCTGGGCTCCTCTCATGCACCTGTCATCTGTCAGAAATACTCAATAAGACTTGTTTAGTAGTGTGAGGTAGAAAATATAGAATTACGTTCAAAAGTTCAGCTGCTGCTTACTTTCCCACAACAATAAATGTATGAAAAGAAAGCAAACACTGTCAACTCCAGCCGGTATGTCTTTGATTATACAATATTCGAATACTTTACATATACTAAGATGTATTTTCAACGTATTATTCATGATTCAACAAGCATCATGTTAAATACATGCAAAATTGGATGGCATGCTTATTAATTTGGTCACCTTGAGCATCCAGTTTGTTATGATGCACTGTTCGGCTGTTACCTTCAACAGACCAAAAACAGTTCTTATACCAGTATAAACCACTCTGAACATGCACGGCTGCACTGTTTTAACACATACACTGCATGAAAAATCTATAACATGGCTAGCGAGAGATGGAAGCTGGAATAGTTTGTTCCGCTTTCCATATCTCATGTCCTCCAGAGCTCTGAGGGAATACCACCATCATCATTTGGTATTCATGATGCAGGATTTTCCCCAGTCGATGACTGAACTGCTGAGTTGTGAAAAGATTTTGCCTGATGTGTAACATGCTTCAGAGCCCACCGAAGTTAATGTCTGACAGTTGGTTGGCCTTGAAGTGGGGGTAAGCGAGGCTTTACTGGCAATTTGTTTTGCAGTCTGAGGAATTGAATAGGTAGCGTAGCGCTGGGCACCGTCATGCTCCGTGAGCTTCGTGGAACTTTGGTAACCTGTTTGATTTGTTGTATCTGCCTGGCTTTGCTCTCTGTGGAGGACGGGTGTGCTTTCTTTGCTCTGAGACCAATTTGAGGTGCATCTTGACACAGAATCCATCTATGTTCCCAAGATAACTTTTATAAGCAACCAGCAATTCCAAACAATTTGATTCAGACTATTTGTGCTCTGCAATGTGGAGCGTCACAGCATAATGCTAGAATTTGATTGTATAAACACTTACAGGTTGCCTTTTTACCGTATAATTTCTGCCGTTGGTTGCAGAAAAGAATCTTGAGGCAAAAAATGAAGCTAGATACATATAAGAAAAAGAGTAAAATTATCTTCACATTTTAATAACCATCATTTTTAAAATATCATTTGTCACAACGAGCAAGTCAAAATAATCCTCTTAAGCAGACCGTCGTAATTATGTCTTGCTGCTGTATTTATACAGTATGAAATGGTCTCACTAATTGATTTTGTCAATGCAGAGCTATTTCTGTGTGGTGCATAGAAATACGTTTGTGAAACCGTATGTCTTCACATTGCTACACCTTTATCAAGTTTCCCAACTCAGTTATAAAATGTAAAGTCTGTCTGGAGGCACATGAAACATGAGAGCACAGTGAGGTTTCTGTGACCTGACATCAACTCTCTATTCTGAAAACATCGATTCAGAGAAGTTAGATTATTGGTTGTTTACATGTTTAGGTGTTAACCAACATTTCTGTCTTATTCAGTTTTTCAGCATGCATGAGTATTTTGTTAGCTTTGGCCCAGCTGTTGAAAGTGATGCGGCTACTTCATGAATCCTATTACTCATCATTACAATACCTCATGCAGTATAAACACTGAATCATCACTTTTTTTCACAGTGTGGTTTCTCTAGTGATGACAACAGTATAAATATTTTTAAGTGACACCTCAAAGTACACACTTAGCTGCAGCTGGCTGTGATCTCAGCACTGGAGTTTGCAATGGCTGAATTTGAGTTACTACAGCTTTTGAGTCCATCTCCAGATCTTCCTCCTGATTAGTTAGTCAGGAATTTAGATGGAGGGACTGCAGGATGCAAAAGGTCATCTCATTTGTGGTCTAAAAAACAGAGAGAGGGAGCACGCTGAGCGCAGCTTTACTATGAGATAATATTTAAACCATTAAATAGTGAAAAAAAAGAAATCAATTAGTGGTAGTCAATGTTGATATTGTGGCAGCCAGCACGGATAAATCAGTGGGTGGGAAAAACTGCATGAGCTATATGAGGAGGGACAGCTATATGGAGCAGTTTACCTCAGCAAGTATAAATCATTTTTATTCAGTCTATTGCACGTGTACATTTTACTATGTTTATTTAGTATAGCACCTTTCACAGAGTAAGTGCTTCTCTGGAGTGAAATTGTTGAAAATAAGACCATAAGACAATCAATAGTTCATCAGGTCTTTAAGCAATATAGCTTATAATATACAGTCAATATGCATGTGATTCAACTATGATTCAATTATTGAAAAGCAATACTTAAAATTTGCAATACATATAATTATGACAAACTTCTTCCTGGCTTTGCTCTCTTTTCTCTGTTCCTTGTCAGTTTTCATATCTTATAATTGGGAGCATTTGTGGCTGCTTTTGGGCAACACTGCGGTACAGCGATCACACCACATATATGCCAGAAACACCAGATACAAACTTACACTCAGGTATAATAATCCTTAAAGGGACAGATTCCTGGGTCTACTTTAGCAGCCTTAACTGGGGAAGAAAAAATACTTCATGAGTGCCTATACTACTGTTCTGTGTGCTGACAAAATGCATCACTCGCAGCAAGAATAAATTTGCCCCAAATCCTTCTTGATCAGCTCTCATTCTTGGCCAAGCCTACTTCTTGTTTGAGTGTTTGAGGCTTCCTTTTTTTTATTGTAGCTCTATTTATTTTATGTCAGTTTTCTTGTTGTGGGACAATGTGAAGATAGATGTTATCCGAATGCATGAATTCACAAAAACTGTAAAACCCTTACCATTTTCGAAGAATAATGACTTTTAATAATAAGCTAAATATCTTTATGTACTGCTCAAACAGGGCAAAACACATAATACTATAAGAAATAAAAATATCAGAATGACAATAACCCCTTTGACTTAAAATAACAAGAAAATTCATGATTTGGATGAACCTGTTGAACCATTTAAAGGAATACAGTGTTTAACCTGGTTTAAAACTCCCATTTGGACCATACCAGTTTAATGTCAAATTGCATGCTTTGCCTGGACAAGTCCAGACTCCCTACTTTGGGAGAAATTACACAGCAGGCTGTTTAATGTCTTCAATATGGCATCGAGTCCTCCTGCCAAAGACTGAGCCACATCAGAGGAGGACATGCCAGCCCAGTTTTCCTGGGAGTTCCCCAGTTTTCACTGCCCTCTCCTGGTGTCCTTCACCTACAGTCCAGTCCAAATATAAACTGAGTGCACTGAGCAGGCAGGACCAAAGTCAACACATGCATGGACATCATGGTGATGTTTTTGCAAGTTAGTTCATTTTCACCTCAGTGTTGAATCAGTAATATTGGCTCAGATAACAAGCAAATTTTAGACAAAAAGTCCTTTATACCTTTTGATTTCAGCCATATAGATGAGATAAAACAAGCATAATGCAAACTATTGTTAAGTATGGACAGCATACATAAAGTTGAACTGTTTTTACTTTAAGAACTGTGAATTTTTAGCTTTTCTGTGCCTTCGTGATTCCTAAAATCAAAGTTCAGACCTACTTTGCTGCTTGCATTTACATTTCCTCTGATGTAACACTGTGTTTTCTGTAAATGCTGCAGTCAATTCAGAGATTAGGGCCAGTTAATGGGCACTGTGTTGCTTGCTGGGAAAGCACAAGCCGAAACACAGATGTGGTTGTCAGTAGCAACAGTGTCAAGAGCCGTAGAAGATCCACAAACTCTGCATGCAGCGCTTCGCATTTTCCACAAAGCGCCATCCCTCCACAGATAACTATGAATACTGTGAACAAAAGGCGTGAATGTTAGAGAATCCATCAATTTTCCATCTTGTCTGTTCTTGTCTTGTTCACACATTGCGTTGTTGCTGTGCCTTGGTTGTAGTTAACTGTCAACACTCAATATTAGCTTTGATGCTTTCCTCATTTCCTAAACAAAGAAAGAAATAGACTGAAACACCATTCATGTGTGTGTGTGCTTGCTTGTGTGTAGCAGAGGAATTTAAAAAAATAGGGGAAATGGCCTCCTGCAAGCCTCTATGGTTCAATACACTGTGATTTTTTCCCATGTTATCTCACATATTAAAAAGATAAATACAGAGAGCAATTTTGGAGGACGACAGAAAAGAGTGCAAACAGACAAACTAAAAGTGAGGGACGAGATGAGACTCAGCAAAGGTGAGAGGAAGCAGAGACAGACGAGGAGACCAGGAATGAGCCGACAGGTGGAGGTGAGAGCAGGAATCCTTTGGAGAAAGGGATGGAGCGAGAGGAATGATCCACAGTCAGCAGATGAAAGAGGAAGTGAGGAGACAGAGTTGAGCATTTGTCAGGTGTTAGTGAGTTTCAGAGTGAACGGAGACAGAGCTTCATCTGATAGCCACTCTTCAGAGAGGGAAGTGAGTTTGGCAGGAGTGGATATATTTTGTCATAATGGGAAGCTTGTGTGTGTGTGTGTGTGTGTGTGTGTTTTTTTCCCAGTTGCCAAGTTGAGAGCTATTAAGTGTTTTTGATTTTCCAGCAATTTCCTTTTTTATCATTTCACACATATACACACTGCGTATATCCCTTATTATAGTACTCTTGTCATTCACTTAAGTTTGGCCCTTTTGCAGTTGGGGGCAAAATTATGACCTAAACTGCAACCAACAGCCAGTGTGGCGATCCAGACGTTTTGGCTTCACTTTGGAGGAGCTGCTTTCTATCTTTGTATACAGTCTTGATTGTTGTATTCCGTGTCAATGAAAGCACATCCACCGTTCGTGGTCTAGCCTACCAAAAAAAGGGGGAAGGATAAAGCTTTTTGAGCTGCTGGAAGACTTTAATATGAAGCAGCAGGAAGTATTGACTTTCACTGATAGTCGCGTAACACAGAAACAAGACACAGGAATACAGAATCAATTGGAGATAATTAATAGATGACAGAGTAGTTCTCAGAGCAACAGAAGCGAGAGCTGATGCATTATTCTGAATTCGCCAGGATAGTAGGTAAACATGGTGTAAGTGTTGAGGAGGCTTCTTATTAAAGTTTGCTGAAATACAGAAATAAAGGCTTGTTTGTTCTATTATTAACTTGTTTAAAATCAGTGTCTGGGCTTCTCTGTATTTAAGATAGATATGTGAGAGCTTACAATACAAACACGGACAAATAGAAACATTCACTTTTTCTACTCTCTTCCTTTGTGATCTTTCTTTTCTTTCCTTTTTTATCTTTCTGTTTCAGCAGCTGGGCTTTTTCCACCATCCCCATCCATGCTGTCATTATGTTATTCCTTGATTGAGGGGATGGAAACTTCACCATATTGTCTTTATTTCCTGCTATATCTGCCTCTTAACCTCCCTCCTACTTGGTCTTTACGCCCTGTGTCTCATTTTCTCCTCCTTCCCTTCTTTCCCCTGTCTCTCACCGTCCCACTTGACATATCTGCTCTCATTTAATCTCTTTTTCCTGCACACTTCCTTCTGTCTGTCCCCTTCCTTTCACTGGCACACTAAGCCTCGGAGCAGATTCCTTGCTGCCCTTCTCCGTGTGCTGCACTCTTCATCATATTGAAAGAGGGAGGCTGGCGGTGGATCACATTTTGTGACACACTGGCATTGATAATGACTGAGCTGATTCAAGGACGGATGCTCATGTGAGAGAAATTATATTATGAGTGTTGATGCAGCAAAATCTGCACAAATAGCTTCCCAAACAGCAGTAGTTCCACAGGGAAGTCCTCTTCATATTCTGATACGCCTCAGTATTGGAGGAGGTGAGATAGATTTATTTTCCTGACTATAGATTATTTTATATTTATGGGCTCATAATTGCAACCAGTCATCATTAAGAATATTTTTGCTGTAAAAGAAATAATAAAAAAATAGTTTTTCTCTGTTAGCAAAGTAGATTTTGTTGTTTGTCTGCTATTTTCCAGTTCTTCTGATGACCAGTTTAGGAAAACAGACTTGAAAAACAGGAGCGGTCAAATTATTGTGTCAACACATTGATGCATCTGATACTGACAGTCTGCAGTACAACTGTATACGATAACCTGTAATTTTGAATGTGCACAATAGTCACAGTTGCATGCATATTCAGTCTTTTTCTTGTTAACAGGGAGACTTCTCTCTCAAACATGGACAGGAATCCCATCAAACAATATATCCAGCTAGTGCTGAATAAATGTAAAATAAGGTCATGCTATTTCACTAACTATTCACTATTCAATTTCTTGACTAAAATGTTTTCAGAAACATATTTTAATGCCGTGTTTAGCTGTAATAGCAAGAATTTGTGAACAGGAAGGGAGCGTCATACTGCTTTCTGCACAGCGAAAATGGAGGCCAAAAAATTGGTAAAACTAAGCAGTGCTGATCAAATATAAACCAAGAGTTGGCTCGTGAGTTGCCTTTTTCTTGCTTCAGATGTTTTCAGAAACATCTTTTGCTTACTGTTAAACTCTAATAAGAGGTTGTTTGTTACCAGCATTGTGTCACATGGATGAGTGCTCATTACGTCACTCACCAGCAGGAGCATTTATTGCTCATGTGCTGCACAGTCGATTCTGGTAGTTGCGGGTTTTCTTCCCCTTGAGCAAAAGCAAATGCCACAGTCCTTTTTCTCTTTTTAAATCTGGTCATGTTGCATAAATTTCAAAAGTATTTGCATTTTTTTACTGCATATATGACACAGTTTTATTTGAGGGCCCTCTTAGGTTTTAGTTGTGTTTTGTGAATTGTTTTAAGTTTTTTTTTTTAAATCTATACTTCCCACTTCTTCTTACTTCTTGTCTCCACCAGTTTGACAGTATGATGATAAATGCACACAACTTTATATCGACAGGATACTTTCTAAAAAAGTTTCCCCATCTATTTTGAAGAAACCTAAGTACCTGTCATTGATTATTCTGTGACCTTGCACTGTCATCTTTGTAGAAAATTATGCTTTTGTCAACTAAGGATATGTGTTATCCTTGACAAAGTCCCATGAATATTTATCAGTCATGGATGATTTACTTGGAAGGAAAACAATCAGCAATCAGTAACCAGGGTAGACAAAGAAAACTTTTTTGTATTTGTTAAGTATTTTTAAAGCAAAATAGGAAATAAAAAAAGGATCATTCACATGGGTAACAAGGAACAAGCCGCTATATCTGTAGTGATCATAATCTTTACTCCAGCATTTATTTTTTGGTTGGTGGCACATTCCTAAAATGTGATGCATTTATGCATGCTGCCAAAACATGACAATGGCCTCAAAGGAAAAAGGGCAGTTAGTAGTGAAGACAGAGGATTGAGCCGACTGTCAGTCAAATTCTGAGCGAATTCTAAATTATGTGAGACAGTCCCGGTCTGCACTCAGTGTCCTTTATCCAGGAGGACAAACCTGTGCACTGTATTAAGTGCTTTTTTAAATTGTTTTGTGCATTTTTAGTTGTGTTTGGATGCTGATTAGCTGTTGAACAAACCCTGATGCATTTACATTAATGTAAATGTTCACCGCTGCAACGTGTGAATAAAGGAATCGTAATGAAGAAATAATGACAATAGGTTTATTTCAAGCAGAAATCCGTCCTCTATTCATCACATTGTTTTTGAAGGGTATCCACTGTGTCGGCAGTAATCAGTATGCTGTTATCAATCCACTTCAGTATAATGAAGATGGGCCCATCAAGGACAATGGTCTTGTGATGCTATAGGCTGAAGTCCAACCGCAGTGGACGTCCAAGTCCTAACTTAGACTAACACCCTGTACTTAATCTGGAGCATGGAGCATGCAGGAGGTCATAACAATTTTGAATAATAACTTTGTTCTTTTTGGCTGAACTTCTCCTCAGAGACCTACCTCCCAACGCATGACACTCAATTAGAAACCCATTAAAGCGACAGAGCTAGAATATTAGATTTTTAGCCCAAACACTTTGGTAGTTAAGTGGCTTTCAGATGAAATGTTATGAAATGCTTGCAGATTATCATATTATAAAACATTACACTCGGCAGCACTAAAAGATAAGCTGCAAACAATGCACATAACACCACCGTGCTTTGCCAAGGCAAGGGGATATAAAAGAAAAACAACAGCCTCCCAAGGTCCTTTGGAGAATACTGCACTTGAATAATTCTGCACTGCCTTCAAGTCATAATTGCTGTTAAAAGCCGCTCATAAAACACATTTGGTGGAGATGGTATTTATTAAAATGATTCCGAACAAATTGAGGGGCGCTGAAGTGGATTTATTTTCAATTTTACCTTCTAGGTTTTTTTTCTCATATGGTAATTGCATTTGGATAATTATTCAAATATCTTCATATTCATTCTCAAGGCACTTTTCAAATAAGTTTATTAAGTATCCACAGTTTCTCTGTTTTCTGTTACAACATGGTTAAAGTAATGTGGTTTAATTCCATGTCCCAGGGTAAATTTTGCTAATATTGTCAGAATATCATTAATGTAGTATTATGGATTATCAAAATGAATTCTGGATTTAAAGGAGTAGTTTTGGAGAATACACTTAATGGCCTAACAGACAGATAAGGATGGTATTGATCTTGGATTCCAAAGCTTGGTTTAGGCTGAGGGCTGATGGCCTAAATCTGATTTTTTTTTTTTTTGCTAGTGACTCAAATCTGTCCCTCCGTAACAGTGTGAATAATGACTTCACATGAAAATGTATCCTTTCTTATCGGATTGAGGCCAACTGTGATATGTGGTCCTCAATCAGATATAGGTTTGATTTTTTGCTGTCCGTCCCCAGTCAAAACAGACATGCGATTTCTAAGTCACTCCAGATCGACATTCGTAAATGGTAAATGGATCTGCATTTATTTAGCACCTTTCTAGTCTTCCAACCACTTCCCACTACATGACACATTCACACATTCATTCACACATTGATGGCAGTGGCTGCGATGCACAGTGCCAAACTGATCACCAGGATCTAATCTAATCAACATACGCACATTGGCAAACTAATGTTGATTACAAGATACTGAATTGCTCCTGAATCAATTCAAGAGCAATTAGTGGCCGCTTCACATTTTGAGCCATAGTGACCCCATTCATCACAAATCTGTGCGGTCTGTTTCAGTGAAGCTATTCATGTCAAGATCCCATCACTCTTGGCTCGCACTCACCTCTGTACAGAAGTAGCAGCAATTGCTCCACAAACAGCCATAATTAAAAATTTGGCTCTCTTTCTCCTCACCATCATCTGCTCATGAATTTGCTGGCTTCCTCTGCACATTAGCTTTTAATTGAAACGGTCAACGCTAACTTCAGGTGCCGCCATGTTTACATCCATATGACAGCAAGCTGCATGTGACATCTTTGTTATTGTTCTTTAATGCATGTGGGTCAGCTCAGGACTGTAAACAGCTCACTTGGACATCTGATACTGGACACATCTTTAAGAAATGGACCTAAGCAATAAATCCAAAAAAGGCTTGCAGTGTGATTTTAGATTAAAGCCCTATTTGCACGGGACTCTTATTACCTGGAGATGTCTGGTAATATGTAATAATTGCATAGGTGGTCCACAATCTTAATCCTGTGCACATCTGCTATGTTTTTAATTTGTCAAGCAGAAGCTCACCACATATTACCTACCATATTGCGCCAAACAAAGGGGTCATGTGATAATAGTAGTCCTGTGCAAAATTGGCATCTCAGTAATTTGGGGTGGTATTTAGGTTTTTTTAGTTTTTTTTTTTTTTTCATTTCTCCACAAATCATTTTTGGGAAACTGCATTGACTATTATAAATGAAAGTTTTGACAGCTTTTTGGGTGCAGGAGGCTCATCTAGCTACACAGCATGGAGACCCTTTCCCAGATAGACCAAACTCAAATCCATCAGAGGAGGGAAACCTGGAAAGATGATGATATGGAGGATGTGATGAGTGGCAGCATCATTCTTTATGTTTAACCTACATATTAAAAAAAGAAAGAAAAAAAGGAGGTTAACCTTGTACATCTCTGCTGGTAGTACTGTGTAGCGTTTCTGGTTTACATATAACGGTGTGCATCATATTCAGGGAATGATGTCAGTAAATTCAAGTACAGACTTTGATTATCCCGTGTGAATGTGCTGCAGGAAACACAGATGTTTGGGAGGTTATTTTCAAATCACATGAGGTCCCGTGATAATACTAGTCCCTTGTGAACAGGGCTTAACTCCACATATTTCCAAAATCTTGACTCCCGAACTACAGACTGTACTGTAATTATCTTTGATCTATGTGCATTAATTTATCCCCATGACATCTCACCACACAGTAGATCTTCACATGTAAAGACTGGCAGGTCAAATAACAACAGCTGCCTCAGCTGATAAAGTTACATGTCATTAACATAGCCACTTATAAGCTCTCATTATCTCTGTATATATAATATGACGTTCCTCACAGCTAGTGTCACACACAGGGAGTGTTATAATTCTCGTTATTTAAAGCCTATCAAATGAGATGTAAATGCAGCATGCTGTCAAAGGACACAAGTTTCATCACAGTTCAGTTTCCTGATAGGAGCTGTCACACAGCTCTCCATCTTCCAAAGTGCTTTGATTCCAGGGATAAATGTGGTGTTGAAGTGGCCGCGCTCAGGCCATTTTAAAGCTGTAGTGCTCGCAGGCACCTGTCTCTGGTCTGTCATGGAGCACAGCAAATGGGCCATTTTTTACTCTCCATACAGTGGTGATGTGTTCATTCCTCTGATGGCCGCTGTGAAAATGACATTCACGCGCTAACAAAAGCCCATTTCTCTGCGGTTTAGTCTCTCAGGCTGCAGCTCATTTTCTCCTGAGTCCTCCTTATGCCAACTAATAACATCCCCGGCTTACACACTTGGTTTGAATGGCCTGCCCAGTACATTCAGCAGCCTTTCATTACAATATGAATTGACAACCAGTCGTTGTAAGATCGCCGATGGTTAGCGTGGGCGGCTAAGCGCTAGCTCCCCACAATCACACACTCCTGGTCCATTAGTTCCATTTATCTGCAGGGTATTTATAGGGCACCTTGAATTGGGGTCTTGAAGCAGGTGATGCAGGGGGGAAAAAGGCCTGTCCTGGCTGCTGGTGATTAATGCATGAATACGCAAGCTTTATCACAAGTCCGGCAGCCTCGGGACCACAGAATGTCAGTGCAATTAAAGGCGGGTGGCCGATATAAGAATAGAGAGGTAGTGACTATCTGCAGATTGCAGACCGAGTCAGGGAACATGGGCGGCTCGGTGAAGGTTCCAGCAACAGCGCCCATTCATTCCTTAATCACCTCCACTTCTCATTAGGGCCTTCTTTTGTTCCAGCCGTCGTCTTTTCCTGCGCTGTGCCAGTAGATAAAATATGGCGGGCTCAGAAGAGTGAAGAGCTCGGGGAACCCCATTAAACGGCGACAGAGAGAGGATAGAAAATGAGGAGGGAAAAGGAGAGGTGACGTTGGAGTGGTGGAGTCAGTCGGCTACGGAAGAAGAGAGGACTCAAGGGAGAGCGATGGTGACAGGAATGTGAGAAACAGAGAGTACTGTCCAACCATGAAGACGTGTAATTCATCTCCATCTTCTCTTTAGGACTATTGGAACATCCAACCAGAAGAGTGTTACAATATGGAGAGTTTTAAACCATAATCACTCAGAGTTCAGCTCATTACAGCTCCCAAATTACCTCTACAATAATCTCCACAAACCTGTGAACTTAAACTCTGTGTGAATGTGGAGTGCCGCTGTAAATGGATGTAAATTGGTGGTTTTATTCAATCATTCTGCTTCTTAATAGTGCATGGGGGTCCACTTCCTGCTATGCAAAGGTATCAAGGTCTCCATAAGATAAAGTCTGTTATTATTATTATGCCTGTTTAATGGAGAGTGAAGTCATCTGGAGTGGTTTGGCATATCGGAGCAAAAGAGAGAGAAAAAGAGGAGAGCAATGTTTTGCATGTGTTTATGCCAACAGCTGAGAGCCATAACAGCTAACTGGCTTTGATATAATGGCTACACCACTGATCATTACAGTGCTCATGGGCCAATTACACAGAAATACACTGTGATATATAAAGTCAGTTCAACCTGTAGTGACAGACATATGAGCCTATATAGATAAAAGCTAATATTTCCCAAACTCTGCTCCGAAAGATGTCAAATAAAGCCAGTGTAAATAATATTGTGCATTGCGAAAGAGAAATAATAAATGAGACCTATTTTCAGTGATACAGTCAGAGCAAAAAAAACAATCAAGGCGGTGTTGAAGCGTTGTGCGCCTGAATATTTTCCTCGGCTTCACAGATTACCTTTTGACCGACTGCTTAATATTTGAATCCCCATAAGTAAGTGTCTGAGTTCTTCAAAAAAATGCACAATGAAGTCTGTAGTTTGAATTAAATCTCCCTTTAGACTCACTGAGGTAAAGGAGGCTTAGCTTTCTCTGTTTTGAGGGAATGGTTTATTTTGGGAAATGCGGCCCTCACTGACAAGGATTTTGTGTTTCATCCCCGCTGAGAAGAGGAACAACAGGGGGCTCATGCTGACAAAGGCTGAGTCCTCCGTGTAAAATTTACCGCAGCATTGTAAAGGTTAACATCAGACTCCCATAGGACTCCACAGTCAGGTAATCAGGGTCACTGAAGACACACTTCTGTTGTATAACACTTTTCATGGTCAGACATAAAAAGTGTGTCAACAAGGGATGAGTATTTTGGATAATTTCCATATTCAAGTACTCATATTAAATTATTATAGAGTATAGACCATAGAGAATATCACAAGAACCGATACTTCTGCTCCAAGTTGATGCAAAATTCTGAAAACATCACGGTGCTCCTTTTTGTCCTGTACTTTAGGTACTAAGGATGCAGTTCTTACACACCTGACAGTGCAGGATTAATGTTAAATGCCAAAGGAAAAAGATGAACCTCTACCAGCAGTAAGCTTTTTTTTTAACAGTGGTAACAGTGGTAAAATTGGTTATTGATAATCTTGGGAATTTCACCAGTATTGGTATGTACTACTACATGTCTGGTATCATGACATGCCTATTATTGAGTGCTCAAGTACTTGTACACAAAACTTAAAAATAGGGTCCAAAATGAACAACCAAGCAAAACTGTAGATAAGGGTTAGAGGTAGCTTACCGTTCTGCACTGAACAGACTGTAGAGATGAACTTACATGAAGAAAAGCCAAATGCACAAACATTAAGATTTTGCAGTCATTTTAATAATCAAGTAATTTACTAGTTTATTTTTTTTTGTTTATACAGACACCTTGGCCCTTATAGCTAAACAGATAATTTCTTAAACTACTAGCCTATTTTGTGTTTATGTAAAATGGCCAACAACTGAACACGAGTGCCTGATCACCATTCTGCCTGTAATGTTAGATCCAGTGATGTCTGACTGAAAACACTTAACTTTCTCTGCAGATCTATCATTTCTGCTAATGTCGATCTTTGCAGATATTCAGAAATAGCAGTTGAATCACTTCCTTTACTTAAAAAATGTAACATTTTAATATAGAAGTTTCGGACGGACGGACAGACAGATCGAGATATAGATCTGCAATAAGCTAATACTGATTGAGCCCTACCCAAAACTGCACACATCAGCTCTGTATGTGTTTCAGGCTAAAGGCTTCATTACAGGGAAGTTATGTAATTTTCTGAAACTAGCAGACTGTGCTGTTCTATTGTTTGCCTTTACCCACTTAATCATTATATCCACATTACTGACAATTATATATCAAAAATGTCATCAACCTTACAATATTAGCGCAACATCAATATCAAAGTACTTTGTCAAAAATATTGCGATATTTGATTTTCTACATATTGTAAAGCACTAATTTAAATGCAGAAGTGTTTATATTCAGAATGGCAACAGTCCAACGCTGCTGTCAAACCCTCCTTCTTTCCCACATGTGGTATTCACTAAGGAAAGGAGCTGTTTTAAGTCTAGAGCAACTGTCTGGCAAATTTCATTTTTTGCACATAGACCCTGTTTGGTGGGTATAGAGTGATTTGGATAATTACATAATCACAAAGCCTCAACAGTTGTTGTAGTCTCTGGGCCAAATCATTATTCATTTCATCACAGCAGAAATACCTTTTCCCTCCGTTGTGTGCTCGGCTGGTTAAACCGCTTATTATTGACAAGTCGAGGAAGTTTGATGGTGAGGAAAATGGAACACAGCCATACAGTATGATAAATTCTCATCAGCATCTAAAATAAAAAAGTTTGTGCTGCAGAGCAGTTCATTGCTTTCTCACAAATGCTATATATATCTCCCCAGATTATTACAACCCATGCCTTCACTGCGATTGTATGCGTATATGAAACTTTCCACAGAGACAAGAACTGAATACAACTTAATGTGAGGAAACAGTGAGGGCTGATAAAAGTGAACATTAAATTATTCCCCACAAGCCTTCTGCTTTCTTTGCAGCTTTAAAGAGAGGCAGATAACTGAAATGTGATGTTATTATTCAGCACTCTGGAATTTTAATGAAATAATCTTCCCATACCAACCTGCTGTTTTAATTGCCATCATAATGTATGCATTGTTTTAGATTCTGTAAACATACAGATTCTCTAATTTTATACCAAAATGAAACTGTGAGGCAGACATCTGCACCTGCAGTGAGACTGATCGGTGAGCTTGCATGTTTGTCAGATATTGTTGCTGCTGGCATATGAGGAAATAAGGGAAGAACAAAGAGAAGATGGAAGCAAAGAGAGGAAATGATGCTCTTATCATGAGATCCTTAATAGATCATCCCAAACATGATTAATACAACAAGCCAAGGCAAAGGTTTATAGAAAGCTTCACTCTCACTCAAGGTGCAGCGTTCAGGCAGCAAATGCAGAGAGCCAAAGCAACAAAGGAGATTTTGTTTCTGATTGTTTCTATAACTCCTCTTTATTATCAGCCCCTGATATCTCATCCAGTCTTTTTCTCCCTCTTACCATCTGTCTATCTACTCTGTGTCACTGTCTGCAGTGTTTCTTTGACTTTAGTGAGCTCAGATAAAGACTAACAGATCAATATGAGGCACTTGGACCTTACCAGACCCAAATATTTGTTGCGTTGAAAAGGACATTGATTCAGAGGCATAGACGGTGACCCAGAAAACATTACGATTACCTGCTTGATAAATCAGTGTAGCAAAAAGAAAAGAAAAAAAAAGCCATTTTCATTGCCGACTATCACAAACACAGAATGTCTGAAAGCTTAAGTGACGAAAAAAAAACAGCAGCCTGACCATTCTCTCCCCGTACCTGCAACAAAAATAAAAAAGCATCCCGTTTGTCGACGAGGGAACAAAATGATTAAAATTTATTTGCAGCCCAGCAAGTGGTAATGATTTCTTACTTCTTCTTTTATCTTAAACCTGTAAGATTTCAGTGTAAAAACATTTTCACAGCCTTAACACCAAGCAGGGCTGCTGCAGCTTAAAAAACATCATAAATGTGACTCTATAAATGTGACCTTAATGTTTCCACATTACAGTTTGGATTGCTTTTGAGTTTTGTTGCTGTAGTGGGAAGTCTCTCTCACAATAAAATTGTGTAGGAATGAGTCCTAAAATGTGGAAATGAGTTAGCATGTTTGCTTCTCTGGGTTCCTTCTTGTTAAAGTCATAGTGGTTTTGGGTGGGTTTTTGGTTAGATTCCTGAAATAAGGTCTGTGGTTAACACAAGCTTGGCCATTTAAAACCTGGATTCACAACAGGGGAGGGAAAAAACAAACTTTGCAAGACATGTCCCAAAAATTGCAAAATTATGAGAAAATTACCTTAAAATATTTTTTTAAAAAAACAGCAAAGATTGTAAAATTATTTTTTTACAAACTAGGGGAAAATGTCCAAAACAATATATTTGGTAATTATATTTCAGAAAAAAATTCAATAAATACATAAAATAAAGGGTTTAAGAGAACAGCATGTTTGTTCTACATTATAATTAAATACTGCTAACAACTCGCAATATGCAACTGATGACACAACGAACATAGCTTTACAGCTTCACCGTTGTGGCATTGAATGTTAGCTTATAGCTTCTGGAGATTTTATTTAAACTTCAAAAATCATGAAAGACCTGTCCATATGTGAAGATTATCTTGCTGAACAAAAGTCCAAAATCCAACTTAAAACTACCGTTGACTTTTTAACAAGGGAACCAGGGCGACGCTAGCTTCCAGGTCGGCTGACAAAAACGAAACGTCCCCACTGCACTGTATTACAAATTGCATGCAGAAATGGTTGCTACATGATCAGCCATCACATCTATGCTACACTGACACATTCACACTTTAATACGGGCATCAACAGGTTCTCATGAGAAAACATGCTGCACTGAAATGTGTGTGCAGTTTGTTTTAGGTTTAATGTCATTTCCATTTCTGTGTCTGATGCAACATTGTGACTGAGCATTTTATAGGGAAGCTTTGAAGATTCACTTTATGTAGAAAAACTGTGAAAGCCACACATTATGAAAAAGTTCAAACGTTATCTAAAATTAAAGCGAATGAAGATCTCTAAAGACAAAGCAGAGTTGAGTTATGCATCCAGTCAAGTTCTTTACTGCCATTTGAAGGAGAGGGAGCACTCTATCAGTCCCTCTTTAGGGACATTTTCCTCATCCCATTGTGCAGCACAGGACCTGTAGACATGCATCATTGTTGTGCAGAGATGTCAGAGTGATGGGGCTGTTAAAGTCAGGCACTCCGAGCAGTTTGGGGTTTGTTTGCTTGCTCAAGGGCATCTCAACTTTGGTTTCAACCTAACTGCATTGCATATAGAGTGAACAAAATGTCAAGTTGAACCTGAGCTTGCTCTCAGTATATTCCCCTGCTCTCCTCCATATCAGCTTTTCTTCTCCGTCCCCATCAAGCGACCACCATGGCTTACTTACTCCCTTGCATTTATTCCACACTACAACTCTCATCCCCTTTTCCCTTACTAAGTTTTGAAATGTTGGTGAGGGCCTGTCAAGGGCACAATGCAGGGAAGATAAAACATTTTCATGAGGCCACTGGGCAGCAGCAGCTTGTAGCTCACAGATAAGTACGCACTGTGAATTTTAACATTATTCAGAAAAGTGACATCTGTGTTCCTGGTGCCAAAGGCTGCACCGTGGGCAAGTTTGAAAAATTATAGATGAGCGAGATGCTGGGTGGCAAAGTGTTATGCACAGTTTTAAAAAACAGCCCATATGTGCTGTTACCAATCACTCTAGGTGGGGACAGGCTGCCAGGCTGTTATTTGTAGCCGTATAAAGTCCATTTCGACAAGCGTGGTGACTAATCTTGCCATAATGACAGCACCACCCCAAGACCTCGAGCTCTTCACCCGGACACATCTGTGCTCAATTACTGCAAATAATTCAACCAGTAACAGCATCTTAGTAGGTGGGTGGTGGACTGATAGCAGAGTGAGCAGGAAAGAGGACAAGGAGAAGGAGGATGAGGCCAGAGAGGAGCAGAGGTTGAAGAGTGAAGTGGAAGAGATGTAGTTTGCTGGATTGTGAATTATAACTGTGTGTGAGAAAAAGCAGAACCTTAAATCCTTTAACATTTTATTAGTTTTTTGCCAGCCGAAGATTACTTTTCTTCAAAAAGTGGCATTTGTGACCTTTTGCTCATTTTACTTTGGAATAAAAGTGTAGTCTGTGGGCTGGAAAAGGGAGGACAGCAGAAACAGACTGCACATGTTGGAGGTGACAAAGTCATTTTAGCAAAAACTTTTATGTGAGCTGACCCGGAGCAAAGCATTCAATATGCATTCACTGTGTGCCACTGGTGAGGCAGGCCAAAACTATATTAGAAACCACTGAACCTCACCGGAAATCAAATCACACTTTGGTCATAAAAATGCTAATATTTACATGCAGCAGTCTCTCAAAGTAGCAACTGTGTTTGTGCGCCTGCATCTGTTTAAGATTGGATGCTTTTGCTTCAGCGGGGTGTTGACGCTCTCCCCAGGGACAGGAGCTGTGTTGATGAATGGTAAGCTACTGTGGAGTTAGTACAGTGTAAGGAGCGAGGAGTAAAAGTTCATTATGTGCGTGTTGAGAGAGATGAGTGGTGTGTTGCATTAATCATTTTGTTTCCTCATGCATTCTGTGCAGAGAGGCAAACTTATGCTGATGAGGAATTGCAGTTTGGGTATATGCAGGCATTTTCCCCTCTTCTCATTTTTATATTTCTGTCTCTGTAGTCCTTTAAGATCATTTTTTGAGACTCATTTTACAGCTACAGTTGCTCCTCTACATGCTTTAATAAGCATAATCCACACAGAAACTCAAATTAAGCCAATAATAATCAGTAAGAGATATATTTAGAAATGTCAAAGCATTAATTTCCTTTCTGTTTGTGCTTATATGAAATTATTTTGTATTTTCACAATCTTAATACACATGTTTGAGCTCAAATCTCATTACCAAGAACACAGATAAATTAAATAAATAAATCTGTCCTTCTTTGTAAAGCCTCTTTACGTTTGCACAGAAACCCCACTGTCACCTGCATCTGGCTTTTGTATGTAATGACAAAGGTTACAGTCGCCATACACTCATGGGTCGGCATTCACTCTGCAGTTGATCCGATCAGCAGTGACTCTAATTTTAGCCCTTTAACCCTTTTAAAACCTGATTTGACATCACTTTTCGTGTGCTGCATTCAGGTGACCTCACCTTTCACAAGCTATTTAACCCTTTGAAAGCTGAGTAAATTAGCTTGATTTCTTTCAAAAACATGAGGAGAAAAGGCAACGACCAACTTGGCAAGAAATGTCCCAAAGATTTCAGAAAGAAAATGACCTTAAAATTAGTTTTAAAAAAGGGTGGACACTGAGAAAGAGCGCTGTACACTGCAAGTTTTGCCTTCTTCAAAAAACCTGCATACACTTGCTAATTTTGGGGGGTATTTCTAAATGTCCGTTAATTTAAGCTTGTTTGTTATTTGTTTTTTTTCCCCAGATCCCTCTTCAAACCAGAGGCAGAAGCCACCAGCAACTGACCTCTGCTACAAGACTGAAATCAGCAGTCTGATGGACTTCAACTCCCCAGATGCTTCCCTGGATAAAGGTAAGTTGAACCAGAACTGTTTGACTTTAAAGCAAACGTCAGCTTGTTCCTTCTGTGCCACTATTGGAGAATGTTGTGGCACAGCAAGGTGTACATATGAATCCAAGAATGATCATGCAAATGCTCGATATATACACACACACACACACACCTGCAAGTACACAGTACAGGAGGAGCCTGTATAGTAGCCCCTCTGCATCAGTTCCTCTCCCTTTTCAGCATTTTCTGCTTGCACCTGTTGTTGAAGCCTCCAAAACACATGATATTTTAGCTGAGGAGGACTGCATGTAATCCAGGTTGCATCTGGCAGTAAATGAACGCAGCGAGTTTTGTATTTAAGGAAACATCACAAACATCTTTGTAACTAATCAGGCCAAAGCTGCTTCTTTATTTAGTGTGTGTGCATGTTTGTGTTGAACCAGAAACACAACAGTCATTCACAACTAGTTATTCATGTTTATGAGCAGTTTGAATTTTACAGTTTGGCCTCTTGTTGCTGCTTGGATGGACCAGAACTCTCATTGCAGTATGAACAATAATAACACAAGAGTTAATAATGGTCCTGACTGAACATTTTCGAAATAAATATTTAATTACACAAATTTTATTTGTAAGGAGAATGTGATTACTCAATAGGTTGTCAGAAATTTTAGGTTTTATATAATTGGTACTTTCATATAATTGGTAAAACATAGTATAATGTTTGTATTTTGCTGGTAAATGCAATTGGAGTCATCTGCAATATCAGTGTTTTTCTTCTCTCTTTAAAATGAATATATTAACAAAAAAATAGTATAATTTAGTCACCAAATGTATTACTTACATTTCAAATAGTTTTTGTCCCTAAAATTAGAAAATGAAATGATAAAAACTTCCATGTACTTGATGTCCCGACAGTGTTGTATAACAGGAAAAATGCGGGAACCATTTTTCCTTCAATTTTCTTTTTATCTTTTTTTTCAGTACATAAAAGTGTTGGTGCCTTTTGATTGTGATTGCATTACAACGGTTTGTCATTGGGCCTTCTGCAGTCTACCCTCAACTCATTTTCTCTTTCTATGATGAATTTTATTAGTTATAAGAATTAGTTTATTGATGTGCACTTGACACTGAAACAGGACCCTGTTCCAGTTTAAATCTGCACATTTTGATGCTGAGCATCCAGTTTCTTTTACCAGTGGAGGATTTATTCAGCTGTTGCTCAGTGGGATCTTTGTCTTTTCTGCCATTTCATTTGTTGATCTGGTTGAACGAATGTACAGCGTTTTGTTCTCCAGATATATATATATATAAAAAATATATATACAAAATAAAATCTGTTTGTGGGGGACTTTCTACAATGTAAACACATGAAATACCATTCAGTATATAAAGGTATCCTGTCAGCCATCTGACTGTACCCAAACAAACTTCTGTTGCAGAACATTACAAACTGTTGAAGGGTAGTTATATATTTTTATAATACAATGCTGTTAGCCTCTCTCATCAGCTGTTACATTTTGTAAATTTGATGCAAATTAATCAGAAAAATGTTTAAATTCAGTGTGCTGACTCAGGAGGTGCCTGTGTCCATTCAGCATGTAATACCTTTCCATCAGAATTGGTGTTTCATTTAATGCATCATTTCTTCCAGTCCTCCTGTTCAATGATGCTACAATATGTCTCTGTCAACAGTGCATACTAACAAGCTCCATAGTCATCTGTGGTTACAATCTGCTGTTAGTTTTCAGTCACTTGCGTCACTATAAACCATCCCCAAAAAGCAGCTGATAAACTCTGAAGCCTTTATTTATTCCCAGACTCTTATCTAACTGGGTGGTCAGACGGGTCTCACGTAGGCGTCATCAGCTCTCCAGACAAACATAGTTACAGGCGTTTATCTGTTGTCTGTTTCCAGCCCTTTCATAACAAAAGCGCTTTTCAAGAAGTTAGAGTCTTGTAGAGAGGATCAAAGTATCTAACGATGGCACCAGCACAAACGCATCTCTTCAGTCGTGGATTCTGTACGGCTGCCAGCTCCAGTATGGATCTCTGGTGTCACCCAAGTAGCCCCCAGGGGCCCTTTCCTCATTAGAGTGTCCTGCTTAGGGGTCTGTTTGGCTGCCAGTTCTCTCTTCTCTCCTATTAGCGTCTGTCGATGTCGTGATGATACTGAAACAGCTCACAAGTCGTCCAAAGAAAAGAGAACAGTGTTACTTTGGTGTGTCGGCTACATTTCACTGCTGCAGATCAGCAGCACAAATGTAATGTACTTGAGAACAGTTTTAAAATACTTGTATTTTACGTGAGTATTTACACCTTAACACGACATTTCAGGGGTGAAATATTGTACCCTTTACTGCGTATATCTTACGACTAAAGCCACTTTTCTGTTCAAGATTTTATACAATAAACAAAAGACCAGTTTACAATCTTTGCATTGTTGTAGATTAAACTGCTCAACATTCATTTGTTCAAATGACATGTCAATCAATTGGTAATGTTCCAGCAACACATTTGATAAATGTAAGCATTTTGCATAATGAGTACTTTTTTACTTTGGGTTTAAGTATATTTTTCTGCAAGTATTTCTGAGTTTTTACTTTAAGGGAACCTATAATGCTCATTTTCAGGTTCAAACTTGTATTTAGGGTTTCTGCTGGAACACACTGAAATGCTTTATGTGCATAAGCACTTTATTTTCCTCATACTGTTTGTGCTTGAACATCTGTTTACACCCTCTGTGAAAGAGAGACGCTCTGTTATAGCACCTGTCTCTTTAAGATCCTCCAGCAAAAGCCCCGTCTGCTCTGCTCTGGTCAACATTTCCGGGTCTTCTGTATCGTCTGTATTGTCTCCGCATCCTCATTGCAGCACAGAATAACGACTGTCGCAGAGTAAAGCCGAACATTCTACCACGAAAAGTCACCAATAAAAACCAAAGTCTTCTCAGAGGGACATGTTCCAGCAAGAATATGAGTCAAAATTGGGGACAAATTAACAACATCTGCAACCAAAATTACATTTCCCTGACGTTAGCACGTAGCTACATGTAGCAGTATATGTAACATAAAGACTTGCAGTAGCTTGTGTGGAGTAGACGACAGTATAAACAAATCTATCATACGCTGACATCAGCTTGTCTCAAAAGTTGAAAATAACTCGAGGCCCGAGGTTTTTACTCACAGGACTTTATTTTACACACATTTACTTTATTATTTGAAACTTTGGCCACATTTTATATGATTTCTGACATTGCAATGTTTTGTATGTATTATTGTTATTGTGGTATTACCACTTTTACTTTAGTAAAATATCTCGGTCCTCCTTCACCACTGCTGATCTGGAGCATCTGTTTTTGTACCCGACCAATGAAATTACATGCTGAAAGATTTTTAGTTTTAGGAGTCATTGGGAAGTCAAAAGTTCAGATATTGAACTTGAGGGGGTAAGTCTTATGCACATTTTTAAATTAAAATTTTGGCAGATACACACGTATGCACACACTCTCCTTCAGCACAAACCAGCTGGTGCACTTGGTCTGTGGTCGTTTCCTGGGTGCTGGAAATGTGCAGACTCAGGGAAAACTCATACACACACACCGACAACCCCTGCAGTGCCCAACCAAGGCCACGTATATCACCGCAAGTTTCATCAGAATGAGAACAGGGACGTGAGGCGCTGTGTTATCAGCAAATTCATCTCAGGTCTGCAGTAAGAGACACAGGGAGACAGGGAAGGAGAGGGGAAACAAACGTAAGCAGTGAGCACTGTATCATTATGGAGACAGGTGCTGCTTCTGCACATTAACTGGCAGTGATGTCACCAGCTGGGTGAAGCTTGGTGTGTGGGCTGATTTAAATAGGAAGGTCAGCACAAAGAAGTCAAACAGGGCGTACAGAAAAAAATAGGAGGAAAGAAGAGACAGAAAAGGAGAGAAGAAATAAGGGGGAATAAATGGTAAAGGGGAGGAGGAGGAGGAGGAAGAGTTGAGAGATTGCCTAAGGACATTGTGTTGCCTGCGAATGTATTCTGATTAATGAGAGAAAATCATACAGCAAAGGAGGGGAGGAGAGAGAGGGACAGAAGTGAACAAAAGAACAATAACGTAAGGTGAAGATGTGTGTGTGTGTGGGCCGGGGTGTATGTGTGGACTGGCCTCTGCTGAGCACTTCCATTTTCTCATGCGCTGACACTTTCCAAAACACCTGCCCCCATCGAAGCCCTCTTATAGCCACTGGGAGGTTGGTACTTATATTGCCTCCAGCAACAATATCCAGGCCTCTCCACTGTAATTTACACGTCAGAAATAGCCATTTAGAAATGCCCAGGCAAAATGGTTTCACTTAGACTTTGCTTTTTTTAATTTGACTCTGACTAATTTGACTTTGTATTCCAGCCATTATGGCCATGCTCTCAGTCCTGCAGAGTATTGAAAGAGGACAAGAAGATGAAGAGAAAAGGTCATAATGGGAGTTTCACACTGTGGATCCATAGAGGGTAATGGGATTCTCCAGATCCACAACTTGATTTGACTTTCCCTTTTGATTTATTTCTTTTTTCTTTTTTTTTAAGCACTAAAGTCATGCCATTATTAGAATATCAAACCTTGATCAAGCTGCACTCTCTGGGCTGAAAAATGAAGCCAGCACAGAAATGCCAAAAATGTCAGTTCCTCTAATGGCCACTTGAGGCTGGCTCCAGAAGTGAGTCCATCTTTGGTCCCCAAGAAAGCCTTTTGTTGATTTTGGTTTTTTTTTTTTACAGTATTTAGTCTTGATTAATGAAGATCAACACATAAGTGGCCTCATGCCCTGACAACTGTCATTTAGAGTTTTAAATTCTTCTTTAAAAAGATAGGCTGTGTGGTACTGAGTGTGATAATTCTGCTCTATTTTTTTTCTTTGGATTGAGCCACACACATAATTAATGTATAATTTATATAAAATGTTAAACTTTTTTTCACCCTTTTTCACACTTGACATAAAAACAATTGTCTCACCTGCCAAAATCCACCAGATCCGTTTTTTCACTTTGCTAGTGCAGTGTACAAACTGTGGGTTTTTTGTTGACTCGTTCATTGGTTAGAAAACTTACTAGAAGGCGATTTTCCAGTTCTGTTGTTTGTCCATCGTCTCTGACTCCAGCAGTGACGGTAGTGTCTGGCAAAGTGCTGCTGCAGGCTACCAGTAAGCTACGCTGTGTCTTAAAAGTGTTGTTTTTTTCTTTACATTCATAAGTGGGTGGGAGAGAAAAAAAGTAATTGTTGATCCCACTTTTGATTTTGATGATCCAAACTGAAAGCTCATTTCCATCGATTTTCTTCACACATGAAATCTCAAAAACTGTGCTTGCACTGTCAGAGACAAAAGGGCTTTTCTGTGTGCTTGGGTGCCTCTGTCCTCTAGCCTTTCCATTTAAGTCAACTGAGAGGTTGAAACTGACAAAGGAAGCAGAGCAGCAGTCTGATTATCTGCCGTCTATGTCACTTTATAACGGCTTTATTAAAGAGGGCTGCTGACAAGTGCAACTTAAAGGTCATAAAGTCAAAAAGTGAAAATTCAAGGGGTCGAGATTTAAGGCATAATTTGTGCAGTCATGACAGAAGTCATGTGCTGGTACATGTGAGTGTGTCTTCCTCCTCTGAGCCTTTTAAAAAAAGGTTTTGCTGTTTTCTTCCTTACTCTTATTTACTTAGAATCCATTTAGAGGCAGGTGGCAACACATTTTTATATTTAAATACATTTGTCACAATAAACGCTTGCCACATACAGCATTATGGTCTAAATTTAGATCTGAAGCTGTGCACTTTAATTAATCAATCAAGCCTTTCTCATATAAACTCAAACATATTTCATACTAAAAATGCAGAAGAATAGAAAACATGGAAGCACAGGTCAGCGCAGCACACAGAATGTGTTTTCCTTCATTTTATCGTAGTGATGGTTGCTAAGCAGTGGTGCCTGCCGCAAAGCTGAGTGTGTGTGATGTGTACTATCAGTACACTCCAAATTGCCAGGTCTCAGACTGTCTGAAATTCTTTCTGTTGGCTCGTCGCTTTTTCTCTGGTAAATGGACCAGAACCAGTAAATGTGCTTTCAGTGACCTTCATCTGACAGCTCAGCAAGCCTTCAGTCTGCTGCTGATGGTATCACCGAGTCACACTGGATGTATTTGGAAGCACACAAGGGATAGCAAATGAGTCAAAAAAATGAATGAAAAATAAATATTCATGTATAATTTTACTTGTTAGTCTACACTTTATGTGCTCAAAATTGTTATATTACAGTTAAGTTAAATTAAAAACCATTTAGGCTGTACTTGTTTTAAACGTAGTCTCAAGCTCTGCTTAAGTATACTATATGTTTTAAATGAAAGGTTTAAACCTCAATATTTGTTTTAGCAAGAATCTGTATACCACAATACAAGGTTTATTGTACAATATCTTGCAATATATAGTGATACTGTAAACAAGGCGATATATAGCAGTTGTTTTTTTTTTTTTAGATACTTTTAGTAATTTTAGGGGCTAGTAGTGCACACTTTATCACTACCTTTGTAGAGTTCTTTGTATTTATGCAAGTCATATGTTGGAGTGGAGTAATCACAAGGCTGAAAATAATTATATTTCCCATGCAATGCAATTTGAGTTACATTAAATTGTTAGTACATATATTTAAACATTTTCCATCAAAAACATACATTTACAACTGCTGTTTTATGAACTTCTTATTTATCTGCGTAATCCAAACTAATTGCAAAACCCACCAGTGGAAAGCAGTGGTTAAGGATGTAGGGGGCTTTTCGAGGTTTGGTCCCATGTCAAGTTCCTGCTGGTTATGAAGTGTCATGAAATACTAAAAGTGATGAACTAAAAATCTGAAAATGAAAATTGTCTGTCACATTGTGTTTTGTGCATGTTTGTTTTGCAGTTAAAGTTACTATTCCAAAATACTCACTTACACCTCGTTAGGTTTTGGATTTACACTCAGCCAAAGCAGCTCAAGGTGCTACTAGAGGTGTTTTTTCTATTTACGAATTCCACCTTGGAGTCTGACACGAGGCAAACAGCCAACTGGTACAAGCGTTCACCAGTCGTAATACCTTCTGCCTGCCCTTCAAACGGCTGCTAAAAAGGCCCACGGGCAGCTAATCGGAGCTGGCGTCTGGCAGGAGTGAATTGGCAGCGGAGGTGATGGTGGAGAGGGACGGTGGCTGTCTGAGCAGCCAGATCTGGAAGAGAGCTGAGTGGCACCTGGTGGCTGCCGGTTCCTTTTCACTGATTACTGAATATGAAGGTTGGACAGTAGGAGAACAGACAGGTGAATAACGTAGGTGACAGAGATCAGAAGAGTTGGTCTAAGGTACAAATATATAATGCACAGTAGTAAAAATAGGTTAAGGAGTTGTTTGAGTAACGAAATCCAGGTGAGTAAGAAGATTAGTTCAATTGCAGAAGATGAAGTGCAGAGACAAGCATGTTTAACACTCACAGTAGATCAACAACATGAGGTTGCACAGCCCCTAGGTCTCATTTCACACAAAAGACTTTCAGTTGACATTTTAATGTTGACCCACCCTCCACATGTATGTTTTGCCTGAGGTAAAATAGTTCAGAGGTGGGGGAGGATGTGAAGGCGGTTATGGGACGTCCTCTTGAAGGTCATAGCAAATCCGGGACTTCAACATACCACGAGTTATCTGTAGGTGACCCACTCATGTAATGTATACACTGACATGTCGTAACTTAAAGAATGCAATAACAGTAGTCAGCTGACTCTATAGTTTGCCTCTTGTTTAACACAGTGCTCAGGTCAACCAACAGGCCTGCGTCAAAACAACATTTGAAACATTTAAACAGTCATTTCGGTGATACAACCGCTTTGGCAAAGAGGGGGTCTCAGGAAAAAAAATGTAGGCTTGTCCATCAAAACACTGATCTACTATTGTAGCAACCTCATGCAGCCTCATCCAGTAACACACACTACATCGGCCAATCAAAATTTGCAAGTGCATATTCCAGGTAAAATGCCCTGAAACGTGCCTGGTAAAATTGCACTCTTCATCTCGCAACTGTCAACAGAGGATGAAATGATTTATGGTCTACTTTCCAGAGTATTGTAAACTGCTCTGCAGTGGTTGACACACAAGAAGTCCTCAAACTCATGAATGTGTCACTCAAACTTGACTTTCTAATGTGTACTAAAAAAGTACTAAGTACTAAAAAAGTAGCACTACTGCAAAATCAAGAAAATCTTACTAAAAAGTACAGAAGTGTTATCAGCTTCATGTTTTTAAAGTATCAAAAGTGAAAGTACTCGTTATGTTGATTGGCCCTTCCATTTTTTTTGTTTATCATTTAATTAATACTGTTATGAACAGCTTTTATGTTCTTATTATATTTTACAATGTACTTTTTGCATTGACTATACTGTATGTTTATAACTTTAACTTTAACTTTTTATCACCGGGGGGGGGGGGGGCCCCCGGCCCCCGGCCCCCAGTACCCTATCAGGTGCCAAATTTGGCCCGCAGCTGTAAGTTGAGTATTACTGCTTTACACCACTAGTTCCTATGAGCACACCCACATCAATGTGATCCCTTTGTTTTGTTAATGGAGGGCTATTTCTGCTCCAAACAACCTGATTCCACAGCAGACATAATGTGAACTTCCACTGACGATATTCTGTGTTAAAAATCACATCAACACAGAATAATATAGAGATTCAAACTGCTTTTGCTTTTGATACGTGAACACATTGGCTTTTGTTTAGAAAAGCAGTCTGCTTGAAAATCCAAGCAACAGTGAGCATTACAGCGTGATGAAAACATTATTTACCCCTCTCAGTGTTTTACAAAGATTCGGACTGCCATTGCCACTACATGACCCCAACATGTCCCTCCTTCCATTTTTTTGTGGTGGAGGTCATGATAAATTCCTTTCTATTAGTCATCTTCACAGTTCACTAGTGACTTTTTTCCTACTAGTTCACACTTTGTGAAGGTGGATTGATCTTTCATTCAGGGGTTGTTTCAAGGTTTGCTGTGCAAGCTGCAGTTTCAGGAAAAATCCTATGAACATGAAAACTTGAAAGTTTGAATTTATGAGGAGAGTGTGTGCACTAGCAGGTGCATTGTGTGTTGTAACAAAAGGCAGTTAGATGGTGCTGAAGACAGGCGTTTAAAGATGGACACCACATTGTTCACGAGCCGAGGAAAAAGAGCTGCGGTGATAAAAAGCTGACCATCCATGCGCACAAACACAAGCTGAATTAATTTCTAATCTTTCTCTCATTGTTTCTATTTTACTTTCCCACATAAACAATGGGGGGTTGACGTCTTCTTGGCAGTGTGAGGTGGGGCTGCTGTCCATTGAGGTATTGTGTAAACTGACTGCAGAGAGAGAGAGATTGTCTGCTCTCATTGATTTTCATTTAAGGGATAGTGCTCTCAGCTCGTCACTGCCAGGCCTCCCTGAACTTAGAAACATGTGTGCATGCTTGTGTGTGCATCATTTGAGCATCAGCACTTTTACCCAAACTGCTTTTTAAATGCAACTCTTTTTTTTTTCCCCACGATGTCATACATTCTGAGGCGTGCATGTCACAGACAGCTAATTTCCTGTTGTTCCCCAGTCCCTGTAGTGTGATTTGATGCTGTCTTAATGCAGTGTAAATAGCCTTAGCGTGCCAAGTACATTCTTTTAATTAGGAAACCCAACAGACCTGCTGATTAGCACTTCATCTTCATAAGTGTCTAGGCCTGAGACGCAGCTGGACCACTTCCTAGTTACCTTACACTCTAGCTAGCATGTCCCAACAGGTCTGGAGCAAGAGTAGTGTAATTAATATACTGTAGTCTGCCATCTACTGAGCAAGCAAAGGTGGTTTTGTTAATGTAGTCCATGTACGATGCATGTAAGTCACTGAAATATGCAAGCTTTTTTTTACTGTTGCACAGCTGGGAGCTCGGTAGCTCACAATGATAATCATAGAAGTACCCTTTGTCATAAAATGATCCTCCTACATGCGTTTAGGGAACTGCCCTGCAATCATTTCTCGTGTAGCCAAATTGAACGGGCACGATTCTTTAAGTTACTGTACAGCCCACATTTTCACATGATGAATGGCATGATTATATTTTTTCTCAGATTCTCTCTCTAAGTTTCTTTTCTCCAGAACAGGGAATTGCTGAGTCATCTCTCATCCTTGGATTTGTAATTTTAAGCCATTGAGCGCTAGGCGAAGGCACAAGGTGTTCTTTATAGCTGATATAACTGCTGCAGCTTTCCACTTCTCTACCATTAAAAGGCATTTGTTACCATTTCGTGAACCAGCCGTGTGATTCTAAGAGGAAAATAAGGTCCAGCGAAAATCAATGACTGGATTACAATTGTGTAGTACAAAATAGCTCAGCGGCTCTCTCCCTGCTGAGTGTTATCATAAAGTGAAATCATCATATATTCACATGCACACACATGTACACACCACACAGCCTCACAGTCATCTTGTGCCCGTACCTTCAGCTTTCAATCAGCTGTGTATCAGCTAAGCTGCAGGCCTGTGTGGGCCACAAGCACCCCTTTGAGTAGGCGGTATTCAATTTCCTCACCGTGTCCATTATGCATGGACACAATACACATTAGGAGATTATTTTCCTTAGCTGCTTTATTGTCTTGGAGAGTTGGATGGTACAGCTCTGCAGAAAACTCAATGTTTCTGGCAGAGTTATTGATTGATCTTGAAATAACAGCACAGACACTTTTGTAACGTTGGTTCAACATACTTAAGTGTAGATGTGACCTTTTGATACCAAATAACATCTGCTAGATATTTTGACAATAGAAAGTCAATCAATTCCAGTCATTTACTGATTATGCATTTCCACAACCCAAGTTTCACAATGAACGTTTGCATTGTATGATTCTGCAAACCACTAATGCCAATGTCTCACTGAAAAACATTGAAAAACACTTACTGTGGTCAACGCAATAATGGAATCACGGCTTGAAATGCTGCTGATAACTTGCTAAAGAAACCTAGTTTTTGTGGCACAATTACAACTGAAAATACTGCAAGTCCCTCTTTCTCTCTCTCTCTTTCTCTCTCAAAAACACTTTTGGTGGCACAATCACGGCTGGGAATTCAGCCAGTGTCTTCCTAAGTAACACCTGCTTATGATGGCACAATCACAGCTGGAAATGCCATTCATGACACGTGAAAAAACACCAGCTTTGAATAGTACAATTGTCACTTGCAAACACACCGATGTGGAACTAAAAAACATCTGCTTTAGGTTGTGCAATCACCACTGGAAATGCTGCAGATGTCTTGCTAAAATCAGCTGATTTTGTTGTTGTTGCTCTTGAACAGTTGTCTGCAGTGGTCTGCAGCAAAGCAGCCATCTTTCCCTGTCATGCCGTCTACCATTCCCTCCACCTCTCATGACAAAGTCACCTCATTCACAGGAAATCAGAACTACGTCACTTCAGAAACATTGATATGATATCTCTGAAAGGTACAAATGTAACAAATCTGTGGTTTGCAGAAACATACAATGTCAACGTTTTTCTTCTGATAACTGTGCTGATGTCATTGCTGACTGTGTTGAGATGCATTTCTGGTCAGTGGGGAGTTGTGGAACCTCAAGTGAGCCATGTAATGAAGCATGGCTCAGTAGTTAATTGGTGTTGATTAATTATTAGATACATAATTAAATGTACGTTCACAACCTGCATTGTTTTTGCCGCACTGTTATGGAAGCAGGATCTAAAGGAACATTTGTATATGGTTGAGTCCAGAGTGGCCTCGTTGATTAATGGAGCTTGAGGGAATTTAGCCACCAAGAGGCCAGCGCTCCTGTTGGAGTGTGGGTGGACTCATTTTCTGTTTTCAGCAGCATGCAGGTTGTGTGGCCCACATATTGACTGTGAGTTTAACTCTGAGTTTGGAAGTTTTTACAAGTAATAATTAATTGCTCCATTTGAATGTGACTTAAAACTTGATAAAACAGGAATTATTTATAAAAATATTTGCTGATAATATTCAGGTTTGCGCATAACGGCTCCGCAGAGAACGCTGCTTTATTCTAAGTTATTACAAGCATGAAAGGGAAGTAACTTCAAGATACAATTCAATCAGTGTTTGATGAGTCTTTTTTACAGTTTTGCCTTTTTTTTTATTACTAGTTCTGTACGTGCACTTAACTTGCAGGAATTATGGTCTGACTCATCATTCTGCTTATTTAAAGAGGAGTTATCTTTGTCCTTGCAGCTTAATTAGTGCACAGGCTTATCACCCTTGTGTAATATTGAGGCTCCTTCTGTGTGACTACTTGCACATCACCAATCCCTCATTCACCTGCTGGGCTTGGACAGCATGTCACTGCAGGGGCAGTTGGGCGAAACAAGCATACACAGATTGTGTGAACAAATAGCATGCACCTGTGTCTGCACTAATCATGGAAATCTGTTTGCTTACTTTCTGTGTTAAGCTGAGAAATTTAAAGGTGTAAATATACTCAAGAATTGAAGGTTTAAGGGATAACTGTTACAATGAAAAGTTAACACATCCATTTTATTACAATGAAAAGGTCAGCTGTGCTTTAATCCATTAAATGACAATATCCACAATATCCTGTGTGTAACCCCTGATTGTAGCTCTGAATCCAGACATTATTGTGTCGCTTTGGCTCACATTACTCCTTCTGACTCCCTTACAGAAGTTTGTTCAAGTTAGTTAAACTGGACTGATTGCCTTGAAAGCAAACAAACAAAAACATTACTTGCAAAGTTTTTTTGTCCGCCGCCTGATCACAAATTCATCACAGCATTTTTCTTTTCCATGTGTTATTCACTGCTGTGTTAATGGCACCCAAGGGTCCATGATACCATAGGTGCTGTTTTAAAGTATAAGGTTACTGAGACCCTCAGGCAGGTCAACAGCTGGCAGACCTGTTGCTGTGTTGCCTGCTGGTCTTTAAATACGCACAAATCGACGCTTACCTGCTTGCAAGCCCACACCTAAGCAGGGCTCCTCCCCTCATTGCTGCGTGTGTGTGTACGTTTGAAAAATGTGGGAAAATCATAGTGACAGCCCCACTGAGCTCCTCCTCCTCACCTAGTAAACCATTAAAGTTGAGGGGGAAGGGCTGAGTGTACTGTGTCACTGAAGCCGTGGGAGTTGCCTGGAACAGGTACACTCAGAGAGGGAAAGACGCAGCGGCAGCTCCCTGGATGTATTTCCTGGTGTCATTTGAACCTGATTCTAGTGGGGGAAAAAAATAAAAATGGACGTGGTTTGAGTGAGAACTGCTTAAAAGAGGAGGAATTTTGGAGTTTTGTTTGTCCTGAAAGTCTCGAGCACACACCTGACAGATCCTGGAATCCTGGAATCCTCTGGAAAGCTCCCCTTGGAGGAGGGGATGAAGTCAGACGGGGAGCAGGGAAAGTCTGGTGAGTTAGGAAAAGACAAGTGCAGCTCTGATATTGGATGATACTATGATGTGAGTTTTCAATCCTGCACTTTTCAAACAGTGAAAAGGTGAAGGTGGCTTACTCTTTCTTTCTTTGGACTAAAGGTCCCAGAAGAAGTGATAGGTCAACTTTTCATTTTCAATGGTGTCATGTTTACGTGTTGGCGGGGTCATATCTGACAACAGATCACTCACTCAGTCACCTGTTTTGTGCTGAGTCGTTGGGAGACTTTAACCTGCGCTGATCTCATAGTTGAGTTGTTGAGTGTACTCCAACATTAACCCTGTAACATCCTGCTCAGTCATCTGGTAGAGCAAATTTTGAGTCACTACATCTTAATGTGTTACGTATCTTGTATATCGTAACCCACTGAAACCTGGATCTATATCTCTTTCCTTGTGCCGCTTTCAAACACCTTTCACAAATAGGCTATTCAACCTTTGAACAATGATTTTTTTTTAAAGATAAGGGAAAATATTTAGGCAAAGAAGAAAAAAAGCTTGCGAAAAACATTTTAGAATTATCATAATTACATATTTAAAATTACATCACAGAATTGTTAATAAATAATTTTTTGCCTTTTTTGTCTGTTTTTTTGTTTGTTTTAACTTCCTTTTGTCTCTTTTTGTGCTAATATATAGGTAATTTTTTGTTCTCCAAATTTTTGGGTCATTTTTCCTGAAGTTGCTCATAGCCCTCTTCCAAGGTTTCAAAGGGTTAATTGATTTGAATGAAGTTTTGAATGTTGAGTTGAGACTTTCTCCGACTAGCACACAAAAAAATGAGCTGGTAGCGATATAGAGACACAACACTGCTAATGAGGGGATCCGACCTTTGACGTATAAAATCAGGAGACTGGAAAAAGAGCCATGACTTGCACTTTTCTGAGCAATTTTAGACAAAGGTGTCACACTGCGGTCTAGTATTTGTTGTGAGTAGGTTGTGTGGGTGTTTGGCTGAGGTCACAGTCTTTGGGTTTTGTACTGTGAAGTCTGTCTCCAAACAGCAGTGTTTTTATGGTCATGTAAAGAAGGCATTGTGCTCTGTTTCTACTGTAAACACAGTGGTCTGGGGTTGTTGGCTGCCGTTTTTAACACGAATACACGTTTTACTTTCACAGAGGAATTCTTGCTGCGTCAGCCTGACTGGTTTCAGACTATTTTAAGTGAAAAGCATTAAATTACAACAACTGAGGCGTGTTGCCATTTTGAGAACTGCTTTGCTGTTTTGCTTCCAAATACCTGCATTTTATCTTTATACTGGTAGTCCACCTGCCCTTCAACTTTGGACTTAAAATAGCCCAAGCTCAGAGGTAAAAGTTCACAGCAGACAGATAAACCCTGTGTTTTCTGCTTGTTTGCAGAAATTCCATATACTAGCAACCTAGAAATGTGGCATAAAACTGGTCAACCGTCAACACTCAAAACTGTTTTTCAAGCACATCATGTAAATCCGTCAGGCTTAACCCCTGAGGTGTGGTTGTGACACAATTAGTGCTTTCAAAGCAAAACAAACAGCTGCAGGCTATGGATGGCTGTCTTCGCCTAACCCTTACTATCCCAGGTGTGGTTACGTGTTTGCAATTGTGCTCAGTTAGTTGCTCACCTCTCTGTCTCATATTTCTGTGACAGCCTCTGTGATTATCACTCAGGTAATTTGCGCCCTTTCTTTGCAAAATGAAATTGTACGACATTAGTCATGCAGCCATTATTGCTTGTAACCATAGCAGCAGATTATGTATGATCATACCTGCTGCTGTTGATGTCTTCCAAGCAGAATAACGGAAGAAAATGTTTTGGTTTTGATCTTCTCCGTGTTAAATTCACATCAAACATCAGCTCCTCAGCTCTGCCAGCTCTGCCAGTCCACGAATCCCTCAAATCATTTCAGATTGCATTGCTCCTTCATGTCTCATGGCTGTCAGTCAGAGAGAAAGCAGTGTGTCCAGATGAGTGACATGATGTCAGAAAGGCTTTAACCCTGTGGATTAACACCTTCTGTTAACCAGGCTATAAAACAGAAGCTGTTGTTGGTTTCAGCTGGACAGCCTGTTCCTGCCTGACTGACCCGACACTCACTCAGGATCAGCTCAGGACTGTTAGTGTGAGCCTGCGTTTATATTCTTAAATGCATGCACATGTCCATCTGTGCATATGTCAATTAACACATGTATACATGTGTGTCAGTATTTTCAGCAGGCTCAGTTTGACAACATAATTAAACAAGCAGCTGAGTTTGGTCCTGTGTGTAATAGCCTTCTTTTTCTCACTGTGCTGCAGGTGAATGCAGCACGCGGCTCCCTCGGGTGCTAGCTACTTTCTTCCTATTGTGGCAGACACAGAAGACAATTTGGAACCAGTTAAAGATAATCAGCTGCCTGTCAGAATGGAGTCAGGGATGATGGTAAAGTTAGCATAATAATCACGAGGCATGCTAAGTTAGGTTTGCGAATGCTTTCTGATAGCATGGAGTAATTTTGTATTTCATTGAGGATGGACTGTTTGAAGCCTTTATTACGTCCCATCTATCTCTTTCTCTGTTTGAACACCTCAGTGTCTAATCACATTTACTCTAAAGCAAAAGATTAAATTGTCTGCTTTCTTTGTCACCGTCACAAATCAGATTCACCTCAGTGTTGGCTTTCAGACACTGTCCATTCTCAGCTCATCAAATATACATGGACGGTTGATGGAATTTGCTCTCTGTAAATCACTAAAAAGGTAACTCAGATTTGCTGTGACAGACTTTTCAGTCTCACAGTTTTACTTACTGAAGCTGTCAGCAGATGCCCCGCTCATTACGAAAACCGGGAACAAATGTAACTCCGCAACCATTTGCTACATATTTCAGCCCAAGATTTATTTTTTTTTTTGTGATCAACTTTTCATCAATATAAAATGACAGCAAAGATATGGATGACACATAGCATTGCAGTAAGAAATTCAAAACGAAACAAAACAAAATTAATGGCGACAACCTCCCACCAGCCCACCCCACAAGATCTCTATATTATTAGACAAGACAATATGTGTTTGGGGAAAAAAAGAACAAACGTGTTGCAGGAGTGTCCTGGATCATATCAATTTGTGCAGCATTCTGTCTTTAGCACCATGCATCCTAGCAACTGAAAGTTCAATATTAACAACACTGATATAAACATTTAGCCAATGGGATTTTTATGAGACTATATGGAGGACTCCAACTTGCAGCATTTTTCTGCATTTAGAGCAGCTAGTAATATTCATTGTTGATGTTGTGAAACATTTAACAGAAAAAAAGTCATTAAGAAGCAAAACAGTGAGCATGCATGGTGCTTCAAAATTAGTCATTTTTGCCAGGACAGAGCAAACTAGTTCCAAAAGAGAGATACATACCTCACAAGACAAGTCCCAGAATCTTAATGAATATCTCGAGAAGTGGTTTCGGTACCTCCGTACTCTAATATGTCTGATCAAATAATGATTGTCACTTTGGCTTGACTTTTCTTGGCATTTATATTTGTCAACAAAGCATGTTTGTCGATATGTTTGTTTATATGGACTGAAAGAGTTTGGTCACAGTGGTTAGGAGCCACCTCATACAGGTACGCTGTGTGTGTGTGGACTTTCTCACAGTTTGATGAAGTAACCATGGTGACACAGTGTCTGCCCTCCCATTTGGCCCAGACTATAAATAACAGCACAGTTAGCCTCCGGCACCAAAGGTCATTTTTCAACTATATGCACACGAACACACATGCATGCACACCTGCTTTGTCACACAAGCATGGATGCACATCCAAACAGCTCGTACCTACCTGTCTCGGCTAATCTGTCCGTCCACATAACAAGATGAATCAGTTGAATTTGAATACGTTTTCCTCTCAGCGATTGGCAGAAGGCCCCGGTCATCCTCACAGAGATCTCCCTCCAAAACGCAGCCTGTTCATTGTTCCTGTTTCATCAGAATTTGTTGCTTTGTTATCTACGTGACTCCCACTCATGCACGGCGGTACTACTCTCTGAAATTAACTGTTTATTTTTTTTTGCATTATGCTTAATAGCAACACCCGGGGAAAATGAGGTAAACATAATAGCACAGTGTTAACAAGGCGTAACATTAAAATGGAACCAGAAGGAAAAGCCAGTGAAAATAGATGTTAAGAAACAAGCCAAATGTTGATAGCTTGTGTATTCACATAGCTGTTTTTTCATATCATGGCTGAATGAATGACATGTTCTTACCAGCACAGCTCATCAAGCAGAACCAGCAGCGATTATTGCCTGGCCTGATGCCACCAATTACCATTCTCATCGTGTTTTAGTGGGAGCTGTCCAGAATAAAAACTGTAGCTTCTTTCTGGAGGCAGAACCATAGCAGAGGGCTAATTCATTAGTGCGCCAGCCTCGGCAGAAAGTGTACACATAATTAGTTATCCCACAAAATAGGCAAATAAGGTATATTTCTGCAATTACATGATCCTAGAATTGGCTGTGTGTGTATTCTCGCAGCATTTATTAGCCACCTTAATGCCCACTAATACAAAATGCAGGAGGATGATAAATCGCATAGAGCTAAATAGGAGAAGAGGATATTTTCCAGCTTGGACCTTCATTATACACACACTTGTGGGAACGGGCTGCCATTTTGGCTCATTTGCAGTCTTACTCTCACATTGTATTTTAATGGCTCCATCGATCCAGCATTGTACCCAGCTATCTTATCTTCCATTCAACCCTCTGTCCCGCGTGACCTGAGCAGCGCCTCTTCCAGTTCCATGGAAACTCTGCTGCTAATCTCCATGACGAAGAAATCTGAAATGCTGTCCTGTGTATCTGTCCATCTACAGCCTGAGAATGATGGTAATCTCATGTTTGTGGTTTTTCACAGCAGAGATGGGAGAGAGACTTTAAAACAAAGTCATTGTCTTGGCAGATTACTGTTAATTCGGCGCAAGTACAGACTGTAAAAATGAGAGAGAGCGCTGCTCATGTAACTTGGTAAAATGACACCGAAAATGAAGATGGTTGCAAATCTGTCATGCTCACAAACAACACTTTCTGTGAGCAGCAATGCAAGTCTTGGCCAGTGTGACTGATGCTATCCACAGACACACAAGAGGGTTTTAAGCCAACGGACGCAGATCGTGGTGGAATGCGGCTGAGATTAAAGCCAATCTTTCTCTCTGATCAGTTTTTTGCTCACTGCCGAGCTCTGTTCTAACCCCACTCTCACACAAGTTCAGCCCCCATTACTCCAAGGACCTGGAGCATGAAATAGGCTTGCCAGCATGTGGATGTCAGATTGTGTGATGTTAAAGCTTAGACTACTTGATAGACACAGGCTGACTAGAAGGGAGGGAGTCATGCAGCGAGTGACATGACATCGTCATTTAAATGCTTTTGATTTAAATTAATGGTGACGGCCTTGAATTCTGTGGAATTCAGGTTATAGTTTGCGCAGTGAAAGCATCAATATGGTTCCAGGGTCCAGATTTGCAGCTTTTCTCTGCTTTATATGATTGGTTATTGGATGTTTTGGAGTTTCGAACCCCATGTTAGACCACACAAACAATTTAAAGACACAAATTTTCAGTCAAGGAAATTCTTAAGGCTTTTTATTTTTATTTTTATTTTTTTTACATTTTACAGGCTAATTTTCTGGATCCAAACCTTGGAATCTACCCAGTCCACCTAATTCCAGTTGACTAATTCATCTGGTATCATTACACGAAACAATGGCTTCTTTGTCATGTTAAAAAAAATATGTAATTAGCACCACAGAGTGGATTGACCATTTTTTTTAAGCAGATGTCAAGCGGTTCGCAGAAACCATTGATGTGTATAGCAACGATGGCAAGCGCTAAAAACAAGACAAATGCTTCTGTTGAGGCTGTCTTAAATTGACATGTCTTCTCAAAATCGCCCGGCATCTTGACTCAGACTAAACCTGCTGGTTTTCCAAAAGCAGTTTTCCTCCACACCAGCAAGACAAGTATGTTGGCATGTTGGCTACTCATCAGTGGAGACTTTAAGTGATGTCAGATTCAGGAAATCCGTTCTGGACACACAAGTTGAAAACTGTCTGATATCAGGCAAACAGGCTAAATGATCCATACATTCGCTGGCATGGTAAAAGCCTCTGAGATCTTCATAGTCTGCTCTTTGTAATAATAAATGATATAATAATCCTCAAACTTCTAAGCAATCATGATTTTATATGAGGCTAAAGACCATGGGGACTTGAGGCTTGCCTTCACACTGTTGTGCTCATCAATAAAAAGCAATCCATCCCCTTATGTGTTCTCCTGAATACCAATATCTCTTCATCACTGTCTCCGTTAATACAGAATATTAGAGTCTGATTTCTGTGATGGAGTGCCCTGAGGCAAGATGTGTTTTTTTCCCTTTTTTCCGTTTTCATCAGGCGTGACCCTGTCATCTCCTCGGGCGACGCAGGGAGATTGTTCTGCTCATGAGAATTGACTAGCTAATCCAGAGCAAAGCACTCCCAGACAGAGCAGACACTGCAGGCTGCCTTCATCAGTCAGAGCTCAGGCGTTACTACCGTCATGAGCCACTGATGAATTTGCTATCAATGGTCCATAAAGATGAGTGTGTGTGTGTGTGTGAGAGAGAGAGAGAGACAGACAGACAGACAGACACTTTGACTTTTATTAATGACTCCTGCATCTTATTTGAGATGAAGGACTATGAAATATATTTTGGTAATTTCGCCCAAATGACGTGTGCAGGATCTGAAGTGAAACAGTGCACATTTGCATTTACTTTCAGGAGGACCTGCATGTGATAATTGCACATTTTAACTTTGCTGTTCTTTTGGCAAATTTTTACAGCTCATTTGTACCCATGACGAAAACTTCCTCTCTGTGTTTAACATAGACAAACATTGTACAGCTCAGTGTTTTTGCATGTTAGCTACCATTCATGTATATCTAATGTTGACCAAATGCATTCCATGCAGTCAGGCATTCATTTCATTTCTGTGCAGTATGAAAATCAATCAGCAGATCCCTGAAATTTGCTTGAGTTGTATAGTTTGTCACAGTGAGTTTCAAGTCTGCATTTTTCTTTGCATGTTACACTTGTGCAGTGATGCAGTTTTATTGAGAGGTTCAGCAATGCATGACCTCACTGTGTAATAATGAAGCAACAGCGAAAGCAGACTTGATGTTCGCTGTGATGGAAGTCAGTGAAATACAGGGAAGGGTCTAATTTACAGAAGCAGCATCTGCAAAATTCTAAGTTACTTTATGGATCACTGGTGTGGTATGAGGGCAGATCTTCAGACAGTGTGCATAACAGCCAAATTAGAAACCTTTCTATTTGTTCATCTTTGTATTTAGAAGAGTGCACAATAATCAGCAATCACCAGTGGGTAAATATACCAACAAAACATTGTACTAGAGGGGGCACCCATTAGCTCACCTGATAGAGCGTGTGCCCAGGTACAGAGGCTGTGTCCTCGCCACAGCAAAGGGCCGCGGGTTTGACCCCAGCCTGCGACCCTTTACTGCATGTCATCTTCTCTCTCTCTCACCCTTTTATTCTAATCAGTCCTATCTAATCAATGCAAAAAAGCCACAAAAATAGTCTTTAAAAAAACAAACCAGGTATCGTCCTATCCCATATCCCTCATCCTTTTCCTCCATTCTAAAACAAACAAAGATGTTTACTTAAGTATATTTTCTGAAACTACACTTTATATACCTTACACTGCAAAAAAAACTATCTTAAAAAAGTAGTCAAAAGACTGGCAGCAGCGGCAACCACAGAAAAACCAAAATATTCAAGTAATATGTCCTCATTCAAATGAAGTGCAAAAGCAATACATTTCAGGATATTTTCATGAAAGGTTTTGCAAAGACACACTGTGTTTTTTATAGATTTTCCTGTGCATTATATTAGTGAATTGTTACGATCAAAAAACTGCAATAACGTTTTAACATATACTCAAGATAGGTAAGATAGGTAGGATAACAATTTTGTTTTGGAAGACTTGAGTCTCAGTGGATACTATATAACACAAATAAAATAATCTCAAACTTTATCCTGCTGCATTTGTGTTTGCATTTAATGTTTAATATCCTTTTTTTTTAATCACAAATTAAGCTGAAGTTGTGCCGAATTGAATCTCCTCAAGTTGAACTGTGAGTGTGTTGTTTAAAGTATTATATAAGATGTGATTAAATATAATGAAATTCTATGTTCTTGGTTTTTACTTTTTTCTGAAACTACACTTACAATTTATATTATATATAATTTACTAAAATACAGCCTAAATTTTGTATCTTGTAAATGTGTGTATTTAAATAAATTACACTTACAGCATTCAACGATCACCACTCTGTAAATATAATGAAGCACTAAAGATACCATTGAGAGTGTACCCTCAGAAAAGCACATATGTTTAATATACCTTTGTGTAGTGTGTAGCAAAAAATTAAATGAAATACTTTGCTTGTGCCTGCGTGCACACACAAACAAACACATGGATGCACCCACACACACGTATACACAAAGTGGGTCTATAAGAGAAACAAATAAAAAAACAATGCAAACGCAGTGACATTTAGTTATATTATGTCTTTGGTTTGTGCTGTACCATAAGGCTACCAGCCAGTCTATTATTAATCACCTCTGAAAAAGTTTTCCAAACAAGAAAATAACAGGACCCAGCAGTCTTGAAAACTGTAACCAGTATGTTCTTTTAGAGTTAATCCCTGTTGAGGTAAAAAAAAAAAAAAAAAAAAGTAATACTGGTCCAGAAACAGCTTAAGGTTGGAGTAGAGTCGAAAAGTTTCTAAGTTAAACACTTGCAATAAATTTTGTCCTCTTTTTTTATTTATTTATTTATCATTCTGAGGACACAAACAGATTCCCGTAGGAAAGAAAGGTCAGATAATGGCTGCTGTTTGCATACATGCCTGCAAAGGGCAAACATTAATCAGTATCCCATCATGCATTCAGTAATGTGTGCGTGTGTGTGTGTGTGTGTGTGTGTGTGTGTGTGTGTGTGTGTGTGTGTGTGTGTGTGTGTGTGTGTGTGTGCATCCATAACAGCATTGAATGAGTAGAATTTTCAGTACCTTTTTGTATCAATTTTTCTATCACTGTAGATTGTAGATAAATCCATGAAATGCATGTCCTTCCTGGGATACAATCGTTACAGGGAAATGCAGCCATGTCGGAGGCGCTTGCATTAGCCTGGAGGATCTCTTGCATGTAGTTTTCTTCTAAATAACACTGCAGACTCTCATGGATTTTATAGGAGTCTAGCCGGTAAAGTGCTCAGTTGCTCTTTGCTCTGTAACACACCACAGAGGCAAAAGGAAGAGAGGAGAGACAAAATCCAACAGAGCCAATGTGTCGTAGAAGCGTCTGCATGTACCGAGTGAAATCAGAATATTTCTTTATATTATTATATAATTACAACGTTTATCATTACATTTGTTTTATCTCACCACTTTTATGTAGCACTAAATAGGTGAAATTGTACAGGTTTTGAACTGGGCATGAGTGCTGCCCTCTGAGTGTTTGCACTTTGTCTCATGACTGGAACTAATAAGGAAGTCTTTGTCTCCATGTGTTTGTCTATATGTAGATTATTTGATTACAGAATGCCAAATCTGCCAAAACCTCTTATTCACAGCAACGTGAGTGTTTTAAATCTTTTTTTTTTCCAAGTGTATTGAAAGAAGTGCTGAGGAGGGTAAAGCTTTTAACCCAGCGTTGCATCTTTTGAATAGGTTTATAGAGAAAAATCTGTTGGAATGTAATTATTCAAGCAGTGATGCGGTTTAGTTGCCAAGTCCAAAACAAATAAGAGGTTGTAGGCTGGAGCCTCCCCCTGTCACGAAAGCACTTGCTGCTCAAGTTGTTGACCCCAGCTGCTCTTTTATTGCCTTTTTGATTTAAAACATCCTTGACTTGGGTTGCTCTTGTGTCCTGCACAACTGTGGAACAAAATGCTCTGCATTCAGACTGTGGATAAGGTTTTAACTGTATATAGACCGGTCTGAAATCATCCCCTGCTAGCTGCCAAATGCAGGTAAATTGTTGGCAAAGGCGTAATCTCTATAAACAGATACTATTTGTATATGTATGCAGTTGGAGAAGAGGAGAAATTAGAAGTTATGCAGTCAAGGGACAGTTCATGTAGAGTGTAGGTTTGAGTTTGTCAAAGAATAAATACTGTAGCTCCTGAAAATCCAAGTAAAGTTCATGGGCACGTTCTTGTTTGCACATACATGTGTACAGGACTCTCTCAGTCCTAAAAACTAAGACTCCTCTGAAAGCAACTCTGTGATTCAGAAACTGACTGTGGCCTCTGCAGCGGGCTGGGTTTGATTCCTGCATGTGTGCCTTTGCTGCATGTTTTTCCCCTTCTCTCTCCCACCTTAACTGTCTGCCGAAAGCTGTCCTATCAATGAGGGAAAAATGCCCCAAAAAATCATCCTTGAAAAAAAAAAAAAAAGAAGAAGAATTGATTCTGTAGCACTATAGCTGGACTTGGTATCAGATGATCTGGTGATTTTGTCAGATGGGATATTGCAGTAACTGTAGCATACACACACAGACTGTTATGCGAAATAAATATGGAAGTTAGCGTGCCAACTCTATTATTGATACATTTTTAAGAGGTCTGCAGACAGCATGTGCACCCATTATATGATATCAGCCATCATCTGCTCCATACTGTGGGCCTGTGCTGTGTGCCCTCTCTCTGCAGGCGGACTGAATAAGGATTCTGTGGGAACAATAGGTCCGTTAATTGATTTTGTCTCCAGTAACAGGCAAAAATTGAACCCCACCCCATCGTTCCCTCCCACTCACTCTGAAGAGGGAGAACCAATCTAAAAATTTCCCCCCTCCAGACACTTACTGTCATTCCCTATCAATTTTCGACCTCCAGTTCCGTTCCAGCCAAGTCCAATTTCAGCTGCCTCTTGGCCACTGGACTCTCTGACGGATTGCTGGACCTTTTGCAACTTTGGTTTCTGACTCCTGCTCTTTTTGTAGAAATGGGAGGGCAAGAACTGGAAGATGGAAGAACAGTGCAGGATGAGAGAGTGTGTGGGAGACACTGTGAGTGACATGAAGACAGAGGAAAGACAAAGAGACCATAATGTTCTCCTATAGAAAGACATATAGTGATTATGGGGTCTGAATAGTCTGTGTAGACTCAGAAAAATAGCGTATTTTAAGACAAATTATAAAATCATAGTGTCTAAAAAGTGTTCACACTGATGAGGAAGCCTTCAGAATTTTACACTGTAAAATCTGACGCGTTTTCTCTTGTCTAAGAAACCAATTGCCTTGAAAAATGTAGGTGAACATAACTATTAGTCTGAATTTTGTTTACTTAATGTCTAATTGTTAAGTTTACTTACAGTTTAGTCATATTTACTGCATTTTCTGAAGTTGTTGCAATTGCAATAACAAGTTTAAAGAAATCTTTCCAAATTTTAGCAACCAAGATTACTGTGTTCTATTTCTGTATTCTACCCATTGCAAACTAGTCAATCATATTTTTATTTTCTTAATCATGTAAACAAAACAGAACTTGCACATCTCCTAACTTTATCATTGGCAGAATCCTCTTTGTAAGTCAGACTGTAAGTCAGAGTTTACTTAAGTTAAGTTAACACTTACAAAGAACAAGGTCATTTCACTTGTTATTTTGAAGTTGCAGCAACTTCACAAAATTAAGTATTTGGCTCCATTTAAAATAAACGTAAAACTTAAAATTAAGATTTATAGTTATATTTGCTTTCCTTGAATGATGCCACCAGAAGCAAAATGCCCAAAAAATCCGATGTAATCTTTGTAGAAGCTGGTGATTTTAATCAACACATCCTTCAACTCCAAAGATGTAGCAGGATCAAGGACAAATTAATTTTTTACTTTTTAAACTCTGTTTAAAAAATGACTAATAAATCTACCTTCTACCCTCTTCTTCTACCCTCTGCCTTCTTTTTCAAGGCAATCAGTTTTCAAAGAATTTTAAGTAAGATCTGCTTGTCAGATTTTACAGTGTACAGTTTTTTAATCTCTTTTTTGCACCATTAAGTTCAGGAGATGACAGACTTTGGGTCCTCAGAGAAGTGCTGATATTTTGGAATAATTTAACGACCAGTTTTGTAGCATGCTGAAGCTGTTACACAAAGGCTGCGGGATTATTTAGGAAGACAGTTTCAGCCGTTTTGCTTAAATCATACAAATCGGAAATGACACTGATCAGATTCATAATTCACTGGTACCAACTGCATGTCAGCTGATGCATGGACGCTATTATGCAAATGCACACATTTAAACAGTCATTTACATCAGTGGCCGGGGATGGAGATTTTATTTACTGTTTCGATGAATCATAATAACTAGAGGCGATCCCATTTAGGAAATGGGAATGGAAGGGAGGCAGAGATGGAGGGAGGGTCAATGAATGCACATATTTCTTCCCCAATCGAGTCAGAGACAAAGATCAGTCGTCATTAGCCTCAGTTTAATCCCTGTGGCACTTCACTGTTGCATAAGACTTCAGTCAGAGAAACACATTAAGCCCATACTATTTAAAGAAACACTCTCCTCAGATATCATGTATTTTTGGTGATTTGTTACAGAAAATGCAAGCACCAAGCTAATGCTTTTAAAAACTGCTAATGCCTCAGTCATGAGGTAATTTCTTTAAAACCCAGTTGGATACATTTTAGTTTCTGTACATTTTAATATATATTGATGCAAGAGCTTCAGTGAGTATTTGCTTTTTTAATTAATTTTTTTCCTCATGTTATCATGGAGTGCTTGCTTCATTGATGGTTTTATTTTATTTTATTGTATATTTATTTTTTTCGCAGTGTCTTTTAGTACAGTGGTTCCAAAGTGGTCCAGCCAAGGGGTCCAGATTTTGTCCTTTGTCCTTTTCATTAGTTCAAGGTCTACACATCAATAGCCACATATTCAGTTTTATTTTACAAAATGTAAACATCACATGGCTTAGAAAAAAAAAAAAAAAAGTATTGCGTCCAAAAAAGTGCATACTATTGCTTCAAGATCAGTGACATGTTTATAGACCAAGTAATACCAAGAACAGGGCAAGACAATAGTAATGTAAGAGCAGGAATAGCACATCAAAATATTCCTGTGCCAGAAATTCAAAATAAACTGTATTTTTCACAAACTTTCCATTCCAAATGGACCCATAACCCACATTTGGACCGCGACCCACCAGTTGGGAACCACTGTTTTAGTATTTCGTATCTACTTTGAAGTAGATTAGCCGTTAGGAAATAGGGCAAGGGGAAAGAAATTTCAAAACTGGGTCCTTTAAACTTACACTCTCCCTATTGTTCAGCAGATGAAAGTTTGGACTTAATATTTAGAACTGAAATCATATTTTTGCTAGTACAGAGAAAGTAAAGTAACAGAAACGGTACTGCTGAGTGGAGAATTCCAGTAAAAAAATGGGTTTAAATGTAAACTGTACACAACCCTTAGTGGAACCATGTTCCCAGTTTTCTAATGTGTGAGCTGCGATGTTATAATTAATAGATTTAATGGCCAAAGCTTAGTACCAACACTAGATGTAGGAGTTAAATTTTTACCTATAAACTAAAGTGTATGTGACGCTCCATCATTCAGGAGCAGAACACATGCCTCCTCTGTCAGCCAGTGGGGAACAGGTGGTGCTGAAGGCAGAGAGAGCTAACAGCAGAGAGTCAGCAAACATCCGACCCCGATACATCATCTCATCCCCACTAGTGCCGCTGTTGTGATGGCAACAGAGTCACACCACTGCAAACTAAAACACACAAGCCTGTGTTGTCAAACTTTCTGTGTGCTCACAGTCCTGCACACCGACAGAAATATCTTTTTTTATGTTTGTCATCTCTTTTTCTTCTGTTTGGGAGGAGAAGTAATTAAGGCCAGAAGGTTTTGTTGACAGTTGACAGTCTCGAATGAGATGTATAACATCTGACTGCGGCTGCTTTGGTGAAATTTTTTTCTTGAATACCATCTGAAAAATGTACTTAAATCACTTTTTATCGAGGACTACATTCTTTTTTTGCTATTTCTTTCTTTCTTTTTTTTTTTTTTTTTTTACAATTTTCTGAAACCTCTATGTGAGAAATTACCTTAGGTTCATGAAATATGATTACTATGAATACCAACCATTTATTTTATTGAAACGTGTTATCTGTTATATTTCAAACAAGCTTTTGCAATGAACTTGTAATTACACTTAATTTTCCCATAACTATCTATTAATGAAAATAAATGTTTTGTTTTTTTTAAAGTAAACATGCTTTGAGGTGTTTTCAAATGGCTTCTCCCACCAAAAAATGCATAGTATTGTAAACAATTAGAATGTGTGTTTATTTTTTAAAAAAAAGCAAATAAAAAAGTTTTTAAAAATGTTAGGCAAAACTTCATATCTGTAACAAGATTATGATGTTAATTTGCATATACATAAGCATCCTAAATTATGTGCTTCACACTTTCCACAACAAAAAACGTTGGCAGGGTTGAGCCTCCACGGGAATGAGCTGCACGCAGTCCTGGAGGGCAGAGCAGGAGAGATTGCACTTATCAGGAGGCTCCCACTCTGACTGTCATTTGTAATGCAGAGCTATAGTGCTTGTTTGTTGCCAACCTAGAGACAGTACGGACATTGAAAAATAGGTGGCTGTCTCTGCTTCCGTTTACCCCACCCTCCCCCCAACCTCTGACTGTCTTATCGAGAGAGCTGCAGCCCTGCACTCGCCTGCACAAAGCTGGAGAAGACAATAACATATCTGTTTTCACCTCACACACTCTGCTAATAACTGCTGTGGCATATTCAGACAGTTCATCTTGAGTTTCCTATCGCAGATGTAGAGGGTCCTCTTGCTGGTGAAGTGTAGAAATGTAGCCAGTCGTTGCTGCAGTTTCGGTTGTCTTATTGAGTGTTCTGACACATAACTGAGTCACCACCAAAGTGTTTCATATAAATCAGGGAGCAGGATGTAAAAGCAAAATCTCCATATTTTCAATAGGTTTATTTTTGTCATGAAGCACCGCTGCTCATGAATTTTAAAGACGAGGTGAGAATTGGTATGTTTGTCTGCAACATACATCACACTTACAGTTTGCACTGTTTGACTGACTATAGGTGGTTCCTCTTTTCTGTAAAGATATATGCTGTGAAAAGAATATTCAGCCTACCTTCACAGTGCCATTCGAACATTTTCAGATGTTATAGATATTAACTTTGCTATTACAGTTTTTGTGCTGTGATAACACTTCTTGTGTAATTTTTGAATTTAATTAAAGTAAGTACATATCATCACCTTGGTCTAGCACTTACTGACAGCTAGGGGTAGGGGAAAAGTGTTTCACTGGAGTATCACACTATTTTTTTATTTTATGCCTCCACCTCCTGAGGGAGTGTGAGGTGCAGCAACTTGCTTATTCTTCTCTCAGCTGTGGTCAGAGAGTGAGAGTGAGTGTGGGGCAAAGTGCTGGGCCTGAATCAACCTTGTACTGCTCTAAAATGAAATAAGATTTTTACCAATTTTAAATACTTCAAATATAGAAAATCATTGTGGCAGCCGACACAACTGAATCAATATATGGGAAACACTGCAGGGATAGCTAAGTTCAGTTTACCTCAGCGAGTTTTCCATTGTAAGTGTAAATTTTAGTAAGTTAAGTTTATTTAATGACGCACATTTCACAGGGGAAGGACACAAAGTGCTTAACTGGAATAAAATTACTGAAAATAAGACAATTTAAAAACAATGTTAAGTTTATTTACCACTTTTCTATGCAATATATGTATGATTCTGCTGAAATAAAAGTTAAAACGACTGGCAGACACATAGTGTGCATTGATTTTGGACATTTTTATAATGATATACAGTCTCTAATGTATGATTAAACTTTTTCCCATAGACTGTTACGAAAACAATGAACAAAAATCGCAACAAATTGTAATATCAAATTGCAATAACTAAAAGTTACAATGCATATTGAATCTGAAGACAATCATATTGTCCCAGCCCGACTGCTGCCTGAAAAACTTCAAGTACTCTCAGTTGTTTGAAATGGAGGCACATACAATTAGATCAACATCTTCTATAGATCTTATGCTCTACTGTAGAGGCTGTATGTCTGACAAACTCCTTTAATTTAATGTCAATTTGCCATAGATATAGCATGGAATTCAGTAAAGCAAGCCAAGTTAATTTATATGTCACATTTTGTACAAGGTTTGGTAATTCAAAGGAAATTACATAATGCCATAAAACGAACACTATGAAACATTTAAATTAAACAGCATTTCAAAGTAGATAACAAAGACTGTAACAAATAGATCAGGATGGAAGTGCAAGGTGAGTGATGAAGAAAAGTTACATTTTTAGCATTCAAAGTCACCTTAAGGTTTGTGTAAGCTCTATGTTGCATGATAACTAAATGATATTACTGTCAACTGATTAGACAGCTACCACTAGGCAGCCAGTGTACCATGTTCCCTGTCTGTTACGTTGTTAAAATTGTGTTTGTTCACTGTTTTGCAGTGTCCCACTGTGATAAACAGCAGGAAGTGCAAAATTACACCCTAGCACTTTGTAGTAACAAGTTCCCTCTCTTTGTTGCAGCACTGAAATCAATTTTTATATAATTATGTTTGGTTCATTATTTATCCTTCTACAGTGATCGATCTTGCAGCTGGATTTAAGTGTTTTTTTGGTGAAGTTGTGGTTATTACAACTTACTGTGGGAGGTTTAAAATCAGTGTCTGTATTTTGCAATCAGAGATTTGTACTTTACCCAGAAAATTTCAAACATATGTGCTCCCAGTTATTGAAGAGACAATGAAATTCTTTAAGGGAGTGAGTGTCATATAAACCATAGTTATACCAACCCATAGTATATATGGGTTGGCTCTTAGACATAATACCCACATTTTCAGTGTCCTTGTCCTTCATTTTCTAATCCCTGTTTTGCTGCCTTCACACGATCGATACATGCAAACCTAATGAATAAGTAATCAAGTTGAGTCTGTGACTAGTATAGGATTTTTAAACACCAATGAACTGTATCTTGCGGTCGGTGGTTTCCAGGACGGGCCGGCTCTTTGGTTTGCCAATAAGGGTGTTGCTGCTTGAGTTGCTCCGTAAAATGTGGTCCTATTATCGGGTCCATTAAGTATACCTCTGTGTAATGACACTCCACTCGCCGACGTTTTTCTCTCGACCCTTTTCCTAATAACCCCTTTTACATTTCATTTTCGTTATTTAGCAGGCAGCCCTCATCCTCAGCCACTTACATTTAGTCAGTGAACTCAAATTAAAGGACTCGAAAGCCCTGGGAAGCAGGTGCATGTTGTACGAGCAGTGAACTGGTCTGAAAGGCTCATTTTAGTTTCAGGGGAGAAAAGGTGAGAGCTAAAGTGATCCATGTAGTGCTAAAAATGCATCAGAGCAAGGCTGCATGCACCACATATTCTCCATTATATTTTCTTGTCGCAGTTTGCTTTTGTGTCCCTGCTGTCCTTATGTAACATATCAATCATGAGTGTGGAGGGAAGATGGGAGTATAATATCAGGTCTGCTGTTGGAGGAGTGAGAAATATCGGTTAGTGTCATGGCCAAACCACAGGATCAAAGATACATGTGTCAGTCACAAAGGTGACAGTCAACAATATACAACCACAATAAATGTGTCACAGGTAACACATTTATTGGAGCGACATAATAACGGCGCCCTAGTATGTATTTTAGATAGCATACCGGTGTTCTGCAAACACAAGAGGCATGATGTGTAACGCAACATCATCAGTGTACAGTGTCATTTTACACAGACGCATAGATCTGTTACTTCCTTGCTGTCGGCTCAACGGTGCCTTATATACAGAATATTAAGGCAGAATAACAGCACAGCATTCCTATCTTGAACAGGCTGCGTAAAAGGGGCTAGAGTACTGTCCTCTGAGATATGAAATAACAAAACCTTACAAAACGAGGCTCATTTATTGTTTATTCTCCGTGTGGAATACTGGACTGTAATAGCCAGACTTTGTTCGTTAGAAATGTAAAGTTGCTAAACATTTTCTTAATGATCATTTACAGATTTCTTAATCTCACTGATGGTGTAATAATGGTGACAGACCAGCCCATTTTAGTATGAAATGGGCATAGCTTACTGTATGAGAGGATTATTTCCACTGATACTCTGGAGAATGCAAAGTATTTGCTGTTTTGCTGAAATGACAAACATTGCTGGAAATCCACTTCTCGCTCTGAATGTTGCTCTGTATACATTTTCACACTGCAAAATAATCATCCTACTCTTTACTAAGAAGTGCAATCCGTATTCCGTCTTTAATTTGTTGTTGCCTCTCTGAGTATTTTGGTATATTCACTTTCCTATTCTCAGTATTCCCATTCATCTTTGATTGATTTTATTTTTTCAGACGGTAATATTGGAGCTGGGAAGTATGAAGTGTGATTTATGCGAGGCACTTGATAGTGGAGCCGTGCGAGATGGGGCTGAGCAGTTTCCTCACGCCAGCCGTCCAACCCCCTGCCCTGAGGATGCATGAAATTGAGCAGAATGACTCAACTCATCCTTATACGCATTACTCTCAATATGCTCCACCTAGACAAGTACTTTCCATGTGCAAAAAAGACATTCTTGGATAAAAAAAATTATTTTTTCGGGTGTGATGTGAGAACTGGAAGTTGGACGTTTGTCTGTTGTGGCTTGTTTTAAAATCGAGTGAAATGCTCTCTCTGCTGCTGATTTTTGAAAGCGCTTTGAAACATTTCCAGTGAGTCAAATTGGGAAGAAAAATCTTTTTCTCCCTGCTGCTGTTTTCATTTTGTTTTTGCGTCTTTGTGACAATGCCAGTGAGGAGTTCTTTAAAGCACCAGTCGCTGAATATTAAATGGACTTCTCTCCGTTTCTCAGAATTTCTGCGAACACAGAGCAAGTTCAAAACACAGCAGCGAAGAAATTAATTATAATATCAATGTCTTGTCTCTACTCATCTTCTGGACCCCACCCACCCCTGTGAGGCTTATTACCAACAGTAATTTGGCGCTGCAGTTCCCTCAATTACAAATGAAACCATTGCCTCCTATGGTGGTATTAAACCAATTAGCATTTCAGACACAACCATCTCTGCAGTCATGTAGCTATTCAAAGCTTATGCACCTCTGTGAGATGGGATTCCAATATGCATACGACCCTTCTCTAGCTACTAGAATTACATTGTTACTTTGGCTTAAAAAGTGTTCTGCTAAAACAAAGCCACACATGCTTTTACAAAGAATAAATTAAGCTATGATTTGGTTTGAGCTTGTTAAACCCTTTGCTCTCTCTTTGTTGTAGTCCTGCTGCGTGAGGAGGTGGCCCAGCTCCAGGAGGAGGTGCACCTGCTGCGGCAGATGAAGGACATGTTGAGTAAGGACCTGGAGGAGACCCAAGGAGGTTGCTCCGCGGACGTGCTCTCTGCCACCGAGCTCCGCGTGCAGCTGGCCCAGAAGGAACAGGAGCTGGACCGAGCCAAGGAGGCTCTGCAAGGTAAGAACCTCGCCAAAGAACAGCAAGCTGTGTGTGTTATTTAAAACACTAACATTGTTATTATCTTAAGATATGGACATCTGGGAATCAGAGATTTACACAACAAAAGTCAGTGTTGGTGGGCGTGCCCTTTTAAGTGAAACTGTGAAAATTGGAAGTTTGCAAAGCAGCATGAAGTTGCAGCAATTCTCACTTCCTTCTCAAATCATTCTGTAATTGCTTTATTTCCAGCTGCTTTAGGTTTTCAGTTCGCCACTCTCAGAAAACCAGCCGCGTTTTGCAAAATTGAAACCATTTTTACTTGTTACCGTATTGTCAGTTTGAGTGTCTATAACAGTGTGGTTAGTGCTGCCCATTAGCTGCATTATAGGCCATTAGCATGTTTTCCGCTCGAGAGATGGAGTGGTATTTTGAGGTGAGAGAGGACACAGATGCTTTGACTCTTCAAAAAGGCCGCTCCACGCTGCAGGCAAATCCTGCAGCTCCCCCACTCTGCACCGCCCACGCACTCTGATGTACATACAGCACAATGTACTGTAGAGGCTCCACTGTATCTCCACCGTGTGCTGCATTCTGGATTTATAGATTTGGGCAGATGTGACTTAAAATGTTGCTAACATGTTCATATAAGCTTCACCTGAACAGTAGCTCAGTGTTTTATTTCACTTTTTTGTGTATATTTCCAACTTAAAAGGCCATTTTAAGAACTTAAGTTATACTTAATCATAATAAAAACTTAAGACTTATTTCCCCCCAAACTGGCCCCTATAGGCTGTTTGTACAAGCAGCTTATTACTGTTATTACTGTGCAAGATTATATGTCTGGTCAATTAAATGTTGCTACCCTCACTAGTCTAAGCCAAAAATGCTTGTTGGTTAAGTAAAACTGCTTATTATTGAAGTGGTTTAAAAAATATTACTGTTAACTTTCATTTATTAATGATTTGATTATTGAAAAATGCCAGCTGTTTTGAGTGGCTCTTATAATACCTGTAATATGTAATTTAATTTTCCTCATTGTCCTTTGACCTTTTTCTGCATGTGCTGTTAAGGTGCATGTTAAGACCAGTCAACTAGTCTAAGTTTAAATTTCAGTTTGAATGTCAGGGGAGTTAGCCAGTGGGAACATTCCTGCTTTCCTGCTTATTACAGCCAATATTTACTTTTATTGTGAGGCGTTTACCTCTAGTTGCCATAGTAATAATGATGAGAGCAAAGGAGGAAGTTAGGTGATGGAGTATAAAGAGTGACAAAGTCCACCAGGGTGATCAGGGTGGATGGATGGATGTCAAACAAACACAGGACCTTGACCTAAGAGACTGCCAAAAGACCCAAAGCCTAAAAATAGTCATTGTAAAATTATAGTAGTCAGGAAGTATGGTAAGTAGTATGTACTTAACTTATGTGTGCAACTTAGGTCATGTGACCAACACATTTGTTTTAACCCAAGCCATGATCTTTTCTTAAACCTAACCAAGCACTTGCCTTATACTTACCATGTTTACCACCTGTTTAAAACTGTAACTATAATGGTCATTTGAGAGTCATTGGCAAAAGACCTTTTCTGTTGTTTAGGTATGACGCTGTGTTGGACATGGTCTTGAATGTTGTAAAATTCTCCAAGGATCTGACTTAAAAGCAAAAATATTCATGACTTATGTTTAGACCTGGTAAAATGAATGAATAAGAATTATTCAAAACAATCACAGGCAGGTCTTTTATTGTCATACACATAATATTTAATTATTAGAGCCATAGACTGATAGGACTTCACAATTGTGCATAAAAAAACACTTAACATATTTAAAAGGTAAATGTTGTGTCATTGAAATGGTCGGCATCCAGAGACGTTATTCATGACCTGTAATTTTCTTATGGAGATTTGTTACTTGAGGTGGACTTTAGAGTTGACCTCATGTTTTGGGGGCTTTTTACTTTAAGTGCTGATTGAAATGACGCTTGAAAAATGGATGTTTTATTTGTTGGCACAGATAGGACAAACATGTTTAGTAACAGTTTGATCAAATGAAAAAGTTACTGTCCTAGCTGTTTTTAAAGATGTGTTAAAATGTATAAGTATTGGTTAAAATGAATAACATACACTTCAACCTTATGACTACATTATTAGAGAAACCTCATTTGCAAAATAGAGCTCCTTGAATTACTTCTTTAGAACTGATGAAGTACAAATGTAGTTTACAGATTCCTCTCTGTTAATGACTAACTTAGTGCTCTGTATCTGTTTTGTGCATGAGTGAATGTAAAATGGGAATACATTTCTTACATATGCCTTCATGGAGACTTTGCAAAGCATAGGGTATAGTAATGAACAAGTTCTAGGCAGTGCTCAGTGGATTGCAGGGCATCAAGCAAAGATGTCATCAGCGTGGCACTGAATCATTCTTTTCAAAGAATAATCGCCCATGGAATGAGGCAGAGCACAAAACCACCATTTGCTATCAGACAAACACACGACATGCTGTCAGGGGATTTTGTTGCTGCGACATTTCACTTGACACTTGCAGCCTACGCTTTTTTGGGGGAAGAATTGCACAAAAACAAAACAGACTGGGGCAGTGTAGAATAGAGCAACACATCAAATAAATACTTATCTCCTCTTCAGCGGGATGTTTGGCTGTCTGAACAGACTGCACACAGGCTCATATATTTGACTGTATGACTCAGGCCTTGTTAATGAAGGCCAAAGCCTACAGAGCCCAGCAGGCACTGACAGCAATCAGCAGCTAATGAAAGCTTTATAAAGGGGGACTTTGGTTGGCTTACGAGGTCCAGAAACGTTAAGCAGGGTGGATCTGGTCTGCAATTAAGATGGGAGTATCCTGGAGGACAACAGGAAATTGGCTGTTGTCGTTTTCAAGTATAGTTCTGTAGGAGGAGGTTCACAGAGGCAAATTAAAGCATGAGAAGTTATCATGGTTCCTACTTTTTAATTATTTTCGCTCTTAAAGCTTTTCTTATTGAAGCAATGGAGCAGAAGTTGATCTTTAAGGCCAGAGAGTAAACCATGTGAAAATATATATCTTTATTTGCATTCAGTGGTGAAAGCAGCAAGATTTCTAAATTATTTATGTCTTTCGCTGTTATTTTTCACATGACCTGGCCTGTACAGCAGTGGCTGGATCCCAGCTCTTTTGTAAGTCCATGGTTGTCACACTCCATCTTCACGCACTGACACTGTGGCTCGCTCAGACTCCAAAGATGCTATTTTTTAAGACAGCTATGAAAAGCCAGCAAGAGCATTAGCTAGCTTTTTTTCTCTTTGGTTACATGTGGTGGGATGCAGCCAGTGAATGTTGGCTTTGTCCCCAGCAATATTTACAGTTGTTTCCAAGCAGAAAGTGGAAACACATCTGTCATCTCATTTTCTTGTTTGTGTTGCTTTTCCAGCTTCTTCATGTTCTGTGTTGCGGATACTTGCTGGCTATGGTACTGGACAGTGCTGGTGATAATTGACAGCATGCAGAGGAAACTAGTTTATTTTGTTTATATTTATACGTATGTTGATTAGCTTTCACGGATGCATGCCAGCCAGTAGGGACACTGAAGAGAAAATGAAAAAGGTAGTGAGGCAATATCTAAATGTTTATGCAAAGCAAACAATCAGCAAGTAAAGGATAAAGTGAGGATGCATTAAAAGTATAGTGTTTTTTTTAACTGTACAGTAGGTAAACATCATGGAAAAAACTTTATGGGGTTATTATAGTGCACTGTAGTTCAGGTGTACAAAGACGTTTTAGAGAGTTTTCAGCATAGTTCTGAGTTGTGAACACGTCCTGTCTTTGCCTGAAAAACAACTGGAAAAGGTCATCCATGTCCGCCCATGTCAAAAGGGAGAAGTGTTTGTACCTGTTTCAAATGGCCACACTCAAGGCCACTGAGAAAAACCTGCCATCATACCAAAAGGCAAGATGCAAAAAATTGTAGAAAAAGAGATTATAGCATACACTTTCAGTCTTTCCTCAAAGGCATTCATGTGAGAATGTGAGCGGAACGCGAGCAAGTGATTAGCGCAAAGAGCGCAGAACAGATTTTTCATAAAGTTGGAGAACTGCAATGTGCAATACTGCTGAAAACAAGGTCTGCGTCCTGGCCGGAAACCTCATAAAATGCACTGTTCAAATATTTCAGTCAGGCAGCATGTTATGATCATTTTGGCCCATTAAATGTAAGGCTTAGATAATGTATACATTTATACATATATACAGTTGCATTTTCTCTTCCATATTCCTACGCAGGGGCCCAACTATGCCTTGCACAGTATTAAGCAGGGTCAGAGAGTGCTTTCACTTTAACTATAACGTACCTGCTGTAGCACACCAGATTAAAGGGGTTCTCATATTCCAGCTGGTTTAGAAGACAGGGCCAACACGCAAAGTCAGCAGTCAGGATTAAAACGTTAAAACATAAATGAAATTATTATTATTATTAATTAAAATAATTATCAGCCATCGTCGCAGTACGACTCACATGTTTGTTTTCCAAACCAGATGCAGAATTCTGCTCCATCCAGCACCAGTTTTGTTTCAGTACTGCTGACACCATAAATTTGAGTTCACAAAGTACTTTCAAAAGGAAACCGAGAAGTCATACACATGCACATTATTCATGTGAGTCTTTAATTACAATATAACACGGTTGTGTTCTCACTGCTCTGCTCACATCCTCTGGTCTAATCCCTGTTTTACTTGGTACACGTACCACTAATGGCTACTTGCTGATTAAAGTAGTTGCAAATTTTGGATTGTCTGTTTCGGAAAATCACAAAAATTGCCACTTTCCAGTTCTCTTCGAAAGATTTGAAAAACACTTACTGTGTAGCGTACTAATCCAGGTGATGTGTGCTAACTCTGCCAACCATGATACCTCATGGTGACAATTTTACGTTTATTTTAAATCCTTTTTTTTTTTTTTTAAATGTTCAGGGCCCCAAATTACAAGTGTATCGAGTTTCTTGCTTCTATGAAAAAATGAACATTAATATTCACATATCAATTGGACTATACTGAGGCCATTCACACACATTTACTTATAAAGTCACATTTTAGTTTAGCCTTTCACAAATTTGGATGAACATTGCATTACTATTACAGAGTATTTTAAGATAGGCCTACTTTAGAAAAACATTTATTTATTTATTTTTTAATAAAAAGACTTGTCAAATTCTCATCCTCTCTGTACTGGATCATTCTTCCAGAGGCAGATGCCTGGTTATGAATATCTCTGATGTTCCTAAAGCTACCAACATTCCTTGTTTGGTGACTTTTTGTGTTTGAAGGGTTTGTGATACAGCAAAGAGAAAAAAAAGTCATTGTTGTTAGAGGTTGAAATAGTCAAGTTTTAAAGTGACTAAAAAAAAACACAGACCAAATGTTGAGAATACCTCATTAACTACAGTCATTTCTGTATGCTGCCAATTGGAGGCGAGATGTTGACTCTATTTGATTTCCCCCAGTTTTCACAAGGCTGGCATATTGTGAACATCATACCAGATGCTCTGGCAAAGTGTTTTCCTCGAAGAATGAGAGAGATGTTTGGAGAACTTAAGCGCCCTGGGGTTTGTTTTTTTTTATTGAAGTGCCACCAACAATTATTATGAGGCAGAGTAGCTTTATTTATTTTCCTGGTTCTGCTTTGGATGAAAAAGCAAAAGGCTGGAGCAGTAGAGTAGCGTGAATGAAATGCATCATCCCCTCCTTTACTCTCTGCCTCTTGAGATAATACCTGTTTACTTTGGGAATGGTTCACAGAAAACTGTGTTGCCACTCCTACCATCGGTTCAGTCGGTTCACGAGTAAATTACATGCAGATTTTCAGTTGCCTATGAATACAAAATGGAGAATTCAGAGAGGAACACTGTTTTTCAGTCTGTTATTCTTCATTTCCCCCCTCGCTGTCTCATCCTGTATCTCTCCCTCAGCCTTTGTTTGGTGTGATGCCCACACCGTTTCAATGTTAAGGCCTGAGCTCACTCCCACTGTGTGCCAGATATTAGCCTGTGAGCACTATAATTGTAATCGTGGGTAATTGCCAAGCTCTCTCGATTGCAGGTTTTGTTATGATGCCCGTGGGCACTCGATCCAGCCCAAGAGGCGCTGCTGTGTGTCATTTCACCCCCCAGACCTTGAAGTACACAAATGACGATGAATCGAAACTGTGTTGGTGATCTCCAAAGTTTTATGTGAAGGAGCAATGAGAAAATAAACTGCAGTTTGGCTAATGCAGTTGGACTCTCTAAAACAGAGTTCCTGTGGATCCAAATTATTGGTATTATTGGAATTAAAAGTCTTGAAATAATCTTTCAAAAGTCTGAAGAATGCTAAGATGTGGGAAGTAGGATTTTATGAATTGTTTACTTCTGACAAATTTCAAAATAATAGGTAATGCCTTTTTTTTTGTTATTTGAAATTTACTGAATATCTCTGGCAATAATGTCACATCAGGATAATGGAACAAACAACACTCATCTATTGATAGCGGCTGGGATGGTCAAAGCAGAGGCTCCTCTGTATGCTGTCTAGTTATCACGGTACCATGGATGTATTAGGACACCTGGATACCCCATTCACTTCTATGAATATTGCTAAGTGGCGCATGAAGCCAAAAAGCTCTTTATCTGCGGTGTGAAACAGGATGATCAGCGCTGCCTCTGCATCATTAGGCCCAAGCTGGAGCTATTTCAGGTTAAGCATTCCGCTAACTGGATAAGGAATAATATTATTTAATCTTGTGGCTCTTCTAGACTTTCCAAATTTTATCAGGCGAATGGATCAAATCCTGACAGGGAAACAAGTTATTTCACAGGGATTGTGACACTTCAAAAATTGTCTTCAGTGCCCAGTGCACTTCCTGGTGCCCTGCATTTTACCATGGATGACTTGGGGAAATGCAAATTTATTTAAAAAAAACAAAAAAACATTGGCCATTTAACAAACATTTAGTGGCATGGCTGAAACTAGTACTAGGCTCTGCATACAAAGATCGGTGTATTATTAAAAAATGATTTTCAAACTGCAGATTAAGAAATATAAAATCCCCAAGAAAACTTGCTAAATGCCATGTAATTCCCAGTTCTGTTTTACCCTCGTCCACCATGGGACAAAAAAGTCATTCTTTAAGTTTCAATTTAAATTTGAACAAAAGTGTTCCTGACCCTTATTGGGGTCACTTCATGTTTATTTTCCTTAAATTTTGATTATCATAAAATTGGTCTTAAGTTTAATTCCAAGTGGCATTTTTTTTTAAGTATTAAAAAGTCTTAAAACTAACTTGTGGTTAGCTGTAGAAACCCTGTAAAAGGTTTATAAGTTTACTCAACTCTTATTTGGATTTTCTCATCAAAGTTGTGTTCATTGAATTTTCAAAGCATAGTTGTCCCTCTCTTCTGTTTTTAATTAGCTATTTCCGCTTTGGCTAATTACTATCACTGAGGGACTCCCAGTCAATCCAGAGCCCAAATGAAAGCTGCAGACAGCTATGTATCATCAAAGCACAGTCTGCCTGCTCTGTTTAGTGTCATTTCACGCTACAACGTACTCAGAAAGCAGCTTTGTCCTTGACTACAAGGCCTCTTCCTTGATAGGCATTAAACACCCAAACACACATACACACAGACAGACACAGACAGACACACACTTTGTAAGGCTAAAAGTTGTCAGGCTACTTAACCTGATTACATTAAAGTAATTGCAGCCATTTTAGTGGTACCTTTTATTTTAAAACAAATTAAGGCTTTTTTTTAAAAAAAAAAAAAAAAAAAGAGGTGCCAATTGAATCACGGAAGCTCCAAAAAATAAATAAATAAATAAATATTTCCAGCTGATGTGTTCTTGCAAGTCTTTTGTGATTTATTTCCCCAACGCTTGCAGCAGCTCCATGATAACAGGTAATGAGGATGGTTTTGCTATTCAATTTGCACCTTAATTTATTCACATTGGATGAAAACACGTTTGGATCACACTGGCCCCTAGTGGTAATCGATGAACCTCTGCTAGACTTGGTGAGAGAGAAGTTGTACCAGCACCTTCATATCACAGTCTACATCACAGCTGACCCACTCTTTGTACTCGTCTGTCACGGCAGTGTCACATAGCTTGCACCTGAACAATTAGACTGAGCATCCATAAAGATTACAGCACGAGTTAAGGTCGTTTTTTGATACAGTGGAGACAGAGAGGTGTGTAATGAGGTACTGTTATGGGATCAAAGTTTGATTCGCCCCTTGATTCCCACATGTGTCAGTTCTGCTGCTTAAATAGCTTGTGTACACACTGTTTCTCACACGCACACACCTCCAGATCACCTATTAGTGAGCAACGTTTGATCTATTTTTAATGGCTGTAGCTTCTCGGTTGTGCATAAATTTATAGCAAAGGTCAAATATCATTGCTGAGTTGCTAATTAACTTTAATTAACGTGTGTGAGTATCGTGGCTGCAATGATGTCTGATACAATAGCAGCATGATCTGATCTGATAGCGCCGATGCAAATATCAACCTCACTCAACCATTGAGTTTGTTCTTACTGAGGAGGTGAGCGCTGTGCAGCTCTGAGGCTCCTACTTCATTATTCAGTTTGCAGATTTAAAATCCCAAACCGTGAACAATGGACTCCCTCCAATGAGCCGATGTCTCTTTTGTTCTCTCTCCCTAAATAATTATGATAAGAGCTGACTAAAAGCCTGTCCCTTCTCTTTAGGGCTGAAGTTGTATGGAGTAGTGTCAGCGTGGAGTGGTTTCATTCATTAATGCGAAGAACATCATTTTCTGAGGGGGCGTTGATAAGTGGGCCTGTCTTTGTGATCCTGTTGTCTATTGTTGCAGGTGAATTGAACTTGCTCGGATAGCAAGTTTTACTAAAAAGACAATATGTAACTTTGAGAAAATCTTTTTTATCAGTAACACATCTCTCTAAGGCCATTATATGAACTTTAATCAGCATCATGTTGCCCTTGTCCACACTCCATAGGCGCAAGCGAGCCGCTGGGCGTCAGCCAATATAGTGACGTTACATACACAAGACTTATTAACCTGCACTGTGTTGACAAAATGCTGGAAAATAAATTACAATCCCTGCTGTTTGTAAATTACGTCCTCAGCTAATGATGCAAAACAACCAACATCAGATCCATGCAACGTAGCTTTACAGTTCGCTGGCTAAACTTAGCTCTTTGGCTGCCCAGCTAGCTCTAACGTAACTGCTCTACATGGATCTGACGTTAGTCGCGTCGTCACATAGGCTGATGAAGTAATTTGAAAACAGCTAGAAACATTACAGATAATAACTAATAGCAATAACTAATAGCGTTTTCTACTCAAGACAGTACTTGTGATATTAGCAAATATTAGACAGCTAAAGCCAAAATATCAAAATATATTTCATGTCAGTGTTTCCTCTAGGACTGAATTTATGATATGGGGCACTGAATTTGATGAACATTATGCTTATCAGACCACAACTGAGACAAGGATTAGCTAGCTTGAGAACCTGGTGGTCGTACTGCCTCACTCCCTGCAACTCAGAGAGAGGCTGTAAAAGCTCAGATTTAGCCTGCAGGTGTCGCACCGGCCGAAATGAGCTTCCTCCGGAGCAATGGCTGGGCTCAGCCTCAGAGATAGGGACCTGAGCTCAGACATCCAGAGGGAGCACAGAGTAGAGCCGCTGCTCCTTCGCGTCAAAAGGGGCCTGTTGAGGTGGTTTGGGCATCAGATCAGGATCCTCCTGGTAGAGGTTTTCCGGGCACATCCAGCTGGTAGGAGGCCCCAGGGCAGACCCAGAACACGCTGGAGGGATTATATTTCTCATCTGGCCTGGGAGCGCCTTGGGGTCCCATAAGAGGAGCTTGAAAGCGTAGCTGGGGAGAGAGATGTCTGGAATTATTTCTCAGCCTGCTTCCCCGACCCGGTCCAAGATAAGCAGATGAAAGTAGATGGACTGAAACCCCCAGTGAGGCAGGTCTCTGGGCAGCCACTGTGTAATGTATAGCCTGTAACGGAAACACAGAATTTGACTATGTGCTGTTGTGGGTGCCAGTAGTTTGTTGATATTAGTTGACTCCATTTCTTTGTCATTGTTGGACTCTACTAGTGCTGTAGGGGAGATGAATTTTAGCAAGACACTTGGAAACAGAATAACGTCATATCCTTTGGATTTTCCCCAAAAATGTATTCAGAGTTCTTTACATAGAGGGCTGTAATTGGCTACAAAGTTGGAAGGGCTCAGTTTTTAAGTTATGGTACAATTTGTTCTCCTTTGGCAATAAATAGCGATAAATACTTGTAAAAAGCTACATACAGTACCTTCAGTTAATTGAAATGCATAAAGATTGCATATGCTACAGGCATTAATTCCTCAAAGACCCCAGTATTGTTGGCATGCTCGCTTTTCATTTATTTATCCATCTCCGTCAGTTAGAGACCAAAGGGAAAACCTGATTGTTAGAGAGAGTTGAAAACAGAGAGGCAGGAAATGTCATTCAGCCGAAATCATGGCTGGGATCTTGTTATATTTGTACCATAATAGATTGGGCACACCAGATAATGAGGGTTGTAATTTAACCAGAGAGGAGCTGTGAGTGGGATGTGAAAAGCGTTGCACAGTGATAGGTAGGAACCGCAGCAAAAGAGACGGTTGAATTTGATTTTGTTTCTCCACATTCAAGGATCATCAAAGCATCTTTTTCCTGGAGCCGAATAATGTTTGACACTTGATTATCGCTGGAATTACACACAGAGAGTTTGGCCTCATAACGTGATACATTCATGTAGTGTTTTAAAGTGGTAGCCAACCAAATATCTTTCCTTGGAGTATCAAACAATAACCCCCTGTAGGCTTGAAAGGTAGCTGTTACCAGCTTGTAATTTGCTTTTTCACAAACGACGACAGTTCTGGTCAGCTTGGATTCATGTCACTTACAAAAAGGGGTTCCTGTGGTGACATGTTTTCTCAGCAGGAAAAAAGCACTAGCACATACAAGAAAAGTGTCCTCCTGTGCTATAATTTGACTGGAACATATCCCAACCCTACCAGTATGAGGAAGAGGCAGCAGAATGACAAATAATACACTAACAACACTGAACAAACAGACTACAAAATCAAAATCAAAAACAAAATCAGACAAATATATAACACCAATAGGACTAGTTTTAGAGAAGAATACAGCGGCTCAATTAGTAACCAGCTCGCAATGACCCCCTGTTGCTTCTCCTTTGCTATTCTGACCAACAAACATCAACTCATTAATTATGTTATCTCATATATATCCAATATATATGTATGTGTCTCTTTATTTAAACTTTTGCCCATATTTATCTAAACATTTATTTATTTAAAGAATAATTAAGAAATGTACTTTCAGTTTCACTTTCTTGTGGGGAGATGAATAAGAACATTAATACCACTCTCAGATGCGCTAAATGTAAAGCTGGAGCCAGCAGCTGATGAGCTTAACTTAGCATAACAACTAACTACTTGAAAAAAAAAAAGCCCCTTTAAACTGTGTTGTAAGAACCATGATCATCAGCATCAGACAAAATAAAAAGAGTAATTCTTTGAGCTTTTTTTGAAAAAGTTTCAACAGACCAAAAACACATTTAGTTTAGTTTGCTGGGGAAAGAATAAGAAAGGAACTCTTAAAAAGCAATTAAAAAAAATGAATCCTTTGTGATGCTATATAGCGCCGTAACCCTCTTCAAATGAACCACTGAGGACCCAACAATTTTCTGTTTGTCAGCTTTCTCATCGAAGTGTCAGAAAAAAACAAATAAGCACATTTTACAGGAAGTTATTTGTCATACAAAAGTGACTCCAGCCAGTAGGAACGTCCTAACTAATAATTTGGCCCACTTGTTACAAGCAATCTAAGCTCTCCAGCAGCAAAGTATCATAGAAGAGCCTAGCAGACAAAGGCTTTTATCCCACTGCAGTAGCCGAGGCTCACATTGAACTACTTTAAAGCATGAGGGCTTTGGTAGCAGAAGAGCCTTTGTGTTGTGAGCTAAAAACCACTTATGCAGATTTTAGAGTGTGCCAAAAGCTTGTGATATATGCAGGTGTTTTTGTTTTTAACATTGAGCTGTGGGAACAGTGGCTCGGACTTTTGATAGTGAATGTTTATTCTGCATGAGTCCTGATCTGCTCCTCTTTTGCTTTTAGTATTTCAGGGGTCTGCATGCAGGAACACATAATTCTGCACAAAGATAACTGCCGATCCACATTGTAGACACAGAGGGCAAGTACCAAAGTGAAATATATTCATATTATAAAGGTGCCTGCACAGATATCATTCCTCCATGAAAAGACTATTAAATTGAAGCCTTTTCAACAGCTTCCTCTCCATGTCTTCCTCCTCCTCTAGCTCCACACACATTAGCTTCAACTCTGTATGGTTCCCAGGTGGTTCCCTCTTCTTTCATCTGGTAATAATTCTTTGAGGCTTGGAGCGAGCCACAGAGTATGTTAGTCATTAATATGGCTGTCAGCAGGTGGAGCGATTCTAGCGCTTCCTATCTCACCTACGTTCTTTAGGTAACTGCCCCGGGGGCATCTTCTGTGATTAAAGTGTTCATACATAGGTTATAAATGGTAAGTAACAGTGCTAACATGATTTGCAAAAGTGAATGGACCCTTTTAGCAAGTCACAGTGAGGGCTTTCTTATATCCGACACCAGGAGGGTTGATGTTGCCAAACGGTCACAGGTGCAGGATGTGAGGCAGCAGCAGTGTTTTTGGCTCATCTCAAAGACGGCTTTGATTTCACTTCCTGAGGCAGGTGCTGCGAGGTTTCCTGTTTCTCTTGGCCAATAAGAGATGTTTCTTGTCTTCATACGCCGGCTAGTTTGGCTTGAATATCATTTTTGCTCGGGAAATCCACCTCCTGAAGAACGGGTGAAAGGGAGAGATATGAAAGGGTGACAGGAGAAAAAAGGAGGAGAGGAAACGAGAGGGTGAATCTCCATTCCACTTGCCTGAGCGTGCTCCCCAAACAACAACTTGTGAATGTCACGCAATTAACCAGGCTGTGATATAAGTTAATTAATGACACACAGCTGGCTCGGAGGGGAAAAAAAGAGAGAAGGCAAAGAAAGGTGAACACATGATAACAAGCATCGAGAGGGAAACAGAGAGGCGTGTGATGTTATGAAACCTCCAGCAGTCAGAGCTGCTGTGCTGTGAGGAAATATATGTCAAAGTGAAGAAGACAAAGGTGGACAGACACACTGAGAATACACAAAATGTAAATAAAGCATATATTGTCAGTTTGGAAAGCTGTCTGGAGGGGGACTCGGCTTTAAGCTGATGTCTGGAAAACAGCCTTGAACGAGGAGGGAGACAAAATCAAGAGAAAGCAGGAGATGCAGAGGAGAGAGAAAGGATATGTTGTCTTTGAGGAAATTAGAGATTCTGTGAATAACTACAATGAACCATATTATTTATCATGATGCGTGGGCGAGATGCCAGAGGATTAGAGAGAGCGTGTGGCAGAGAGATAGATGAAAAGAGAGACCCAGCCTCTAAAGAATCCGGCAGCAGAGAGGAGATTGACGGGAGGGTTCATGTGTGATTCACCCCTTTATCAACACGCAGCCACACCACATTAGAGCAGCAGGTGTCTGAGAGAACCTCATTACTTAATTATTCTTCATGATGAAACTGCTACAAACTGAATCACAAAATAATACAAATGAATAAATACTCAAATATGAACCACCTCAAAATGTTGTAAGCAGACCAATATGAGGTCTTTATATGGAACCCTTTGAAACCTGAGCAAAAACATGGGAAGAAGGCAACGAGTAACAGAAGAAGAAATGACCCAAAAAATAATATTTTTAATTAAAATTATTATTATTACTATTATTATTATTATTGAGTTTGTAAAATAATTTTAAGTACATAATTCTGATCATTAAAAATATAGCTTTTTGCCCAGATTTTTTTCTTTTTTTTCTATGGGCATCTTTCTCTTCCCTAGCTTTTTAAAAAATAATGATCTAAATCTGATGATTTCTTGCAATTTGCAGTTTGGTTGCAAATTGCAGTTGCTCGTTGCCTTTCCCCCCCATCTTTTTGAAAGAAATCACACCAATTTGCTCAGGGTTTAGGGGTTTCAGTAGTTGTGAAAGTCATCGGGAAGCAGCACAAGAAAAGGAAAAATGCTTGAGCTTACACAGGGTTAAAGGAATTTTACTTCTTAATTTACATATTTGCGCTTAATATATCTATATGTGCAATTGCTTTGACAAAAAGACAAGACACGACACTCACTAATTTTGAGAAGACCTAGCTGACGTTGTAAAGCGTTTTGCTCACTAACATCATTCCTCAGTAACGTTGGAAGCATTTGTCATTGTTATTTATTTGCTCTGTGGGAATAGACACACATGACATGTTTTCCTTCTAGCAATTATGATGTAACCAGCTCTGTCCAAAACACAAGGATGCTATTTTCTCTAAAAATGTGTATGATTTAACTCACCACCACCAATATGTTAAGTAATCCATAGTTATTTCCTCCTTTACATGTAAATGTATGCTTTGTCAGACACACCAACACACAGATACTAGGTCCGATAACTAACAACCCCCCCCCCCCCCCCTCTCTTTCTTTCTCTCTCTTTCTCACTCTGTCATCATTTCTTGTAGCCATGAAGTCGGACCGTAAGCGTCTGAAGGCAGAGAAAGCAGACCTGGTGAACCAGATGCAGCAGCTTTATGCCACACTAGAGAGCCGGGAGGAGCAGCTCCGCGACTTCATACGCAACTATGAGCAGCACAGAAAAGTATGGCACACATGCTCTGACCATAAACAGTCACGCACAAGTGCATGCAGAAAAAAAATCCATTTAAAGAGGCTCTCCTTGTTTCATACTGTGTTGGCTGGATGCACATAAGCACAAAAAGGCCCGTCCAAGCAACAGCAACCGGTTATTTAAATAAGTGAGAGGACTTTCTTTGGTCCTCACAGTTAGACTTTAAAACAAAATATATCTGCATGCAGTTGAAAGAAATATTTTATAGATGTGTCAGGGTATTGATCTACTCAAGTGTAAAGAGAAATGACCACATTTTTGCACATGTAAATTTTAGTAACAATGAGTTTCCCTTGGCATTAAGATGAGATGTTCTGGTATGTGCATTGCTGTTGTATTATATGATCTCATTTTCAAGTATAGACATCAAGAGAACATGTCGTACTATCTATGACTTAACATTTACGAGCAAGGGACTGTTTTAGCCTTAAAAGAGCTCTATGCACTATTCAAGATATAAGTATAGCAGCAAACAAGTATTTGCTATGTAAAGATATAGTGGAATAATGGCGTCCTGACCTGAGAATGAAGTCCCACTCCCCCTGTGTGTGTGTGTGTGCAGTAATCCTGCACACACATCTTACTGGCTAGCTAATCACCGATACTCCTCACTGCACTTAAAAGGCGTTACTGCTGATATCGAGATGGCAGAAGAGGAGCGCCCACCCTCCAATTCCCCTCCAGGTTAACATTGTAAGCTCTGTTAGCACTGTTGTTGTGCTGTTAGCACCACTTGAGGGGTATCTATCATCAGAAATCAGTAAATAATACTCATCGCAATGTTTTATTAGTTTATAATCACCTGAAAATAAGAACCAATGTGTATTTATTACCTGAGAATGAGCTGTTCATATCTACATACAGGTCCTCTTTCATCAAGTCCACCATGTTGTAACAACAGTAGCCCAGAAAGGACTGATCAAACACCGCAGTAGATAGGGCCATTTCCATTAATGGGTCACCCTTGTTCATGCTTGGCACATGGGGGAAGTTTCAGTTCTGCAACCTTACCGCTAGGTGCCACTCAATCCTACACATTAGACCTTTAATGTCATCTCAAGCAAAACAATAATTGCATAATCACTGACAAAACAACACAGTAAGTAGTAAAATTCGCAATTTAGACCCTTTTCCTTTTCTGGAAAAACCTTTTGCCCTGACTGAAATTTGTTTCAGTCAATTACTGCGCAGTTTTGACTCAATCGCTCAGTTTTTAAAGATGTGCTCAATGTGTGAACCAATCCATCAGGATCTCTGTGTGTACTAGGAGAGCGAGGATGCGGTGAAGGCACTGGCCAAGGAGAAGGACCTGCTGGAGAGAGAGAAGTGGGACCTGCGGCGGCAAACCAAGGAGGCCACAGAGCATACAGGCATGCTGCGCTCCCAGCTTGACCTCAAGGAGAACCGTATCAAGGAGCTGGAGGCTGAACTGGCCATGGTGAGACAAAAAAACAGACAGGGGGCTAACTAGACTGACAGAGAGGCAGGCAGGCAAGCGGAGAGACTCAATGCCAGTAATGTTTTTTTAAACATCGCTTGCTTTGCCATTGTAAACTTTTTCTTTATGTTTAGTGTGTAAATTACAGTCAGCAGGAGTTTTTAAGGCATGGACACATATGTATTGTATATGTTGAAATTACTGACAGGAACGGTGAAAAGTAGATATTACTAGTGTAAACAAATACAAATATGAATGCACAAGTGTTAATAGTGTTTCGTTGGTGTACAACACGTCTGTCTGTCACTATTTTGGGTGTACTGCACATAATCAAACGCAGAAAGCTTTTAAATGTACAGTACAGCCATCCGTCATGTCTTCAACCCCCCAGATGAGTAACTGTGTCAATCAGAGAATGGAGTTCCGGGTGTTTGAACGCGTTGCGGACAGGGACTACTCTCCTAGGGTCATGGCGGTAAGATGGGCCCTCAGCTTTGAAATTTGACCTTTCTTGATCCTCCCACTCCCTGGAAATCTCTCCTACTTGTGAATTGTCATTTTGGAAAGCCCCCCCCCCCCCCCCCCGCACGTTTTTGACTAACCCTCAGCCGCCCCTGACTGATCCCAGTGATCCTAACACCAGTGATCCCACGGATTCCTGCAGTGATTGATTTGAATGTTTTTAATGGAGCAAAAGAAATGCTTTGGGGTAAATATTCTTATTCAACTAATGATTACTCCAAAGGTTTGTGATTGTATTCTGTTTTGCATGTCAAAGACTGTGATTGATAATCGTTTGACCGCTGGTAGGTCGACATGATTGCAGAGCTGATTGTGCCGGCGTTGATTTGCAGCCTGCTGTCGCTTGGCATGATGATAAGACACGCACAATAACAAGATTTCGAGTGTTTGTAAAACACTGACATGTCAAGGCTAATCAGAAAACATACACAAATTTTGACAGACTCAAAATACACTTGCACAAACACACCTCCCAAGGCTCCAGCAGTTTATTGTGGTTGCTGTTAGAAGATGGAGAATTGCTTGGAAGTGCTTTGTGACAAGGCCCTACAGTGCAAACGTATTCATTAAACCTCTAGAAAAGCTTCGTTATTTCCATTTTCTCCATTTTTACACTCCGCCAACCTCTAACTTCCTCCCCCCGAAAGGGAAGCAAACAGCAAACACCTCCTCCAGATATTCTGTTTTGTTTTTTTTTTCTTCTCCACACTCTCTGGAGTGGCAACGAGAGATTTTACACAACAAAAGACGAACATGAATACAGCTGCATTTTTCATGAGACAACAACCACATGAGGAGCCCAGGGGAGAGCTCATTTGTCCGCATGCACTCAGAGGTTTTTGGATCCTGGATGCAGAATTCAAACCGCACATGTGGGCACACATATGACACATACATAAAAATGATAACAATAAAACACCAACTGAAAAATGACTCAGAAATAACTTCCCTCCAGGATTGCTGCCTGATGTGATTCTGCTTTGACTGATTGCATCCGTCTGTTTACCCTCTTAAGGCCAAACAGTCACTAGCCACCCTGACCAAGGACGTGCCCAAGCGCCACTCTCTGGCCATGCCCACGGAGACGGTTGTCAACGGCAACAACCAGGAGTGGGTAATGCAGGCTGACCTTCCACTGACAGCAGCGATCAGACAGAGTCAGCAGACTCTCTACGTCCACACAGGGCATCCCACTGACAGACAAGGTAGGCTGACGTGAGCACACGTGCCGTACCTGCATGTGAACCTGCTTCACACACATTCACTCCCGCCATCTGCTCAGTACGACCACATTCTTGGCCACTGATGATGCTCCGGTCGTTACATTTCATGCGCTTTATGTAGCAGTTACAGTGAACATATTTTTGGCTTTACAGCTTCCATTCGTCTTTGCCGCACACAAATATTTTCTCTACATTTGAGAATGGTTGCAGCTGACGATCAGTTGGTTGTTAAGTGCTGCTGCTGTCTGTTCAAGTGTAATTTCACACCCAAGTTCTAAGGGAAACTGTTTTTGTTTGTATTTTGTTGTATATATTTTGCCGGGGGGGATTTCAGCTCTTTCTTTTTGGCCCTTATTTCTACTTTCTACTTTCAGGCTTCTCTCAACATTTGTAGCTTCACCATTTAACTGAATTGTGTGCAGACATACCAACAAATGATGTGGAAACAACATTCTCTGTCACTACTTATAAGTGATCTGTGGTTTATGCTACAGGCTGACATTTGCAGCTGAAGTGCAAACTGTAAGCCGAAATAGTCATTGACTCCCATTTGAAATCACAAAACAGAGTGAACAGGCAGCTATAACTTGCAAAGCTCATTCACTTTGACTTTTGTTGCTCCTCTTGGCTGAAAAATAGAACTGTGTCCTTTCTTCAGTGGAGCAAGCCAGTTTTGGACAAAATATTTGTTTTTATGAAATAGCTATAATCCTGAGGTAACATTATTGTTAAAGAAACACTTGGCAACTGCATTTAACAATGGCAAAACTATATCAAATCATTTGTTTACAAATTCATACAACTTGTGCAATATAATCCAAGTGTAATTTATTCAGTTGTGTGCTCAGTACTTCTCAAACTAAGTGCCCTTTCTGACAGGGAACTGAACTGAGAGTGAAACTTATCAATGCTCTCTTCAAAGACAGACTGCATTGACAAAAACTGCAATTTTACTCCGCTACGAGAGCTGCAGGTCAACAGCTGCCTCAAAGATCATTTCTGCTATTATGAAACTTTGGTGAGTTCGAACTAACCCTTTAAAACTTAAAAGCCACATAAATACACAAACAAGTTAACAAATCGAGGCAGTAGCAGACCTGCAGCTCCAGTGTTCAGCAATGTAAAATTACTGTCTTTGTCAGTGGAGTCTGGCTTTGAAGAGAGCAGAGACAAGTTTCACTTTTAGTTCAGTTCCCTGTAAGACAGGACTGTCTGTTTGGGAAGTACTGAACATATCACTGGAAAAATGGGACTTGGATTGTACTGCACAAGCTCTGTGAGAGTTTGTAAATGGATGTACTGATGTAGTTTTGCTGTTGTTCCATGCAAATGACTTAAGTTCATTTATCCTTTTTCATGAATTCAGTGTAAGACGGGGGTCAGTTATTGATGCACAAATGGTCATCTGGGGTTGAAGAATTCTTTTAAATAATCTCCTCCTCTCAGAATCCGGGTTTGAAGTGTCATCAAAGTGTATGAGCCAACCACACAGAAGCCGTGAGCCTGAGATGACACAAAACAACATATACAAACTTAGGGGAAAAACTGGCACCTCTCAGCCTAAAAAGAAAGTTCTACACAAATTAACCTTGCTTCCACAAGAGAAGGAGTCTATCTCAGTCCTCCTCAAGCTGTTTTAAAGGGCAGCCTCGGGTTCAGACAGGTTACTGACTAATTATGGACATCTGGAGGGAGAAGTAGACAAAGTGTGACAACGTGTGAACAGTCACGAACCCCCAAATTGCTATGCAATTGGCTGTACTGTATGTATCAGTCTCACTGGTACACATACACACTCGCTCACACTCTGTGAAGCTGTTTTCACTGTTGCTTGGCAACTGCAGATGATTGCAAATAATTTCAGGCTTTTAGTCAGGGTCTTTTTAACTATATTTTCATTTAAGGATGTTGTGGCCTAGGAACCAGATTTTCACACCCCAAAAAGAAAACAAGTCTTCTCTGTCTTCCCTCTCATCCCGTTTAGTGGCTGCCGTGCGGGTGAGCCCGTGCCACTCGCGTCAGCCCTCCATCATCTCCGACGCCTCGGCGGTGGAGGGAGACCGGTCATCCACACCCAGCGACATCAACTCACCACGCCATCGGACTCACTCCCTCTGCAATGTAAGAGCTGCCCACCACCGCACCCTCCCACGTAATCAGCTCCACTGTAGTAACTGCCGACTGTCCTGCTCCCTGGCCGCTGTCGTTTCCTCCCGCCATCTTTCTGGCTGAAATCATGTTTGTCCCACGCAGTCTGTCGTGTACTCACTCTGCAGCTGTGACTTGAATTTATGTGAAAACCAGTTTGTGGTCGTTGAATACGTGCATGCCTGGCAGCATGTCAAGTGACACTTCCCTTTTGTGTTGTGATCTTTATCTCTCCTGGTCTTTATCGCGCACTCTGCACCACTTCACTGACTTCTCTCTGCTTCTATATCTCTCTGTCCTTCTGCTCATCTCTTCATCCTCTCCTTCCCCCTGCTCCCTCATTCTTTCTCTTCTCTCAGTCCCTAGAAGATCTGGAGGAGGCGAAGCGTAAGAAGAAGAAAGAGAAGATGGGGCTTGGCTCTCTGTCTCGTGTCTTTGCCCGGGGAAAGCAGCGCAAGTCCCTTGACCCTGGTTTGTTTGATGGTACTTCAACGCCTGATTATTACATAGAGGAAGATGCAGACTGGTAAAGCACGTGTGCGAGCGAACCACCTGGAGAGCCTTTGTGGCCGTTAACAGAGGACAGCGTTGTGTTGTGTGCGTGTGTGTGTGTGAGAGGATGGGTGTGTGTTTGATGTCAGCGTGTACAGATACAGTAATGCGTGTGCCTCGGCACTCTCACACACATGCATACTCATGTGTGTGAGAGTGCCTGCATGTCATCCACGGTCAGAGGCCATGTCAGGAGCCGGAGGCGCGTCTTGTTTCGCTGAAGTGTAAACCTTAACGAGCAAATTGCACCTGTATGTATGTACAGTCCTGTATATAGAGTGGACGGTGTGACACAGCGACCATGTGGATATGTTCTATTGTATCTGCCCTTCAAAACGGCTGTGTTATTGGATCTTTTAATTGTTCTTTACATTTTGACTTTTTGTTTTCACTCAACTGGAAACTTGAAGGACTGCTGTACTTGTAAATAACAGTTGATGTGCACTTTGTGCTTGTAAATGTCTCCTTGTCCTGAATGCCTTTTGTTATTTTTTTGACATGTACTCCCCTCCTCTCACTACCTTTTAACTTGAACTCCTCCCTAATTGTCCTGCCTGGTCCATATCCCCCTCCTTCCACACTGCCATGACGAGAACAGTTTCCTGTCGGCAACATGCAGACTCCTCAAATCCGCCTCTAATTCGGTTGTACAACACATCCCTCAACCGCCAAGAAAACTGTGCACTCCTTGATGTTCGCTCAAATGAGACTTCAAAGACACTGCTAAGCGAGGAATAAACTTTCTATGCAGAACAGTTTGTTCCACGGCAACATGAAGCCAAACAGGAAATGTAAGAAATGTGTTTTCTATCTGCTCAGATAGAAGGTACATGCTGAAGGTACATGTGTGACATGCATGCACATAGCCCCAGTCCCCAAATGCATGTTGAACAAAACCCTACTAAACAGTCTTTCTCTGGGTATGTTGTCGAGGAGGTGTTTCTTTAAAAAAAAAAGAAAAAAAGAAAAAGAGAGGTCAGTTGCTGATTTCATGATGTTTATTCATGATTTCCTCCATTTTCAAATTAACTTATTAGATTTGTTATTCAGAAGAAAAAAAAATGTTTAAGAGCTTAACATCCCAAACTAAACATAGAACGCTTTAATCTGCACCTGCAAGGCTCTTTATGCAAAATTACATTTGAAATATTAAAGGTCAGCAAAGTCAACAGTAACAAAGAAAACCCAGCGCTACACTTTGAATGATTAAATCTTTACTCCACTTATTCATGAGGCTTTGTACCTTTTTCTTTCTGTAGGATCGTACAGTAGCTTGTAGCTATCGTTTTAATAATACTTTAAAAGGTTGTTGGGAGTAGAATTATTCTGGGAAAAAGAAGGCTTAGAGAAATCATAGCATAAGTGAGAGCATAAAGATCAATTTTACTAACACTGCAGATATTAGACTGATGGTCAAGACTTTTCCAAGCATCAGGATTTAGGTCATTTTACCAGAAAATCAGAACTTCAGTTTAGAGGCTTGGAGCGTGGAACTGACATTAAATGAACTGTTATAACAATAACGAGTGCCAACCCAAGAGGTTAAAAATTAGGCTAATCAAACTGAAGCAAATGCATACCTTCTCCCATGACCCCCAAATTCAGATGCAGAGTTCAGGCCACTGTTGAAAAAAAGCAATTAACTTTGTGCCAAAGGTTAATAGCGTTTCTTCAAGCAAAAGAATGTCTATAGACATTGGATTATTTTCATCCTTTCACTGGACTGAGCCAGAGTCTGCACTGCCACCCCCAGGAAATCTTTTCTCTCCCTGTTATTAAACTAACACTGGGTATTTGTCAGTCTCATCTGAAACACTATAGAGTCACAGATTACATTGGAGCTGTATTTAACCACAGTGCTTGTCAAAAAGAGCGTCCGTGTAAGCAACGGGGGGATTACCGTTTAACCCTCAGCTCAGCCTGCGTTTCGGCTTGCAGATATTGGATTTAGAGGTGAATCACTGAGCTAATTCATAGATAAGTCATCATGTATTAAATTGTATGTATAAGACGAACAGCTCAATCAGTTTATTTCATTAACTATTTAATGAAATGTATGAAAATCTAGGCTATTTTTATTTTTTCATTTAACCATCCTCTGCTGATGGGAGGGAAAAAAAAACATATCAGATGAGAAGCATTGTATTATCTTTATGTTTTGAGCCACGGTCTCTTTGTTTTATTTTTTATTTTCCACAAATATTTTACTTTTTGTAAATGAGATAACATTACAGAAAATGAAATTAATATTATTATTAAAGAGTTTTTATTTAAAGTCAAAGATGTAGGCCTCAGTGGAGGACTTTTACTGTGAGGTCCTGAGATGTGTAGAAGTGGATAGTAGCGAACTTTTAAAGGCATGGCAACAAAAATTACGCTCAAAAGAACTAAATGAGAAGAATAAGACTATTTTAAAATAAAATAAATAACGCTGAATTTCCATGTGGCTGTCCTCTCTTTCCCTGTGTTGATGTTTGTGTGTTTTACGTGTTCATTTGTTGTGGTATGGCTCTAATCCTGATTCGTCCCTTTATGCTGGGGGGGCTGCCATTTTTAACATATGCGTTAGCCTCCCACAGCCCTGCAAGTCCATCTGTGAGAGGACTGCATCCCAAAAGCTTTCGAATGGCCTCCTTTCCTCTCTTTCCCAATTTTAACTCCTCATTCGCACTGACATTTCTTCCTCTCAGATATCAATAAAAATCAATAATCAGAAAACAGGAGAGAAAAGGAAGCCATGTCAGATTGTCGGAGCAGAGCTCATATGTGTCAATAATGTTCTGCTGTGATTTGACCCCTGACCTCTAACACTGATCCCCTCTTGCCTGACCTCCACCAGACTCTCAACTCAGTGAAGTGACCCAAGAAGTAATCAATCAGACTCAGTAAGAGCACAGAACAAAAGTTCCAATTGCTTTAAAAAATGAGCTGTGCTGGGTTGCAGACTGTGCTTGCAGATGCCTTCTAACTCTCAAACAGTATCACAAATTGACCTTGGATCTTAGCACTTCTTCAAGTTCAATCTAATTCTGATGCAAATCATCCGAAAACAATTGAGTGTGCAAATGATGTGCTTTCGGGGGCAAACACAAATGGGTTTTTTTTTCTTGTTGATTGATATTATTCCAACAGCCTCCTACTGAAGTCCCAAACTTTCTGTGACATACTTATATAAGTTCAACGCAGAAGTCGGACTTCACAAATGCTCACGTTTACCAGATATCCTGACAACAACGACCACTTGGATTTAGCAGGAGAAGTTTTATATTTTGGGAAGTACACCTAGAGTTAATGTTACTTTCATGCCTGCAAGCTAAATATGAAGCTACAGCCAGCAACTGTTTGCTTAGCTCATGATAGACTTACCTGATGTATTTCCCCCAGCAACTACTGGTCTTTTTATGGGAAGCGAAAGAATAACAAAACTTGTTGCTTGTGTGAGTTATTTCTTCCGGCTAGCAGCTATTTAACTTAGCTTAGCATAGACTGGAGAGAGATTGGCTGTAGCTTTTTCATTTGTCATCTATCTCTCATTTACTTTTGTGTAAAAGCCCCAATGAATGACAGCTCTTGTCTTAAAGGATACCAGCTGGCTAGCTAGCTCGCTTGATAACCTAGCACAGTTCAACGCACAAATGTAACACAGTCTTACCTGATGTGTTTTATGCAGCGATTCCGGATCTTTTTTATTAGCTGGGATGCAAAAGAATTTCGGGTGAAAGTTCAATCTGCCGGTGCGAAACGTACAAGTACCATAGCTTCAGCAAGCGAGAAAGCTTCAATATGGCACTGACCGAACTTATGTAGTCTTTCTAGTTTCATAATTATCTTGACTTGCAAAATTATCTTTAAGACTGACAAACATCTTACTGTATGTGTAATTCATGGCACATATTAAACAGGATCAAACTATTTGTTTGTCTCTTACCATTACCTGCCCTGAGGGGAAGGGACGTGGCCCCTTTAATATGGCAGCTATTGCTGATAACCTTGTGGAGGCATAGTGCCCATCCTCTGGTTAACACCTTTTGCTCTCCCAGCACTGTTGCCATGTTAGCTGTGTTACAGCTGTTAGCACTATTAATGCTGGCCGCAGCCATTTTGGCTCAGCCATCTCCATTTTTGCTCACCGGCAATCCTAGCTCAGACTTTGAATGTCGTATATTGCTTCTTTAACAAAAATTCAAGCTCTAGTCAGCAGTCAAGTAGCTTGCCTCAGACTGGAAACAGACTGGCGATTATCAAGGACATAATTCGGACATATTGATCTTTTCCTTTAAGGCATTTGACTCACTAAATAACCACTTGTAGAATGCATCAAGTACATCAGTGGCCATGGTTGTATTTATTTATCTTAAATTGTGAACTTATGTCCATCTAGACTTATCAATTCAAGTGTAAAACATGTTGTTATGGAAAACAAATTTCTAACAAATGTATCATGTACTCATGGTGCACAACACTATCTGCTCCTCCATTTGTCATCCCGAGTGTCAGAAACACAAACATCTATTACACCAGCTATTGAAGGGCATGATTAAGGACTGATTGCCTAAACAAAACAGTCCCCTGTGTCTTCTGTGAAGTGTACACACTGCTGTTCTCTTCACGCTAAAGGACTAACGATCCATCGGTGTTTACAAAGCACACCTAACATTCACGGCCCTAGATAAAGGATCAAAAAGACTTCACAGCAGTACGAGCACATCGCTGTAGGATGTTCTGCTGACCCACCACACTTTCAGTAAAGTTTTTAAAAATGACATGAGAGGGTCAGCCCCACAGGAGGACCCAACTCTCAGGTCACAGAGAGTCCAGTCTCCAACAGTCTTGCCTTCAACTGGATGTCACGCAGTCAATTTAGCACTAACGTGACTTGTCTTTGTAAGGACTCTTTCCGAAGTGAAAAACAGACCTTGTATCTGGACAGGAGTGCATTGCTGTCTGAGGAGCAGATTTATTCAGCTTAATATGAATTGCTCTCCCAGGGGCACTTCCAAGTGCACCTTCAGTTTATGTATGGCTCTCAGGAGAGCACATAAAAGCATCCAGCTCGAGATGAATGACCGAAATCGAGTTTAATAAAAATCTGTTTATTTGGACCCTGCAATCATTCAGTGGTGAATCTCTTTAAATAAACACGCAGTGGTGCAGTAAAGCCTGCCATAAAGTAATGCAGGGTTTGTATTTGCAGAAAATGAGGAGATATAAAGTGACAGAAGCACAGAGGAAACAAAGAACCTGTTGAGTTATTTTTTTATTCTATTTTAAGACTGAAGGCCCCAGGCAACTTTTCAGACTGAATGATTCACACAGAGTGTTATTCAGTTTTTTATTTTTCCGCTGAAAATAGCAGTTGAAACAAAGTGAATGTTTTGACGAGTAAAAATTATTGACCGTCTTTTATGACTTAACTCTCAGGTGGATGCTTCTGTTAAAGGCTCATTTGCTTCCCAAGAGTCCTTACAGTTTTAGCCTTGGTGGCTAACGCCGATGTACAGTCACTGGATGAGCCACGGGTATATTGTGAGGGCTGGTTTGTGCTGATGTTGTGGTTTTTATAAAGTGTTCGACGAGGCAGATGACTTTGAGGTGTGTCACTTTAGTTATCAAAGAGGTGAAATTAAGTGTTGCTGCACGGGCGACGTTGGGTATTCTCTTTACACACACACACACCTTAAAGAGAAGCTTTAGCCACAAAATGATCAGTTGTAAATTAGTTAGTGTTGCTGTGTTACCTTGAATTTTTGAAGAAAACTTTGTTGTTCCTGCATGCTTCCACAAAAAAACATGACCGCAGTTGATTGATTTATTGATTGTTTGGGAAAATCTCATTTATGTTTATCCAGTATGCTCATTTCTTCCGAAACATGCATTTTCACCTAAACAAAAAGCTTGGTATTGGAGTCTGGCTTTGAAGATAGTATTGAAGACTTCATACTATTGCAGGTAGTTACTTGTATGCAGTTTCCAAACTGACATGCAGCCTGGGCTTGACTGGAAATTGAAACTGCAGCTTTAGGAGCACTTGTTTGCACTTTTGTGTGTGTTTTTTTTTTTTTTGTGTTGCAAGCTCGGACCACTGAGTCAAACCCTCTGATTTTATTTTGTAGTTACAATGAAACAAAAATGCTTGTAACATGGAAATACAAAGATACTGGTGTAAAATTGGAGTAAAATACTTTTACTGGAAAACATAGAAATGTAGTACAGAGTAAAAGTATACATTTTATTTAGGAAGTGTAGTGGAGTAAAAGTGAAAATTGACAGGAATATAAAAATATAAAGTGGCCTACAGGTGCTTCAAAAAATACCTAAGTGCTATAAAACAAGTTTCACTTTTAGTTCATTTTCTGCCAGAAAGTGCCTTCTTTTTGGGAAATACTGAGCATACGACTGGATAAATGAGACTTGGGTTATACTGCACAAGTTGCATGAGCATTTGTAAATGGATGTTTTGATATAGTTTTGCTGTTGTTTAAGGTGAACACTAATCAACAAATAAATCAATATGTAAACCATGAAAGCATGTGAGAAAAATACATTTTTCTTTACCAATTTAGAGTAACATGGCATGATTAATTGATTTACAAATGGTCATTTTGTGGGCGAATTGTCCCTTAAGCGAATGAGTGCACTCCACATATGTATATGTTGTGAGCATTAGGAACAATGATAGTTTGTCCAATATTGAAAGCAACCAGGATGCTCTACCAACTGCTGAACCAAAAACTAGTACTAGGTCGCCACCTGCTGGTAAATATGGGGAAAATGTTCTTAGTGAAATGAATTAAACTGTTGTTAAACTGTGCCTGTTGGCCAGTGTATTTAAATATTGAGAAAAATGCAAATATTTGGCCCATTTTAGTTACACAACAGGTAAGCATTACAAAACATAGAGCATTCAAAGGGCTAATCACAATTCGAGGGCCCATTTTATCCCCATCGTAAATTATTCCATAGGGCCGATTTCATAATGCATCGAAATTTACAATAATTTTCCAAATTGCAGGCTTGTTGTTTACATGGAGCGGTTGCTGCGGGCTAATTTAGACAGATGATTCATGTTAATTCAACAGCTCCAACAGCTGTCTGTTTAATGGACTTCTTAAGTGACGAGCTTGTTGATAAAAGCTGCAACTTTGTTTACAGCATCACTGGCAAACGCTTGGCTTGTTGTCACGCAGCCAAAAGCTTAGGATGTCGTTTAAAGCATGTTTGTTTTGAGGAAATTACTCACCAGCTTGTTCCCTTCCCCCACTGACTGATTTCATGTTAAACTGATTTTAATTTGTTGCAGTGTGGTGGGATTGACTTTTTGTTTTTCTCATTACTCACTATACTCACTACCACCTCTGCCTTCACTCACACCCTCAACTGCATCACCCACGTCTCCCCCCCTTCCCTCACCCACCCACCCAGACTCGGACAGCCTCTCCAGCCCCACCCGCCACAGCCTCAGCCTGTCCGACGGGTCAGAGGACCAGCTGGACCGCCTTCAGCAGGTGGAGCTGGCTAGGACGACACCCATGTCCCAGTGGAGGGCAGGCACTGTGCAGGCCTGGCTAGAGGTGGTCATGGCGATGCCCATGTACATCCGCACCTGCTCAGAAAATGTCAAAAGCGGAAAGGTAGGATTACATTTTCCACATCATGCATTTTGCATTTTACATACATCACTTTGCACAAATGTGTAGATTACCAAATCGGTTATGGTTCAGTCCACCTGGCATTTGATTATCAGATACTTTGTGGCTTTAATTATAGTGACTGTATCACATTTTTGCAGGTTTTACTTGGACTAACAGATGAAGACCTGGAGCTGGGTTTAGGTGTCAGCAGTTTAATGCATCGCCGGAAACTGCGCCTGGCCATTGAGGATTACAGAGATGCTGAGAATGGTAGAGGGTGAGGAAGGGAAACACAGAACTGATGCATAAACTTGTGCATATTGTGATAGTGTCAGAGGGCCATCTGTTGGTGATTCAGAGTAACAACATACAAAATGTGTTGGATCATTTTAAAACTCTCAGAAGTCACAATATTGATTTAAAAAGAGGGATAAATGTTTAGACATAAAATAATAATGCAGCAGTTTCTGTTTTTACAAAAGTTTCCTTCTTTTAGATTCAGATTAATGATATTCAGCTCCAGACTATAAACTCTTCCATATATAAATGTGTTTGCTAGCCCAGCAATAAGATGGTGATCTGTCCAGTCCCTGCCTTTAAGAACTGCAGTATAAACTTAAAGGGTCCTTGTGCCCAAATCGCACAGAAAAGGCATATTTTGTCACTTACCCCTTGTGTGTAGCACATCCGGCCTCTTTAGTTTGAGCTGTTAGTTCTGAAACCTCAAAGAATTAAAATTACATGAAAAAAATTAAACAACAATGTGCCTTTTTTTAAAGTCAGTGTCCCTGTTACTTGGGAATGACTTAATTGTGATCGTAATTTCCATAAACTAAGGATGAAATGTTCAAATACTTTTTTTAGTCTTACGAAAACTCATAGAAATTGAAAACACAAAACCAAGCCTATTATAATTTATCCTGAAAATAACGTTAATGTCTGAGCCAAATTTAATAGAAATCTGCAAATGTCGAGGTACTTTAATCAGAACCAAATGCATGTTTTTTAACCTTACTCTTTTAAACATGCCATACTTGTCCTAATATGAGACTGTTTGTACAGAAGTGTTTTAAATAGTTTTTAGCGAAAAATGCATGTTTTACAAATACTGAGCGTACTGCTGGATTAATGGGAGTTTGTGAACAGATGTTTTGATATAGTTTTGCTGCTGTTGACATGAACCCCTATGACTTCAAGTCATCAAGGATTTTTGGATTCTTCGTTTTGTTTTGTTTTGTTTTGTTTTCTTTACAAAGTCAAAGTAACATGGGTTGAGTAATTGATATACAAGCAATTATCTTGGAGTTGAAGTATTCCTTTAACAAACTTTAGCGCTGTTTGTCTGCAGGCTCTCCAAGGCTGCAGATATGGACCACCATTGGGTGGCCAAGGCCTGGTTAAGTGATGTGGGCTTGCCTCAGTACTCACAGGCCTTCCACAACCACTTGATAGACGGCCGCCTGCTAAACTCCCTGACACGTCGTGACCTTGAGCGTCACCTCAACATCACCAAGAAGTTCCACCAGGTCAGCTTGCTGTTGGGTATCGAACTGCTGCACTTACTCAATTTCGACAAGGAGGTAAGTCACATTCTGCACCATCTTCACAGGCAGAGGATGACAGTGAATATACCTGGGGATGCTGTAGCGGCAGGTGAAAACAGAACCTATCAGCTGAGTAAAAGGGGTTTGTTAAAATGGTTTCCAGGCACTGCAGGCTCGCCGGGTGCTGTGTGAGCACCAGAATGTGGATCCGTTAGTATGGACCTCTCATCGGGTTATCAAATGGATCAAAGATATTGACCTGAAGGTAAGGACAGAGAGTGTACATTTAAGACAGTTAAAACAATCAGGTCTATGTAAACAGAATATTATCCTTTTTAAACTCACATCTTGAAACTAAAAATAGAGCCAGAGTCAGTGCAACAAAGCAAATGTTTGGATTAAATATTAATAATCAAGAGATACTAATGTATTGACCATTACAAGAGCACTATCACGTGGTATTGTGAGTAATCAGGGCTCTTGTGTTTACCCAGTGCTCCCTATCTCCGCAGATGATAGCAGGCCATTGTACTTGTATTTCTAAGCTGCTACTGGTTGATTATAAGGTCTTTTAGATTACCGCCTCTATGGTGATGCTGCAATATTATTATCCCCAGTCAATATTGTCTCCTGTGTGGCAGAGGACACGTTTCCATTATGAGGCATGACCACATTCAGGGTGTGTAGAGATAAGGCCGTCTGGACTGACATCCTGTTAATATCCTCAGGGAGTGTGATTTTATACTGACATGAGTGAATCATTATGTTCTTTGTCCAGGAGCCAAGTTGACATTGTTTCTGTGAGATATGTGAGGTTGATATCAATGCCCTTAGCCAGTGATGGGCACAGCATTACATCATCATACACTACATGAGAGAATTTTAGATTCAAGCTTCTGAATGAAAATGAATCAATTTTTGGCCCTCTTTCTTTCCACCTGTCCAGGAGTTTGCTGAAAATCTTCAAAGCAGTGGAGTTCATGGCGCTGTCATGGTGCTTGACCCCACTTTTAACAGTGATGCCATGGCAACAGCGCTTGGCATCCCTAGCAACAAGCACATGGTTCGCCGTCACCTTGTTGAAGAGATGAAAATCCTGATTGGCCAGGCCAGGTGAGAGGAGACATTTCCATAGAGACACCAAGACAGATCCCGCTATAGTTATACTCACAGCCTCTGTTTATGTTTTAGTAGATCATATAAGAGATGACTTAAAGGGACAGTTCACCTTAAAAATTTTGTACATAATTTCTTCCTCTTGCCTGTAGTGCTATTTATCCATTTGGATGGTTTTGGTGTGAGTTGCAGAGTTTTGGAGATATTGGCCGTAGAAATGTCTTCTCTCCAAATAAAAATGATGGCACCGCTTGTGGTGCTCAAAGCACAAATAAATAAATAAATAAATAAACTCTGTTTCTTTTTCAGAAATCATGACCTAATTACTCAAGATAATCCACAGACCTTGTTGCAAACAATTTCATCCAGGAACTATTTTCTTATACCTCTATACCGAACTACACCCCCTCAACCGCATAACTGCCACTAATGTTTACATTTTGAGCTATCATGAGCATTAGCCTCCTGTTCATGAGTAGATGTACTCTTCATTCTAGACAGTGATATGGGTGGAGGATGTGGTTCGTTGGAAATAACAGTTCCTCCATGAAGCTGCTTACACAAATTCTGTGGATTACCATGAGTTACCAGGTCATGGTTTCTGGAAAGAGACATTACTGTTGAGTTTTTAAAATGAATTCTTTTGGAGCTTTGAGCACCACAAGCCAAGTGCCATCTAGTTCCATTATATTGGAGGAAGGCAGGCATCTCTAGGGCTGATATCTCTATCACTCTGCAGCTCAAACCACACCAATCTAAACTGCTAAATAGCACTACAGGTAAAAACAAAATTTGTATTTTTGATTTTGGGGTAAGCTGCCCCTTTAATCCTAAAGGGCAATCTTTGATAATACATGTTTCTTTGTAACTGTGGTAAAAAGGTGTATTCTAGTGTCTTTTAAATGCCATTTGCGGCTATCCCTGTCACTCTGCTCCTTCCCATGTTCCCTGCAGGACCGATGCCAAACAGGACTACGAGCATCTCGGCCTGGGAACACCACCAACCCTTCTTCGCCAAAACTCCCTGGGCAGGCCGCCTAGCTCCACCAGCCGACACACTGATGACGAAGGCTCGCTGAGGAGGAGGGCTGTCAAGGTAGGAAAAAAAGACTCATCCTAAAACTTCATGAGTTGTTTCCCTCAATATCAGCCAATGCTTTGATATAAGAATCAAAATCGGGCTCAGCTACTTACTCATAGTGCAAAAGAGATGGAGCTTAGTGCTAACACATCATAAGACAATGTTACATTATACGGATTTGACTCAGCAGGTGTACAACATTAATGAGATCAGTGCAGACAGGACAATCTGTTTGGCAACAGACTGAATACAAAATACAAGACACAAACTACGCCTGTGCCGATGGCAAGAAAATGTGTTTTAATTACACCACACAGAGAATATTTCCCCAGTAACATATCCTGCCATCAGTGGCACCATGTTAACAAGGCCTGGCTTGAGTGTACTTGCAGTTAAAAGTATGTTTCTGTCTCAGCCTCCAACAGGGTTCAGCCCAAAGGCCCGCAATGGGCGAGACTTGAGTTGCCATAGCAGCTGTGGCTCGCTGCCTCGTGAGGTCCGAGATCAGACTCCACCCAGAGCCGAAGGAAGCCCGATCCACGGTTACACCAGCATCGAGGTTACCAATGTGTGAGGTCATTATAGTGTGATGAAACACCAGCCATCAGCTTCATCACAGCTAAATCTACATTATGGACATTTGTCATGTGAACCTGAACATGGGACAGTTATTTTTTCTAAAGATGAGAATTTACAGATTGCACTTTTTAAATGGAACAGGGTGCTTTTTTACAAGTTTCCTGGTTTATGAAAAAGAAAAAAACATACTTATAGGCAGTTGGTATTTTGATGTTGTCGGGGGCAGTCATTTCGCCAACAGAGAAGAAGGACTCAATCTAAATTATTATTTTTCTATTTTTTTTGTGTGTGTGTGTGTACATGGTTCTTTGTGAATCGGGATGTGATTGGCAATTTGTTGACTGGTTGCTGTTGACTGTTTCTCTGAAGGGATATGAGATTTTGAAAAAAGACTGTTTGTATTATACAGGACACTTAAAGACAAAATGAAAAAAAAAGTTTCATAATATCAGTGTAAATTTTTCTTGTTTCATTCAGTACCGCTGTTTGTGATGCCTTGTCATTGTAGCCGAGGACAGCGGACTGAAAAAAAAAATCAACAGAATTTTAAATTCTACAGTTTTATGTTTGACAGTCATTTTTCATCTTGCACATTTACACAGTTGTGTCTAAAAATGTAGCACCCTCTTCTGATGTTTTATACTGTGCAGTAAACATGGGAAAAATATTTGAATAATGCCAACAAAAGATGACTGCAGAGCTGTATGTCCATAAAGCCTAAAGGCTGAACGCTGTGAGGATACATCCATGTGAAAATGAAAGAGTTCCTTTTAATGAAATAAAGATGACATCTCAAATTTGATAGCACTGTTGCACCCATCCTCAGCAGAAATTTTGATTAAAAAAAAAATCACAGTGACAAATAATAAGATTGCGTCATGCAATGAGAAAGGGAACATGGCTGTCAGCTACCTGTCCAGTAATAAACAATGTTTGCAACTAGCTAGTAAAGAAAGTCACACATCAAGCAGCTTAAGAGACCGGCATTTTTCACAGTTGATGGAGGCCAAACCAGAACTGGAAGGAGAGTAAATATTTGACTTTCATTTATTAGACGGCCAGAAACACAAAACCAAATAAAAGTGTTGTACTGCCTATGCTGGATATCTAAACAGGCTGCTGTGTGCAGCAACACGTTAGCCTCAGAAACTTTAAATAACTTTAAATATTTAAGGTTTTTATGTCTGCCTGCCTGTTTTGGACTGTTTCTGTCCCCTAGTGGCCAGAAAAAAAACAACAGTGCAAAGCCCACACCAGTATTAATTTATATAACAAAGGCCTTGTGCCTTTATTATAGTGCACCGGGAGAGAGACAGAAAAGTGGAAAGAGACAGGGAGAATAACACAGCAGAGGGCTGCAGGTTGGGATTGAAGCTGTGCCACTGCGAAGGCCTCAGCCTATCTGGGGTTCACACTCTACCAGGTGAACTAACAGCTAATATGTTTGAAAGACATGACAGCCTGCTCACCTTGCAGATGTGCTCAGCTTGTTGATCTTGACATCACATGATCATATAGAGACTTGATATAGGACAACATCAATATACATATTACCCAGCAATCATCATTGCACATCTATATATGACAAAGACACCAAAGAAAAATAAAAAAGTATTAAATCTTTTTTTAAGTAGTTTTTGCAGAATAAGCCTAGAAGTTTGTTATATATTGATACTGAGTTTCTGAGGCTTTGCCTTTTCAAAGGCATATCTTGCAAGTAGCACAATTTCTTTTATTATTATTATTATTATTTTAAACATGACTTCTTCTTTAAACTCAAAGAGGTTTTTGTGGTAGCTCTCTGAATCACCAGCCATGACTCAAACTACATCAAACATATTGTGTAGGGCCCACCCTCCTTAGAGGGCCCTTCACCCCAGTGGTCCCAGTTTGTATTTACACTCCTGGTGGGACAGTTGAAACTTAGAATTAAAGAGTAAATGTTCAAGAAGTCATTTGCATGAGGAAATGTGTGTGGTTCACTGCCTTCAATGCAATGCAAATAACAAGTCCATTCTAAATTACCTTTGTGTTAACTGATTCTGTATACTTGACTGATTTCTCAAAAGTATTTTGGTGAGTCACACCAGTAATCTCTTCTCTACTTGCTGTAGGGCATGTTAACTCAGGTGTTTGTTTAGACCTCTACGCAATACGATATGTTGCAACTTCCTTGTCTTACACACAATGACTCGACTTGACTGTGGCAAGCTAAGGATGACAAAGCACCAGGTGATACAGCTACGCTTTACCTACGCTCGACGGGGTTGGGAAGAATATAGCAAATAATTATATGATGCCCCTTTGTACTCTGGGATACCAGAGGTATGACGAGGGAGGGCGCGTCAGGGGAAGTTCCTGAAAAATAAACTGGGCAACTTATTAGAGAAGCTGTCAGTGGAGAAATGTCATTACATGCTCATGCAGCAGCCATAAAACTGAGATCAATAATTACACGTCAGTGGATGTGAAGGAGCTTGCCCGTTAGATTCCAACATTGGCAGTGGTTATTTTATTTGAGTTATGTATGGTTTTAGTTATAGGGAATGGTACACTGCATATATTGATTGAATAACACAATGCCACATATATTTATAGCTAAGTTAATTTGCTCCACTTAGGGCCATGAGGCCTTGTAAATCAAGCTTATCTACGGTATATCTCACTGTTTCATTTTTCCTTTGTAGCTGCCGACATAGCACTTAATTTGATTACAGGCTGACAGTGATAGGATTTCCAGATGTAATCAAGGCTTGTTCGCTGTGGTCTGTGTTTCCATCTGTGTGTGTGTGGTGGTGGGGTGGGGGGCTAATACAGAGGAACCAGACAAAAGCTTAGAAGGAAGAAAACCTCCCCAGAGCCCCACACAACGGCGTTGCCTCACTCAAGAGGAACAATACCGTGAGTGACCAGGGCTGCTGGTTTTGTCATTATTGTGAAATTAGTCCAGTTCTAGCTGGCTAAGACAGAGGTGGGACAAGGGAGCGGAGCCCATTTTTACTGTCTTGGTTGACTCTTTTACAACATAGAAGCACAAACACAGAGACTTGCGCATTGTGTTGTCGTTATGCATGATTAAGGGCCATGTGAACGATGAGTGTGTGGATCAGTTCTCGTGGATTGGTTCTGTCCAAAGGGCTCGAAAGGAGTCACAGCAATTAGGTGGTAAATTTACAAAGAGGAAGTTAAGATCTGGTTGTGTGAGCCTGGTATGAAAGTGAGTAATTTTGTCAGTAGTTATACTGCATGAGGAAGTTTTTATTACTTACTGAGTCAACAGTTTTATTTGCCATTTGCCATTTGACAGTTTTTTGGGGGGAGATCCAACTCAGCAGAAATGTATGCAAAGTCAAGAAGAGAGAAAATTGCTGTTTTATTAGAATTTCCAAGTGACCTCCATCGCTCATTCTCAAGGTCTTTTTGAAACCTTTTGGTGACCCCTGCTGAACCTCAGACCAATGTTTGAGAAATGTACAGCAGCTGACTTTGACTTTGACATTTTTATGTATTTATCTAATTTTATTGTGTGTTCTAATAGGGATAAATATTTAGTATAAACTAATGCCACACACCACAGTGTTTATAGCTTAAGGTAATTTGCAATGTACATCCCTAGATGGGCCTTTAAAAGCAAGACAGCTTTGTTATTAGAGCACATTTCGTTACAAAGAAACCCAATATGCCATACATTTTTATATTTTTTTTTTAAAGACAATTATTATTACCTACCCAAAATACCTAAACACACACTCACACTACTGTTTTGAATACATAAAACAAATACACAAAGACAGTACAAAACACAAATTTGTAAAAAGACACAACTCAGAAATAAAAAAACGCAGACAGACAGAACAATACAAGGCAGAAACTAAAACAGAAACAAAACACAGTTTAAAAAAATAGCACCAGATTATTCATGACTGCTTGAGTGATCACTCCCCAAAAACTTTTTTTCCAGTTTGTTTTTGTGAGGGTGTCAGTCAGAAAGAAGTCTGGCAATAAATAGAAGGACCAAACAGTCTGATTGTTGTTACACTATAAACACATTTAAAAAAAAAAAAATGTTTAAGCCAGTTTCACAACAAAAATAATCCACACTGGGATTTCCAGTCAGTCAGTTTGTTAGATTCATTTTAATTACCAAAAATTTCCTCTCCATAGAGGATTCTTTCCCAATCTTTGATGACCACATCATGTGTCACCATTAACATAGCACTGCAGCTTGTCTTCTGCCAAACACAGCTGACTGTCTTCCAACTGTAAACACCAATTCTAACAGACTAACAGACAGACAGTTGTTTTTCACAGCAACATGTTGGCTAAATAAAAATAAGATATAGGCTAATTAAAGAGGGCTGCATTCCATTAGGCTGCTTCAGTTTCAGAGTCTGAAACACTGTCATGACTCACTGTAACACTTTGATAGAACAGACATGATTAATGTAACACCTATGACAAGTCAAAATGCTGTGATTAACTTGTGCTGAGTTTAAAACCAGTTGTTGATTTTTATTTAAACCCAGATTAATAATCATTTATTTTTCATTTATCACAGAAAACTTTCTTCATCTGACTTGTATGCTCCCTGCAGACACATGGTATATTACTGCATGTTTGGCTGACTGTGCTCTCATTAAAGCCTCTCCAGGGTACACTAGTTCAGCATTTAATCGGAAATGTACTGAATGCTGTCTCTAATTTGCATACAAATTACACGTTTCTTCACAGAAAAGTCATGAGATGTTATCAATCTTTACTGTTGCAGGGGAACACAATTTCACAACTCTTTGCTGGAAACTATCCAGAATGTTTGGGGGCATTATTCAAAATCGTCATTAGATATTATAAATACTGAATGTTTCCCAGAGAGTTTCCCGGCAGTTTACACTGCAGCACACATAAAAGCAGGGCCGGCTCTTGGCATAGGCGATATAGGCAGTCGCATAAGGCGCCATCTGCTGGAGGGGCGCCGCCATGCCGCCAGTCCCCCTTGGCCTCTAGGGAAAATAATAATAAAATAATAATTTTCTATGGCCACTGGCGCCCTCACTTAGTGTTTTCTGTCTAGAAAAATATATATATATTCACACTGCAAATAAATAAACAGTGTCATGTTCCTAAATTATGTGTGAGCACGCGATGTGTCGTTATTGGGTGCGGAGGTGCAGGTTAGGGTTAGGGCGCCTAGGGCACCAAATTGGGTAGAGCCGGCCCTGCATAAAGGGACCAGTACACGAATCTTTACTGCGAATCATTTAGCCTGGTTTAATACTACCTTATGTCTCCGACTACGGATGGTGCAGACTGAAGACAGTTGGACTGTTACCAAATACCAAAAATATTTCCCTACATACTTTTTCCGCTTCTACACGCCCGGGGGTGAAAGGGTTAATGAAACTGGAAGTGCAGCAGTGAGCCCCCTCCCTGCTCCTGCTCGCTCTCCTCCTCTCTCTCTGTCTGTCTGGGCCCATCCGTCTCACAAAGAAAAGTTCCTCCTGACCCACAAACGCTATCTGACAACAACCTTTGCCACATACACTCCTGTGTGTGTGTGTGTGTGTGTGTGTGTGTGTGTGTGTGTGTGTGTCGGCACAGTTTGACAGTAAACACCACACCTCCCAGCCTTGAAGAGTGGAAGAAGAAGACGTGAGGAGTTACTTATTGTCAAAAAGATGCGAAGGTGAGTGTAAAGCCGATATGCTGCTATACCGGAATTACTCATTTGTATCGCCGAAATGTTACTTGAAGTTACACCGTTGCGGACGTTTTTCAAGGTTCTGGAAAGTTTTTGTTGCGCTGCTTTATGTTACGTATCCTGCTGTGGTCAACGTAAGCTACCCGCCCAGTCTAACTGCACGCTATGTGTTAGCGAAACAACGGTAAAATACGCTTACTGTGAGAGTTTAATGCTCAAACAAGGTCTAACTGTACATCTGGATACGCAAATATAATCGTAACAGTAGTAAAACATATCATTTTACCCACGCTAAACTAATTATTAATCGAAGAGTGAATGGAGTCGTTTTAGAAACAGATGGCTGCAGGACTATTTCCGACTGGTGAAATTCCGCTTAACACACAGACACTAACTACTTATTGTGCATGGTTGTGTGGAAGTAAGTTTTCGTGTCAGTGTCTTGAGTGCAAAAAACTGTCGTGATGAAATAATAAGCCTCAGGCTGGACTGTAACACGCATCAGGCAAGCCCTAAATATGTTACATCTTTATGTGAATTGTCTCTGGATTGCTCAGCAGGCTTGTGAGAGATGTGTGTTTGTAGTCTAATTTTACCAGTAGGCCTACACTTTGTGTATGTCCAGCTGCCATGATTATCTTAACTCAGTCTCATGCCATGCATACTTTGCTTCAGAGACTAGCCCCCTCAGTCCCAGCAGGTCTGAGCATGTTTTGCAGAGTACACACATTGACATACTTTGTAGGTGTGTTTATATGAATAGTCGAACAGGTTACATATAGATAGTTAATTTATTGGATTTTTGTCATTAATAATTCCCAGCAGTTCCCTTCTAATCTGTTACTATTGCTAAGAAATTGGTGGCCTTGTGATCAGTGGTGTGTTCAGAGTGTGCAGTAGATGCTGATCGGTCATGCTAGTTTCATTTTAGAGAGTCATTTCACTGTGCAACAGTTAAAGTGGAAATACAACGTTTTCCATTCATAACTTTTACAAGTGGTATGATTGTGGGGACTGCTGTCAGAAAGACAACTCGATCACTTTCAGTTTCCTCTTAGCCTAGCAGCTACCACAGTTACTTTAGTTGTTCCACCATGTGTGCTACTTTAGATGGGAACTGCAGTTAACAATGATACTATAAAATAAGTAGCCTAATTGATAGCTATTGGGATAAAATGACAGCACTGCCCTCTTCTTGTTTTGTTTTTGAAGTAGTTGACACGCTTCCTTTGTGCCATAAGTCGCGCCTTTATTTTGCCTAGAAATGGTACCGGGGGCAGACAGAGCTTCATGCATCAGACCTGCAATAAGTCATCTAGAGTAGGTTCCCATCACCCAGGGTTTCTAAAACATTTATTTATTTGTGGTGGCCTGCCATGAATAAAAACACCTGCCGCCATGTACTGATTTTATATTTTTGGAGCTGGACTGTTCATAAGGAGCGCTGTTGGAATATACCATTTGGTTATTCATGCTGTGTCCCCCTTTTTTGGGAATAAAATGTGTCACTCAAGAAGAGAAATGAGAAAATGCAGAATAATTGTTGTATAGTGGGGTACCCAGGACTTTCAACCTGAGGTTTTAGGCACATTAGATATGTGAATATTCACTGTATGTGTGGGGAATTTCTAATAGATGATAGTGACAGTTACTACTGATAGCCAGTGTTAGCTTGAGTGGGAGGCTGCTGCAGTACAGTCATTCTGACTCACACAGTATTGCAGTTTCAGACTGTCGTCTTCCACTAAATCTCAGCCCAGATTAAACAGTCAGCTATTAACAGGTTTGTTATTTACAGACAACGTGTAGCCTAACAATACCTGCTGATTCAATCAGATATACATATTTGAGTGAATCACCAGATATCTTGATCTGGACATTTATATATGTATCTTGATAAGCAATATCAGCACATGTCTATTTCCATTTGAAATTTATGCTAAATTAATAATGTTTCCTTTCATGTTTGGTTTATGTTTGGTTTACATGAAAGCATTTAATGATCAATACAATAGATTTGAAAGATGGGAAAAGAAAGTAACATAGCATTTTTTATTTATATTGAAAGACAATATATTGTTATATTTTACAGTGGCCAGCTATCCTTATCTACCCTTGTAATGTGTTGACATTGGGTAACTAGTAACTTTGAAAGGAAAGTCTGCTGTAAATTTTTACTATGCAACACACCCAATTCTCAGAAGGCTCCACAAAGGTATTTTTACTCCAGAGAAATTTATGCTCTGTCATTTTCTATGAGAAAAGGGTTTTGGTCTCTTTAAAAGCCATAGTTACATAAAAGGATAACTTTGAGTGGCCAAACCACTTCAGATATAGATATCATGAGAGTCAGGGGGTCATATTTTGTGTGTGCAATCTCACATGCCTTTCTCTCTACAGTTTTTGACCGATCGAGCTGGTCTGACTGAAGTTTTGGGACTGACAAGATGCGTTCCAGTGTGGATGGACCACCGCACCCCCTTGATAGAGGAGGCACGACAAACAACAACAACAGCAGCAGTGAAAACAGTGGAAACTCCGGTTCCCAGTATGCACTATGTGCTCTGGGGGTGGGGCTTGTTGCCCTCGGCATTGTGATGATTGTGTGGAGCGTGGTACCTGCAGACTCCGTCGGTAATAACAGCAGCAACTCAGGTGAAGTTGATACTACTGATAACAGGAAACATAAAGCGTCCTCTGTGGCCTTCGTCTTGGTGGGGTCTGGGGTGGCCATGCTGCTGCTGTCCCTGTGTCTGGGAATGAGGAACAAACAGCGGGAGCAGCAGAGGCTCCTGGAGGCCCAGAACCATGCAGGAGTGGCAGCGAGGCAGCGGGAGGAAAGAGAAATGTGAGTGCAATCATAGATTTCTAAAGAAAAGATTTATTTTACAGGATTACAAATTTTTGTTGTGGATCGAAAATTGAGAAAACGGATTTGACCAGGTAAACTGCCAGTCCTTCGCACATTTTTTTGATTTATTTTGACAATAATTTTATCTGTTAAAAATGTTGACAGATTACACATTTTTTCTCTTAATTTTTAGAGTTTTATGAAAAATCAGTAATTAAACTGATAATCCACGATACTGAATATGATGCCGTGGAGGTCGTATAGCTCTTTGCAGTTCTAAGACTTGTTTTATGCGACTTGACTTGTCTTTTTGCAAGCTATCACATATTTGAATGGAATCACTGTCAGGGATTCTGATTAAACCAGCAATACACAGTCAACATGAAACATGTAATGGTGAAAATATATCGATGATATAGAGAGTGCTGCATGAATGATGGAGTTTTTTTGTGGAGGTTAACATTCCCCTTGTTCACTCAACCAAAAGGGATTTTTCCATTGGATTTTGGATAACTGCATCAAATAAGCTCTGTGGCATATAAAAGTTTACAATACATAAACATTTTGTTCATCAAGATAATATTCATAATTTTACATCACCAAAAATCTGAAAAAGTAAAAACTCAGAGGTTGGCTATAAACAAACTACATCACGGTCGCTTGACTTCATTGTCACCACCGCAAAGCTTACAACCTGCAGCTTTTCCTCTTTGCATGACCTGATCTAGCCAACGGCCATGACTGTGCCAGTTTCACATCCTTTTTCAGAGACGACCATAAAGTGTAGCTCAGTATTTAAGTATTAACACAACAAGGCTGTAAAGGTGGATTAGTGAGTACATGAGATTCTGTGTTTGGCTTAATGTCACTTAACACTGCCTGACAACTGTTGTTGTCTCATTTTTTCACTTGTTAGCCACCACCTTTTTTAAATTTATAAATTCATTGACTTTAAGACAAGGGAACCAGGGTGTAGAAATGCTAACTTATTTCCAGGTTTTAGGGCTCAGTCCTGCAGCACTCTATAATTCCTCTCATTTTATCTCTAGCAAAGAGCCTGACGGAGTCATGATAACGCATAATGATTCATGTGTCTTATTTATATCTTTATGTTCCTCTAAATGTCTGCAGTGCTGAGGAACAAGCCCAGCGCTACGCTGTACCCAGCTATGAAGAGGCAGTGGGCAGTGGCCAGTATCCTGTCCGTCAGAGTAACCTTCGCCCAAGCACCTCCCAGCTACCTTCCTACGATGACCTTGTTGAAGTCGATGGTGTACAGTATGAATTCGAGGGGTCAGAGGTCCCAACTTTTGAAACACAGCCTGCTCCGGCTTCCACTGCTCCCACAGCTCCCACTGCTGCTGCTTCTGCATCAAATCGCAGACCTGTAAAAAACAGTCGTAAGCTCCTCCCTATCAAGATCCGTAGGATTAAATCAGAGAAGCTGCACATGAAAAACACTGATAACTCTCAGCCGCCAGCTGGATTTAGTATAGAACCACTCACTCCGCCGCCACAGTATGAGGATAAAGTGCCTCCGATTTGAGATCAAGCTGACGGTTTTAAACTATCTACTGAAACTCTTGGAATTTCCCATGATCACCTTTTGTGGATCTGGATCTGTGTTTTTTAGACCCGAAGATGGCTCTTCTCGTAGAACATTTTCAGCGGCACTTTTTCTAATAAGACATTGTCTCATCGGTTCTGATTAATCACTTGTGCCATCACTCTAAATCATGTACTCGAAAAAAACTTTTTTTTTGTTTTCTTCAATTCGGGTCTCTGCACCAGATACAGACAGTGACGGACATGACTGCTGGAACCTTCCTCACTGTTTTACTGACTCTGTCACACGGTGGCACATTGGATTAAAAGCACACGCCAAATTCAGTTTTTCTCTATGTCAAAGTCATTTTCTTTTTATGCATTATATTTATGTACTTCACTGTGCACCGACTGTACACTTGAGGCGACGATGAACTAGATCATGGGACATTGATGAGTGGTTATAGTAAGGATTTGTGTGCACACTCAAATAGATATGTGCAGGGCACTCATTTTGTAAAGTGGCTGCTGTTTGGGCAGTGTTTCACCCTGCAAGGATTTGGAATACTACTGCCAGCGGTTTACCAAATATAGACTTCATGGTGAGCTACAGAGCATTGTATGTGCTCAGATGGCTTGACCTGATTTAGTATGCTGCACAGCAAATCTCCCACACTGTCAACAATATTGTCCCTCCTGGTCAAATCAGCAACAATTCTGATAATTGTTAATGGGTGTTGGAGATAGTCTACTGCCGGAGTCCCTCTCCAGTTCCATGTTAGCTTCTGTTGGACTAGTTTTGGTTCAGATGACTTTCTTTATCAGCCTCCTTGAAAAGGCTGAAAGATGGTACTGGGGTTTTACATATTCTAAGGCACAGTAACAACAGGACAGCACTATTTAAGAATCTTCTATTTTTAACTAAGATAAAACAAAGCTTCTTAAGCATTTTTCAGCTACTGCTTCCATGACTTAGCCACTGGCTTTCTACCAACACCTAATGGGAATTATAGTTTTTAAATGCTAACAAATTATCACTTGATGTTATCTTTAGTTAGAATATAAAGGCACTCAAATGTTACTGTCTATTGCAGCAGTGTGTTTAAGACAAACCCATGTGCAGTGCATGGTCTGGTGGAATGAACTGCAGTTTGAAAATATAGTGGAGCTTCAGCTGTTCATGAGGTTAAGGATCTGGGTATTTCTTTACTGAGTAGGATAAAATCAATAAGTTTCTGCACTAAGTCCTTTCGTTTATTATGCTATGAGAAAAAAAGACGCTAAAACTATCTCACAGAAACACAACTCTGATATGCCAACAGCTTATCGATTTGTCGTGGTTTAAGAGCAAGCAAACAGCTGCCTGATTACAGAATGAGATTAGCGTGCCATTAGAGTTGTGATTCAAGCTCACTGATGAAATATAAGTGGTTTCCACCAACTCCTGAGAAACATAGTGGGTCTTTGGCTTGCTAAATTTGAATTCTCCTTACTATTAAGTCATTTATTTTGTTTCTATGCTCCTTCTACCAGGCATATTGTCAACATGCATGTCTCATGACACTTAACCAGCTGGTCTACCTGTGTGAAAAACTATACATTGAGCTTTAGAGTAATTTGTGAATTTACAATTCAACTACCATGTAAGAGTGTAAACTTGTTGGCTGTCAGTCGGGTAGAAAATAGAGAGTGTAGTTCCTCCACTTCCACCCTCCCCTATTGGATCTTATTTTGCTAAAAAAATATGTATGATAGTCTATAGTGAGAGACCAAAATTTTTTTGGCCCCTTATGACATTATGCCATGATTTAGACACACAATGTTTGTCAATGTAAGTTGCATTTTTCAAGTCAAGAAAGTTGCTGTTTGTTGTAATATTTAGTTTTGTGTGAAACCACTCAGTGAACTGTATTTCTTGCCTTGCATATTATACATCTCCTACACCAGTTATCTAATTAGTCAGGTAACTTAGCTCTGTTCCACACACAAATGTAAAGCTATCTTACCTGATGTGTTTTAGCCAGTGACTGCTGGTCTGTTTATCAGGTGGCAAGTGAAAGGACGAGCAGCTGTTGCTCGTGTGAGTACGTCCCGGTACAAAGCACACCAACATAAACAAAGAAAGTTAAAGCATCAGTTGGATGACTTGTGTTGGCTTTCTAACGGCGTACTTTCACTTTCCTATACTAATATAGTTTTAGGACAAACTACAAATTTCTTGACTTGCAGAAATGATCTTAGATTGACAAATAAATATGTGTAATTCATGGCACAATTCAGTGACTACAGTTTTTTTATGAAATAAGGACCCATGGGGGTCCATTGGCAGGGGAGTGACCTATATTTTTGTGCAGCTCCACTGGTCCTCATTACATTGCCTTTTAAGGGAAATATTTTTCTAGTAAGAAACCATTTTCTTGAAAGTTGACAGTCTCATCTCATGGAGTCTTAAATGAGTGCTAATGCTAACTGCACTAACTTCAGTGCCTTTGTGTTCACAACACTGCTGCTCTTCCTAAAACATTTCAAAAGACATTGTAAGACTGAACCTGAGCTATAATGTTGCTCCTCCAGTGCAGTCTTGCAAACAGCGGGTAGCGGAGGAAGTATGTGATAATGGAGGGAGCTCATGTGAATAGTTGAAAGCCTGTAGCCCCTGTAGCCGTGGCGAGCTCTGCAGAGCTGTGAAGGCAGTAGTGTAGTCTCTGCTTCTCTCAGGGCTTGTTTTTGCTTGAAATGACCAACAGAAAGACTCTTTGACTGTGCAGCTGGGCCATAACAACAGCAACTATTGCTCTATCGCTTGCTCATCTCCATTCCTCCAACCACAGCTTGACTTGCAGCCCTGTATTCATGTGGAAGTATGCAGAGAATGAGCAGATAAGAGGGGAAAGAGCTGTGCTGGGAGCTGGTTTTAGTTCCATTACCATGTACTATTTTATCAACACAGACTCAACAAACTCCCCTTTCTTCCTCATATTAGATTGTTTTTATATAAACAGCTGGGGCCAAATTTAAGGATTTACCAGTCATTCTATTGAATGTTACACATTTTATGATGTTGCACAACTACGTTTTTTTTCCTCTTGTTTTGTGGGACAAAAGACATTTTTCATTAGTGACTTCACCAGATCTACACTGTGTTTGAGTAAAACTCAATGTAGTTAAAGCAAAAAACTACTCAGATAATGTCAGCTAGTTGTATTGTATGTAAGTTTGCTGTGAAGTAAAAGGCAACAAGTTCATTCAGTCACTTTGGGTTTTTCATTGCAATTCAAAATTTAATTTTTTACATTTATGACTTGTTTTGCCTTGCAGCGTATTAAATCTTTATTTTTTTTGTCATTTTATGTACTGCAAACAGTCATCGTACCTCATTTGCACAGTACCAGTTAACTACATGATTGATTTTATACTACATGGTCAAAAAGTTTTACGTTGATGGAACGAGTGTTTTAATTTAGCTGCCGCTTTCTGTTTTACTTACACAAGTGCCAGAAGCATATGCTGTTTGTTCATTTATTATTGCTTTTTATTACTCAGATTTCTTTTTTATGTATGTACTGTGAAATGTGCTTTTCTATGATAGTTGTAATTTGTTTGTGGAAAATAATTTTTGTCTTTGAAGAGTAAAAACAAATTTATCTCATGAATATTTTATGAGAAATAAAAGGAAGTATTTGTTAATTAACACATTGTTTAAGAAGTGTATGTTGCTGTGATAACTGAACAGTTGTGTTGACTCGTATGCCATATTCCCCTGGACATTTTTGCATCTATATTTTCAAGCCTTGTTACTGTTTACCAATGCTTAGTTAATATGCAGCCACTGTATCCAAAGTTTAATGTGAGAGAAAAGTCTGGATGATATGTAGCTGTGAAGGCGCTGCATGGCCAGGTTTGAAAAGGGCCTCTTGTATTTCCAGGGCACAGACTGCACTTAAGCTTCACATCAACAAACAATGGCTCTGCATTCCATTTGTTTACACTGATAAACAGCATTTTCTTTTACTTTGCAGTAAAAAAAGGAGACAACACATCATAGTTGTTCATATTGCTGACCAAAGCACTTGAACAGCTTCTTCAGTTACGGGTCATAACCTGCGGAGTAAACAATAGAAAACAGTTACAATACACTTCCTGTTTTTGAGAGCCGAGGCCTTTGTTGGCTTCAAGTTACATTGTTTATGCTGGCAAGGTAATCACAAAATGAACATGTTCCTCACTGAGTTGATCCAGTTTATGTAGGAGCTGACTTGTGTGAAGACCGTCGGCTTCTGGAAGACATTGCAGCCTTGACCAGAGCCGAAGCTCACCACACCATGGACCTCCCAGGAGCCATCAGGGTTCCGGCAATTGAGGGGGCCACCAGAGTCTCCCTGCAGGTCAGCACACACACTATGGCTATAACAGCTTATGTGCAGACACTAAGGAGGTATGGCTGCACTATTTCAAAGTAAAAGTTTCCATAAGTCTTTTACAAATTAATGGAAATTTCACGGATAACGTAGTGCTTTAATTGACCATTAAATCACTTTTCCATCCTCAGATATCAAGGATGAACTCACATTGCAGCCAGCGGTGATCCCGTCACCTCCGGCACAGACCATCTTGTCTGTGAGCAGGAAGCTCCACCAGTCGGACTGTGAGCAGATATCGTGGCCGACCACTGGCAGAAGAGCCTGCTGCAAGATGTCAGCGGCAGGACCGCCGGCTGTGGGGAAGAAACAGACTTAACTCAGGTAAAAAACAAGAATCTGTTGTGAGGGAGGTTCACTCGGGGGACAGGTGGGATGCTTGAGGGAGGTACATTTTCCTGTTACAGATGGTGGGCAGGGTCAACAGTTAGAGGATGGAATTTAATACCTGAACTAATGTACTGCACATGGGATGCCTCTGGAGTCATGCAGCTGCAAAAGTGCTAAATTAATTTTGCTGGTTATACCTACTGCCATTTATAGTTCTGTATAGCACAACTTCACAGGGAACAAACTCTCCCTTCTGTTGCAATTTCTAACTGATCCTAAGCATTGTCCTATGGTGCAAGAATGGTGTGTAGGCTCTTATAAACCCTAGTAAAATACCAGAAGCTCAAAAGATAGTCCCACATGTCTTTATGTTGACTGGTAAGAGGGCTGCAAACCATGCTTGTTAACAGATTTTACTTAATTTATGTCAAAGGTAATAAGCAGAGCAAAATTAAGGCAGCTAAACCTAAAATTAAAACATAAAAAGCATGGTTTGCATTTCTTTTTTATTGATATCAAGCCCACCTAAGTAAAACTCTGCGTGTGCCATTAAAAAAAAAAAGAGAGATTCATCCTGGTTGTTAAGGTCAAAGGTCGGAAATAGTCCTACGCAGCCACCACTGGAATCTAATTCTACTAATAGTACAATATATTAGTGTAACCTAATTGTTATATGAAACAGTGCCGAAATACCGGATTTGAACATAATGAATAGATGTGCAAAATTAGAAAATTTAAAAGCTGTTTAGCATCTGAATGTTGATTTCGGATAGGAATGTCAACGTTGTTAATTAATTATTCCTTACAAAAAAAACTTTTTTGATTTCTTTTGATAAACCATTTATGTCAAAGATGATCAGAAGTTGATAATTAGTAGCTTCAGTAGCACATGAATCTCTACACTATCATATGGTTAACTCTCAACTCTTCATTCAGCAGGCAGATGGATTTATGTTTCTTTTTCTGACCAATTAATGAGTGTGAAATATTTCTGACTTCAATATTTGACCTGACTTGAGTGACAGGTGCACAAACACTAACTATAGACACTGTAAAGCAGACATTTATAAGTCCAGGGTGGGAATTTGTAATGCAGATGCACAGTGCTGAGGTGTATTCACTCACTAGTGAGTCGACCCCAGCCGGTGACATAACAGGGAGCACCGTGGGGCAGGACAACGCCAGACTCTGGGACGCAGGCAGGCATGATTGTGTCAGAAAAGGTGACAGGGGAAGACAGCTTGATCATGGCAATGTCGTCACTACAAAAGGCAAAACAAAACGCACAGTTAGGAAGTAATGATTACGAAAAAAAATGCGGTTCATGCTAAAGTAATGTTCTGCTACATTAACTTCCTAATTTCAAAGAATACCAGTGAAGTGATTGCTACTTTACTTGCACATGCTGATTATGTTCTTCACGTGGACTCATGAGGTGATATTAAGGTGTTACCGGCTGAGCATGGCGTTGTAGTCTTCATGAGTGATCATTTTGGCCGCCCTCAGAGCTACTGAGCCCTCCTCGCTGGTCTTCAGGCTGTGTTTACCCAGCTCCACTCTGTAGTTATAGCGTTTACTGTGGGTTGGCAGAAGACATGTTGGTGGATTGCAAATGCTTAGTAGTTAAGTAGAGGTAATGCATAGCTACTTAGGAAACAGAGCTGTTTTTAAGCCGTTAAAGTGGTCATTTTTTAGATCTTTCTGACAATAAAATATATTTACTATGAAGAAAATGCAGTCTTTCTTTCTCTGCTCAGGCATGATGGCCATTGCTGCTGATTCTTGACCCTGTTCTTCTGTGCATTCCCAAAACTAACAGCCATTACAGTCACATACAGAGCAAAATGCATCATTTCCTTTTGTGCAGAGGAGTATTTCCTGGCACAGATGTTTGGTTTGGCATAGTAAATATGAATTCTTATGAACTGGGCAGTATGAATCACTGTGGACTATAAATGGATGATGAACAGCAAAAGTTCTTGAATACATAAATCTGTCATGGATCATTCATTTACCCAAATAGACAATTTCACCATTAGTTTGTTTCTAGTGCTACCAGTAATATACATATATGAAGCACTTAAAGCCTTCCCACCCTCTCCAAAAGAATGTGCTGTATTGTAATTGTGATTATATTGTCAGGGTGGAGTTCAACATACTTGATGCAGTGAGCAGCAGTGAGAACCCATTCAGGAGAGATGAGGGTGCCTCCACAGACGTGCCTCCAGCGCCCACTGCTGTCCGACTGGAGAGAGATCTGAGCAGAGCAGAGAAAGGAAAGTGTGTATTGCTTCACATTACAATTTATATCATACATGCAAAAAATCCATTTAATTTGTCCTCTCTCTGGCCACTCTGGAATAAACACCATCATCAAAAAATCAACATTACTAAAATATAGAAGATTCAGAGTTTTTTTCAGTATTATTTTTTTTTCCCACAATCATTTACACAATCAAAGAAACATGTGTGCCATATATATTTTTTTAAATCCACAAATGTAACTCCAACTGCAAGTTGTTATTATTAAACTTGTTAGGACTATTATTTAATCCTTATTCCCCAATATTCACCAGTGTTGTGCATGGAAAGTCACTACTGTTTTGTTAAAAAAAAAGACACAAAAAAATAAGCACAAAATTAGAAATAGGCTTTACAGATAGAAACCATTCCTATCTGTAGCGGTAAAAGAACAATGTGTAGTTCTGTGGTTGTCAGAGTAAACATGTTTTTACAGACTGAGACCAGAACTCACCTGCCAGGGCCAGCTGTGAGGCCTAGCGTCGTCTCCTGCCACAACCCTGCTCAGCACAGGAGGGAAAGTGGGAAGCCCACATCCATATGCTGGGACAAGGTTAGTAATGTATATTGTGATTTTCACACCAGACCAATCATAAAAAAGTTGGCATTATTATGGCAAATGTTTTTTCAAATCCAAATCACTGAAGCTTAAACAACAATTTACACTTACATTGCACCTTAAGTAGGGATTTGATGAGACAGGTAGACAGGTAGATGTATTACCAGACCAGCTGGACATACTGCTTATTATTTGTGCGTAACTGAAAATTTAATAGCTTGTGGGATAGAGGACAGTTTGGATTGGGTTTTTTTTGTAAAAAAGAGGGGGCCAATAATGTCATCTAAATAGGAGCAGGTTAAATGAGGAGGCCAGTGGATGCCTCTCGTCACCCACAATGATGTTTGCCTTGTTAATTTCTCTGTCTCTGTAAATACACTCAATATTTGGCTTTTGAGTCCCCAACAGTTTGCTGGCTGTAGTTACTGTTTTCCCAACAGTCTTTTTCTTTTTTTTTTCTATGCCTCAGTAGCATTTCCAATCCAGCAGATGATGCAGAATGTCAGAACACTTTCAATAAAAGCGGAGTGAAATGTGCAGCATTTATGCATTGACATTAAAAGACAACAGTTTCTTTAAGAAATACAGTCTTTGTTGTGCCATAGTGTTAAGGCAGTCAGTCCAGAAGTCCCATTTAAGTTTGTGGTCTAGCACAATACCGAGGTACTTTACTCTGTCACACACTGAATTGGCTCCCCATTGATGATGGTGGATTTAGGAGGTTGATGCTTCCGAAAATCAATATACCACAGCCAATGAGTTACTTATGTGAGAAGATTGAAATTGTCTTACCGCTAGCTACCACAAAAGCGAGAACCACCAGACTCCTCATGACTGTAGAGTATGTAAGTGTGTGCCTAAATCTTGTTTTAAGAACAGGCTTGTATTTATACTGTATGTTAGCACCTTCTAACCAGTGTATAGACTGTCCTGGGAAACCTGGCTGACACACGCAGAAAGTCAAACAAACAACGGTAGAGACTGAGAACACAGCATGTGGCTGCAGACAGGATTTTCCCATCTCTACTCCCACTGGGGAACATTTGATCCTTTCCTGCAATTTAAGTGTCCTTGGTCAAACTTAATACATTACATATTTGTCAAAATAAGTCACTTCATATTCTGGCTGACTTCTCAGGCTTATACTTTGGATATGCTTGTATGTGTTTCATATTTTTGGGAAAGTGCTAACCTGAAAATGAAGACAAAGATGCAGAGATAAAGTATATAATATAAAAGAACACAAAATCTTGGCATTTTATGTCATTTTCATTTTATTTAGGTGGTATGTGCCCATGCAGGCTTTGATCCCAAAAGCTTTTCCTCTCAATAGGCCACCATTTTCTGTGGAAGAGATAATAGAGGCTGTTAGATGAAGTGCAGCATCATGTGAAGCAATAGCACATGGTATATTCTTTTTAAATGATCCAAATGCTTTACTATTTTGATCCTTGACATAAATAAAACAACTATGATGTAGCGAGAGCTTACAGAGTTGATCCAGTCGATGTAGGCGCTGACGCGGGTGAAGACGGTGGGCTTCTTGGGGAAATTGCAGCTGAGGCCGGAGCCAAAGCTGACGATGCCGTGAACCTCCCAGGCACCGTCAGTGTTCTGGCAGTTCAGAGGGCCACCAGAGTCGCCCTGAGTCATGTGAGAGAAAACATATGATCAGTGTGCAAATTCCACATTGAACAGTAACTTGTTGTCCTTGAAAGAAACTCAGTGACTGTACTCAGTGTTTGCACATAACATTACTTATGATACCTTACAGACGCCCCTTTATATGTTTTAGACCTTTTAATGACACTTCTCTGAAATACTGAATGTTATTCACAATAGTCTGTAGATTTTAAATATTAATTCTTAATCATTTGGTTGATAATTTGACAACAAAAGCCAATCACATCATAAGGCTCAGTTGACATCTTCAAATTGCTTGTTTTGTCCAAAACTAAAAGATATTTGGTTTTAAAATGTTGAAAATAAAAAAAAGGAAAAGAAATAAAACAGCCAACATTCACACCTGTATATAGTAAATATTTGTGAATATACAGATAACTTAAGCAATTAATAAGCTTTCAAAATAATTGCTGATTACTTTTCTGACGATTACCTTATCGATTGATTGTTGCAGCTCAGTTTCATCACATTGCTTTTATTTTGTGTGAAATGTGTGATGAAAGATGTATAGTGAAATGAAAAATATATGTGCCCTTTCCACAGATAATACAGAAATAAAACTTAACAAACGATCCATGACAGACTTGACTGGTTGAAAAAACAACAACCAGTGTTGTTTGTTGCCTCCAGTTTACTGATGTAGGAATTGGTGCTACAATATGATGTGTCATTTTGTGTCATTGTAGACTCACGTTGCAACCGGACACAACTCCATCTCCACCTGCACAGACCATGGTCTCCTTCACCTGAGGACCCCACCAGTCAGACTGGCTGCAGGTGGCATGGTCCACCACGGGCAGGAGAGCCTGCTGCAGGATGTCAGCAATGGGACCTCCAGCTGTGTGAAGGAGAAGATGCAGACCAGCTCAATTTTAGCTCAGGTAAGAGACTGGTGAGAAACACAACCTTTACGAGAAACATGTTGCGTTAGATTACGGCTTTGAGGGAAACACTTTGGGTGGAAAGGATTAGGTAAACAAATATTATCCATCCATCCTGCTGATTTTTTAAAACATTTTTATAAAAGAAGATCTCTGCAGTAAAAAATATCAGTCAGTATCTTATCAACTTAACAAGAGTTCTCCTTTAGTACAGTATATATGCCTTAATAAATAAATATAAAACAAAAGCTTAGGTACTATTATAACACTGTATACTAACCTAAATTGAAAGAATCTGTTGGTATGATATCTTAATTAAACTGTAGTAAATATTTTTTACTCAGCTAGTTTTTCCTTTGAGATGTGATGCACACTCCTGGAACTATTATCTGATGATATTTTAAGAGATTAATTAAAATTACAAAAGGCAGGACTGGGCACTTACTGGAGATGCGACCCCACCCAGTGACGTAGCAGGGATAGTTGTTGGGGAGGATGAGGCCAGCAGCGGGGACACAAGCAGGCATGATGCTGTCAGAGAGGGTGACGGGGGACTCCAGCTTGATCAGGGCGATGTCATTACTAGAGAGGAAAAAAACACACGTATTTAGATTCATCATATACCTGCAATTCTTATGTTTACTGAAATGATCTTTTTTATTTTCAGTAATTCATAGTTTAGTGAGAAGTAATACCGGATGAACAAGGGGTTCCACTTCTCATGTACAACAATAGTAGCAGGGGTCATGAACACAGCACCCTCCTCTGTCTCGATCAGGTTTTGCTTTCCCATGGCCACTCTGTACTCCTTGCCTTTGCTGCAGGTTGACAAAGAGAAGAATATGAAGCAGTGATATATGTGCTCAGAGATTACACTTCTAAAAAACAATCACGAGTCAGTTACCAACCCAGATAAGTCAATAACCCCATCGGTTTACAATATGCTAAATAATCTTTCTGTATAATTAGCTGCTGCTTTTCCTTTGGTTACTCGATTAATTTCTTGAAATAAGTAAAAATGTATTGAAAACTATGTAAAACAACCCAACAATTGACAGGCTACATTCCATACAGTACAATCCATGTCACTGACTGCTAATATTCAGTAGATATTTGTGTCAGTGTTGCACTGAGTTATGATAAGCAGTCTTTATGAACATTTTTGGGCTCCACTGTTTCATACCTGATACAGTGAGCTGCGGTGAGGACCCACTGGTTGGAGATCAGAGTTCCTCCACAGGTGTGTCTCCACTCGCCCTGTCTGTTGTACTGCAGGGAAATCTGAAACATATACATGAATACTATCAACTTACTCATAAGTTGTCTTTTTTCTTTTCTGCATCTGCCCTAAAAAATAGTGTTTATAGGCACACACACAGCTGTGTCTCTCTGTCCAACATTAAATGCACCCTGAATGTAGCCAGTCTATAATATTAATTAAAAACTGTCCTGTTTTTTTGTGCCTGTGAATATTTTCTGTAGTTCACTTTTATTTCTGTTATAGAATTAAGGCAAAGACCAAAGACCCAAGTTGAAACAAACCATATACTCTTGCGAACAAGCATTTCTTGCCTAAAACTCAACATTGCTCAATGTGAGAGTTTTAGTATTTGTCACATACTGTACTGTATATCTTAACTGTGTGCCTGATTAATCACTTTACTCTAACGATGTCTGCAGTCTAAAACATTTATTTTCAGACAGTTGATAATTTGTTTTCTGAGCATGTTTTACCTGCCAAGGCCAGCTATGAGGTTTGGCATCCACTCCTCCAACCACCCTGCTCACCACAGGGGGGAAGGTGGGCAGGCCGCACCCATAGGCTGAAGGGACACAGAGACAGACACTTTTTGAACACAAGTGTTAATCTGCGTAGAGTTTGTAGAGAAAGATGAAACACTGTATGTGAACATGGCTCAAAACAGATGGCTGTGTCAGTGTTGTGTAAGATCCTTACCACCAGCAACAAAGAGAGCAAGAACCACAAACTTCATGATGTCTGTATCACCACAGTTTGCAGGGAGGCATCTGACACATTTATACCTTTCATGATGTTATGCAACCTGCAAAAGCTGGATCAAATTCCTGGAAGTATTCCCTTTGACAAATCTTAGTACTGGGGTGGAGCTAAGTGGACATTAAAACAGCCAGAAATAAACAGGAATACTAGGTCAAGGCCAAAGTGTCCTGGAATTATGTATAATTTTGAACTTGTTTGAGCTTGTTTGTTGAACAAGTCAGTGGAATAAAAGTTTTTTTAAGCTTATATCATCAAGAGCTGGAGTTGACACAAAGAGCCTTACTCCATATCAAATATAGCCCTCCCTATTCTGAATACCCTTACATGCAGCTGAAGTATCCCCATCTCATAAAAAAGTATGTTTCCTGTGACTGTACGGCAAGTGCAATTGGCAGTATTAAGTTATTAGTATGATGCAATACTGAAACTCCTATTACTTACAGGGTAAAAATTAAAGGAAAAAACAACATGAAGCGTCTTAGTATAGAGTTAAATCAACAGGTGCCTCTAGAACAGCTTCAGTGCTTTTTCCCAAATCTGTGGAACTCTATTAGAGTTCATCTACAAGATAGTCCCTCATTTATACAAGCAATTTTTATTTATTCAGGTAATTTCACTAAGACCAAAATTTCTTTTTAAAAGTCATCTAAGCAAAGCAGAGAGAAAGAAAAGCAAACAACAACAAAAAAATGACATAAAGCATCAGAGACAGTCCCAGACGTCACTAAATAGATTTGAATATGAAAGTATATATAATATAATTTAGTCTAAGAGGATGTTGGTGAAAAGCATCATCTTACATGTTCATCCAAAATCTTCCACAGGTGTTAAACTAGGTTGAGATCTGGTGACTGTAAGGGTCATAACATTATTTCACGCCATTTTTATACTCACTTAAAAATTCATTCAGGTGCATGGAAGCATCAGCATTTGATATGTTTCTCCTGTCTTTTATGCAGGCTTTTCCATTTAATTTGTCACCTGTCTGTCTGCATAAAACCAGGTCTGTTTAAATGGTTTGATTTGAATATCTGCTCTTAAAAGTAAAACTGTGAAAGTGCGATAACTCTGCATTGAGCAACTAACTTTTTGCATCACAGCAAAAATAATACAATAAAAGTTTAATAAATATGTGATTTTAAATAAATGTCAGCATTTGATCTATTAGCTTTTCAGAAAACAAGTTGGAGCAGCTCTAGGGCTTTAATATTCAAGAACACATAGAAGAATATCACTGCACAAAAACCACTATAATACTTCATTACATGTCAGAATTCTTCATAATTTCTGTATATTTTTCAGCATTGCAAAAAAAATCCATTGATTTATTTCTAATAATTACATCTACAAAACACTTATTTTATTATTTGCTAAGTATTTTATGTGTATAAATAGCATTTAATCACATAAAACATTGTAGTGGGATTATATACAATACATTACTTAGTTGCATATATTCTAATTTGTGCACAAATATTGCTAAAATGTATTTAGTGCACATTGTTTACATATTTTGAAGTCCTTTGGTTATTTTAACATGCAAACATATAGAGTAAGACATATTTTAAGCAGATTTTTTGTTGTCCAGATCAGAAGCTAACCTCTCAGGTAAAACCCGTACAATTTAAATATGAACAACAAACATTTTGGATACAATAGGATGGTACTTTTATTTTGTCTGATAGAACAGGACACATAGACTGACCATTTTTAAATGAGTGCATGACCACAGTATATTTCAAAGGGAAACACCACCTAAATAAGAATTCCACTTTGTTATTGTCATGGCTGAAGAAAGTTTAGTCAATATTTGTGAACATCTCAAAGCCAGAAACCAGAGAGGAGTAAGTCTTAAACTTGTGAAGTCATCACATATAGTCTGGAGCTGCTGCATAGACAATGAATGGGAGCAGAATGTATGTTTTCTTTTTCATACCCAAATGAGCTTTAATCACTTGCTGTGTTCTCAGTTGTGTATCAGCAAATGTATCCATATACTCAGAACATGGGTGCTCTCAGTGTCATCTAGAACACCTTCCCCAGTTGACTGTCTGCTGAGCGGCTCCAGACTTTATACTTGATGACATCACAAATTTGAGTTTTAGCACTATAGTTTTGGGATTTGGGAGAAAGCTGTTAATGCTTAGTTCCATTTTCCAGAAAAACATATGAAGTTTGAAAATGAGCGCAGTTCCCCTTTAAAGTCAAAAGACCTGATCAACTCAAGTCACGGTGAGACACCTGGGAGGTTCACACAGAGGTTGAGTTGGGGAGATAAGTGTGTATTTGGGGATATCTGTGGTTACTTATCTCCAAGGTTGATTTATTTTTCCCACCAACTTTTCCTGGCTACTCTGAGGGGAATGTTGAGTAACACATTGTAGGTCTAAAACAGGTCTGTTCAAGCGCTATATAAGGAAGAGCCCGTCCCCATTAGCTTCTACTGAAGACAGCCACAATGAAGTTCGTGATCTTGGCTTTGTTTGTTGCCGGTGGTAAGGCCCGATACTCTTCTGTCCAGACAATTAAATGTGTTACTGCATAAAAATGTCCACATTCTTTGCATGAAGTGGTCTAGATATTTGATATGATGCATTGAGTTAAAAAAAAAAAAACACCAACTCTGAAACATTAAGTCACCATTGTAAAATCACCATATTCTGTACTGTTGTTTCACAGCCTATGGGTGTGGCCTGCCCACTTACCCTCCCACCATCACCAGGGTGGTCGGTGGAGAAGATGTCCGCGAGAACAGCTGGCCCTGGCAGGTATGTCTCTTCAGACTTTTCCTTTAAATACTGTGTTTTCTGTCCATTTTTTCTGAAGTCATAAAACATCCTTGTGCTGTCATTGTTTGTTCTCCTCAGGTGTCTCTGCAGTACAAGAGCGGCAGCAACTTCTACCACACTTGTGGTGGCACCCTGATCTCCAACCAGTGGGTCCTCACTGCTGCTCACTGCATCGGGTGAGGCTGAAATGTTATGAAATCAAGCAGGTATACAAGGCACAGAGGACAAAGAGGGCCAGGTCCGCAGGGCGATAGACTTAGTGCAGAAGAAAAATTAGTTTGTATACTTAACAGTCTGATATGTAAGATACCACAGAGTTGGCATAACAATGCAGTTCAGTCTTTATACTGAAGAAAGCCTTGATGAACTGTAGTCACTGATTATTAGTATTCCTACTTTTATTCCAAGAAATAATTTAAGAAAAAAATAATACTAATATTTATAAATAAAAAATGATAATCCCACTTTTTAAATGAACACTTTATCAGAATCAGAAATATGGGATGGGAATGAGAAGTTATACGAAAAATAATCAGTATGTAAAAATATTTGTAAGTACATATATATATATATATATCACCCAGCTATATATATATATATATATATATAGAGAGAGAGAGAGAGAGAGAGAGAGAGAGAGAGAGAGAGAAATAGGGACAATTTTGTGTATCATACTACACTATAAAACTACAATGTAAATAAAAATGCTGAGAGGTGGGATCTATACATATATTAAATAAAAATGTAATAATAATCTAAATAAGAATATTAGTTTAAAATGTACAGTGTGAATACAGTATTAATGCCAGAGTACCGCACAGTTGAATTATTGCACAAATTGTCCAGTTATGTAAATAACTATAGTAACAGCAGTAGGCTTTTGTCATGGGTGCATTATGACAAAATGGGGCCCCTTGGGCACAGATAATGAAAGTGCCCCGCCACTAATCCTACACAGGGGCAAAATGCACAGACTTAGTGGTGGTTTTGCCTGTCTTTGTAATTGTTCAGCAACTTTTTGTGGGTTTTTTTCTTTTTGTGGTCGTTTTGTGTCTCTTTATGGTCATTTTGAGTCTCTTCCTGGTCAGTATGTGTTAATTTGACATTTGACATTTTGTAAGACAAGGCCAGGGAGCCCCCTGACACTTTGGGCACCTGGGCCTGTAACAGGTAAACCTGTTTCCATGGCTATAGTTATACAATGGTAGTAGAGGTAATACTGTTCGTACTTGTTGCGAGTAACTTGGGTGCTCTGATGAAGTGTTCTCGGATAGATTTCAGATCAAAGCAACTCTTTTTTCTCTGTATTTTTAATTTTTTTTTTTTTTTGCGGCCAAGTAGCAGTCGCACCTACAGAGTCCTCCTGGGAAAACACAATCTGAAGGTCAACAATGAGCCTGGTTCCATCGCCATCAGCCCTGCCAAGATTGTTGTCCATGAGAACTGGGACTCCTACAGAATCCGGTGGGTTTACCCATTTCCCCCCATGTTGCAGACTATAGACTATTTAAATCTTGACAACATGAACTTCCTAAATAGGTCCCTTTGTATTTCCTGTTGGGTTTGTTAATGCAGTGGCTGACAGAAAGTAAATAGGGACCAAAGCTGTTGCCATATAGCAATAGAAGAGCAATGAAAAGGTCTACATATTTTGCCACTGTGACTATTTTGTTCTTTGTGTTCTACTCATGCTTTTAATTCTTATTAACATTTTGTTTCTAAACTTGGTGTTTGCTCTCATGGTCTAGTAACGACATCGCCCTGATCAAGCTCTCAACTCCTGTCATGTTGACTGACACCATCATGCCTGCCTGTCTTCCCACCTCTGGCGACATCCTGCCTAATGGCGCTCCCTGCTACGTTACCGGTTGGGGTCGTCTCTGGAGTAAGTCATACTGACCAAAAAAAGAAAAAAAAGAAAAAGAATCGTGTAATATCAGCTTTCCTGTCAATGTTGTGTGAGCATAGCAACTTATTCCACCTTCTCCTCTCAGTTTTATGATACATTTAGTTACCATTTCACCACTGAAGAATTCAAAATCATCTGTGCTGATTACATAGAAATAGGATCTATAATCTTTGATAATCTTTACAAAACTTTCTAAACTTTTGGAAACTTTTTCACCCGCTTTTAAATGTAAGTGGGACCTAGACTGCAACACTGAATCTGGATCCTCTGTTCTCTCCTAAAGCTGGAGGTCCCATTGCCGACATCCTGCAGCAGGCCCTCCTCCCTGTGGTTGGCCACTCCACCTGCACCAGGTCTGACTGGTGGGGCAGCCTGGTGACCAACAACATGGTCTGTGCTGGAGGAGACGGAGAGCTGGCTAGCTGCAACGTGAGTCTGATGTTTAGTAACAGTCCCTGTAAAACTAAATCCCAGTCTTACACCCAAGCATAATCTCTACATTCATTTCTCTAAAATCATCTTTTGCCAAATGTCGCTTTTGTCTCTGTTCACTTCAGGGAGACTCTGGTGGTCCCCTGAACTGTCAGAACTCTGATGGCTCCTGGGACGTTCATGGTGTGGTGAGCTTCGGCTCTAGCATGGGCTGCAACTACCCCAAGAAGCCCTCCGTCTTCACTAGAGTCAGCGCCTACATCCCCTGGATCAACAACGTGAGTGATAAAGCATTAGATTATAACAATAACAATAATAACAATAAAAACAACAAAATCATCATCAACAACAATAATAATACTGATGAGGATGATGATGATGATGATGATATAATAATAATAATAATAATAATAATAATAATAATAATAATAATAATAATAAAAAGATGTATCCAAAAGTTATCATGATACCCTAAATACATTTTTGTTTATTTTTGCTCAGGCAGATAGCAGTAAAACTTTTCAAATTGTTACATGGCCCTGTCTGAGAAGTTGTTTTTCTCAAAAGGAGGATTTCTACTTTCAAATTTAAATGATTTTGAAACTTTTAAATGAAAGTATGCACTTTATAAAATACCATGGTAATTATAATCTTAATTTGAATTTGAGTCACCTCGACCTCTGAAGGGTTGATCAAAAATGAGGTGCAGCTGCTCTAGTGACCTCTGGTGGAGTATTTTAAAAATATTCTCTTTCTTTCTTTATTTTTCCCTAGGTGATGACCAGGAACTAAGATGGTGGTTAGTGGCATTGTTGATGGCTGTACTTCATTAAATAAAGAATGTAGTGGCTAAAGCAGTGTCTCCTGTGCTCTCTTCTTCATCAAAATGGTATTTATGTGTTGGTTCAACAACTGTCACCACCTGAAGCCTATTATGAACTTAACATGTTTGTCATTTATGAGAAATCTGAAGCCATGTTACTGTTTCACAATATTTGAACACTGGATGATTTTCAACTGTAGTCATATGTCCAACTATATATCATCTCTTTCATTGAAGGCCTTTTGTGCAAAAGTTCTCACTTTGGCAAATAATAATGACTGCTGCAAACAATACATTTGTTTTTGGCAGTTGCCATACTTGAGTAAAAGTACAGATATCTTAACAGAAAATGACTTTGGTAGGAGCTGAAGTCACCTGCTAGAACATTACATGGGTACAAGTTTTATAGTATCTGATATTTACTGTATTCAAGAATCAAAAGTAATGTATATTACCACATGTAATTAGCTGTTGAAAATAAAAGGACAATTAAATTCTGATAATAAAAAAGCATATAGTTAGAATTTAGATAATTATGAACATGTACACTTTAAAAATGGAGTGCACATTACACTTGAAGGAAAAAATGAAGTCTGCTTTACAGCTTGAAGGATTTAGAGAACAAAATCCAGTTTTTCTTTCCCCCAACTCCTTCATGTGTCTGTCTATGTCATGTTTGTAGTAATTAACAAAAATGCACATGTATGCATTTTGTTTTTAAAATGCAGTGGCGAAAAAGTGACAGCTGACAGAAATATAAAAACTCAAGTAAAGGAAATGGTACAAAGTATTATTTCTTATGCTACATTGCTACATTACAGCACTGGTTTTTAATAGCAACCACTTATTAAAATACTATGACACAGCCACCAAGGTGAGGGAAGAAATAAACTGTTAGTATTAGTAGTATTAGTAGTAACCTTCAAAGTAATAATAAGAATGATAATAATAATAAAAAGTGTAAAAAGTCACAGTATCTCTATCACTCCTGCTTTGATTTGATGCCACTCCACACTGCTCAGGTGGGCTGGTCCACACAGGTGAATAGGCATGGCTTTTGGCAGGCTCATCGTCACGGGGGTCAAAGGGGATGACCCCGGCCCAAGGCCATGAGGGTGGGTGTGGGAGCAGACTAGAAAAAGTCTATGGTTGACCTTTAAATTGTATTAAGTACAATTAACTCACTGACTGATATCACTTTATGTATAAGTTATATGTATTTCCATGATTAATAAATGTATTGTCATCATTAAACACATTTCAACGTGCCATCGGAGACTCCCACCCCCGCAGGTATTTTGAAAATGGTGCGGTCCATCTGACAGCGAGTGCACGCGAAGATGTGAAGCGTCCTGCGGCCTGTTTAGCTAAGTTAAAAATGCCTCATTTGGGCACAGAAAAGCGCGGGTTCAAGAGAACAAGAAAATGAAATGTGCAGAGAGGCAGTGCCCAAACGTCTGGCTAACGAAAAAATGTGAAGAAGCAGCAGGTACGACAGTTAGAGCTAAAGGTGAGGCGACACAATAATGTTTGGCGGTAACAACCTGCTGCAGCGGGCTCAGCGTTTCAGCTACAGTACCTGCCAAACTTTAGCTAAGTCAAAATGCGTCACCAAAACTCAGGGACTCCTTGAAGAAAAGCCCGGCGACAAGAAGAGAAAAGGACAATGAAAGGAGCAAAGAGACATGAGCCAAATGTTTGGCTTCAAAATGTGGACAAGCAACAGGTACGACAGGCGGAGCCGAGGGTGAGGTGAGACATACGAATATTTGGTAAATAAAACCTGCATCTGCTGGTATCCACAACATTATAGGCCTAGTATTTGTCGGAAAACGCTCCACTTTATACACTTCTGGTAGGGAAAAAGTGCCATTGTCATTTTTTTTTAAAAACGTTGTCGGCCTATCTGAATATTTCTGCATACCGGGATCCCTTAATCTTCTTGAACTGCAGAAAATCAGTGTGACTAGGAAACAGAGTTGACAGTCACATCCTGTACGCTATTTCATCTCTGCACATAATTTGACCAATATTTGATAATTGGAACCCTCAAGGTTGAAAAAAATAAATGAAGAATACATTTCCCATTTGTTCGCTCTTGATTTGAGCTTATGATTTAATACCTTCAATAATTTCTTCAAACAGTGTTTGATTTTACTTTTCTGTGATCATTCACTGGAGGGCATTTGTTCAGAGACTCATACATCTGCTTTTGAAAGTAAGGTTTTAACACTGAGGCGATATGCTACAAAAAAGATGTGAGAATATGCTGAAGTGGATTATATAAGTGGAAGTATAATACAATTTTACCTGTATTCCTTAAAAAATCTAAAAACCCACTAAAATGTAAAGGAAATAGGCCTACTAAAATACAGTGCTAAATATGATTGTGTATGCAAGATGAGGTCCTATGACTTTCTGTAAGTTAAATAAACTTTATAAGCCGATTATTTTGTACTGTGCCCATACCTAAATTGTGATGAGGACCAGCTGTAGGTAATATATCTATCTGTATAGTTTGTGTGCATGATGTCACCACAGTAATAAGAGGGTTCCCATCAAACTTCTTTTCACAGTATCAAAACAATATTTTCTGATCTGAATATTAAGCTTCATAGGTTCCATTTTAATATTCCCTTTGCTTCTTTAATCAAGTACTAAAGCCTGTCTGTTGTTAATTAGCTATTCAAGAATTTGATATTCAACATAGGCTACATAAAATTCCCATGTAGATATAAAATCTCAGTGCTTTTATTAAGCAAGTCTTCCCCTCAAGGAATCTCTTTCCCATGTCAAAAATGGGATTAAAGTCCATACTTTGATGCAGGTTTAGCATAGGCATATACCCAAAATGTTATTTACACTCTTTTTTAATCACACTATCATACTTGTAAAGAACACTTTCATAATGTTGGATAAACCTTCTAAAATCCATTTGTCAGTATTGTGTTTTTTTTATGAATACTGGTTTTTAAAAAGGCAAGGAGGATATAGCTTTTTAAAATGCAGGACAGGGATGTGAAGAATTATACTTCTTAAGATTTGTAATTATGATAATTTTCTTTATCCACTATGGACCACCCTCCCCTGGGAACTGACACACAAATACTGAAGAGAAACCATTACTATGCCCACTTTCCAATTCACATTTTCTGTGTTACAGGTTCTTTAGTCACAACCCCAATTTCTGTCCTGTCTTGTACCTGGAAAGATCTCATTTATAACCACGATGTTCCACAGTAATTACTAACAGAGAACTACAGTGTCCCTATTTTGCTCCCAGGGCTCATTTGCATGTTAATTATCATTAGCAACACAGGAAAACAAGTCATGGCAGTTAAATAAGAAACTGTATCTTTCATTTCTCCTCCACCATGGTTTCAGATGACTACCATTGTATTTTTTGACACCACATACATAGGGAAGAGACTAAAATCAAAAACAAAGCGATATCAGTTGCATACAGAAATAGTTCATTTTGCTCTGTAAAACTGATAACTAAATAAGTTCCACTAATCCTCCAAGGAAGAGATAGAGAAAGCTTTGTTAAAATTATTGATGCAACCCCGAGTATTAAACTTAATTTTTAATATACTCATATTGATTTTGTTTATTTGCAATTATAACAACCTCCAGATCGATGGGTCATATTATATATTACATTTTTGCCAATTCTGGTTGGTAAATGACCAGTGTCGGGAGGGTCACTTTTGAAATGGAATAGGTTACAGATTACTAGTTATCCAGTTAAAAATTTAATAAGTTACATAACTATTTTAATGACTCCATCAAAGTAATGTAACTTGACATTTGATTACTTTTTTAAAAATTAATTTTCGAACACATGTTTTAAACAAGGCAGTGAAGCTGAAAAGACCTAAAAACATAAGTTCATAAGTGTTGCGCTCAAATTAGTCTCAACTTGTGTTGTCCAAAAAATATGCCAAAAGAAGGCATTCCTGCCAGCTACAGAATGTTTTATTCAACATATAAACTTTTTACTGAAGACATTTTTTTTCATACGTAACCCTTTTGTAATCACATTTCGATCAGAAACTGCAATTTAATTACATATTTTTTTTCTCAGTAACTGTAACTGATTACAATTACATTTATTTTGTGATTTAATTTATTTAACTCGTTACTCCCTAACACTGTGAATGACCTACATTTGCACAGTCAAATGCTTTTTGTTTTGTAACTTAAAAGTTTCATGAACTTTGATAACAGAAAACATATTATTTATCATAAAACTGTGATGACCTTCAGAATAAAAGTCTTTAGTTTTAACATGTGTTATGCATTTCCAGGTTACACCGAGTGGGAATCCATAAAGGATCACTTCTTAATGCTGGGCGGAGGCCACTGGAGATTTGCAAGACAGGTAAGACAAGTGATTTGCTTGTTGTTGACATTTCACAAAAGGGTTACTTGTATGTAATGTATTCTACATAGGATATTTATCAGGAAATATTTGTATGTCCCTTTCTTTATGATGATGATAATCAAAAATGACCCCTTGGCACCTGAAATGAGTCCTTTTTCAGGAAATGGCAGGGGTTCAGTGCTAGAGTTGAAGTGTGTCTGAAAATTATTTTCTTTCGCCACAAGATGGCGACAGAATACTATTTAGGAGCCATTTCATACAGTGAAAAGGCTGCTTTGCCAGAGTAGAGCACATACATAGTATGTAATTGTAGGTCTTTCTCTATGCAGCAGGTGGGTGGAGAATATTTATTCTGTAACAGAATTGGCCCTTTTAAACTTGGATTAATTTTGAGTAGTATTGTTGGGAAATATCCCTGATTATTTGTTTTTTTATTGTCAGAAGTGAAGTTTCTTCTTTTAGCTAAAAGCAGTCAATGAGCTGTGATGTCATTTATATATGTTCACTGGGGCTAGATTTAAAACCCTTCTGAGTTAAGCATTGGCACTGGTCGTGCTGAAGAATTATAGTAATTTTTCTTGCATTCCTTTGCTGTTACTGTGTTATACTCTCATTTATATTGTTGGATAACCATATAGGGTCATAGAAGCTTCTTTTTCATGACGTTCATTTCTGGTTTACCTTAATCAGATGCAGTGTGTGTGGGCATGTGATGCTGTTGTTGCTCTGACAAAATGGATGTGTCAGAAAACGGCTTTATTCTAGAGAAACACAAAAACCTGTGTTGTCGTCAAACAGGTTTCCTTTGACATGAAACAGCCAGTGTCTGCCTAAGCCTCGGACACCAGCAGGTGTGAGGTTTCCAATCCCTGCGCTGAACCCAACAAGCAGTAATGCTGAACAAATGTAACCTTTCAGCCTCTCCTGTGCTGCGATGAGATGTTTTTGGCACTCTGTAGAATTCCTGGATGGCTCTGTCTGACTTGGCTTTGACCCTCGCCCATCTGTTACCATGTCCGGGGTTAGAGGACTACTGAATGCTACACATGCTGTTTGCCTCAGGGTGTGGGTAAAATGTTTTGGATGTGAGATGTGTGAGGTGGATGTTGTGATGGACTGTGAGGGTAGACATTTGGCTTGTGCGTGGACCTTTCAAGTTCAAGCACAGTTGAACCAACTGTATTTGCAATATGTCGTGCATCGGCTGTTCTCTTTACAAGCACAGTTTCAAAATTGCTTGTAAAGATGAATTAATTTGTAAGTTCCCGGTGTAGTAATAGCAGTTTCTAAATAAAGTGACAACTGACATCCAAGTTCAGCTATGTAGAAGGACAAATGGAAAAAAGAAATGCAGTTTCCTTCATTAAGTGCTTCTCGTTGCCACTCCAGTATTGGTAAGGGCTTTCTGGCTGGGGTGGGTTTGCTTTTGGTAAATGGAGTTTAAATATAGCTCAGGGCAGAAGCTGTTAAGTGGCCCTGCTGCACCAGCTCTGTCAATACATATGACCAGTGTTGAGCACCACTTTGGTTTCTGAAGAACATGATTTTACCTGTGCCAAGTGTCAACCGCAGTGACTTCATGCCAGACATCCTCCAAGTCGCCCATAGCCTTTCACTTTGCACTCCTGGGTGTGCTAATCACCTCCTTCAAATGGGGCCATGAGATCACAATCACATTTTCTTGTTGTAAAAGAGCACTGTGAATGAAAAGAGCTGCAGGTGTGACGTTGTGTTAGTGACATTAAATGTATTCACTTGTCACCTCCTTGACTTTGCGCACTTTTCCAAACGGGATTATTGGCTGAGGAGATCCCGTTGTAACAATTCAGTAATTTACAATATTGAAGTTTTATTCGCTTTCATGTGCCAATGTGTAATTCACTTTTTTTTTTGTTCTTGTTCTTTTTTTATTGTTATTTTTATTAAATGCTCTACTCAGTCTGATCTTTAGTAGTTTCAGCACTGCGCACATGACATGGTAGCAGGTCTGTTTTTGCTTTTATTCAATGATCCACCAGCATAGGCTGGGGATTTGGGAGTACCATGTGCTGCCAGTGGACAGCAGTCGTACAGGCAGAAAATCAAACTTTAATATCAGCACAGTGGAAATGGACAGCATTGGAAATATTAGTTTTGACTTTAAGTTGTGCAGTTTAACAAGGGGTACCGTGGGGCAACGCACTATTAAAGTGTTACAGTCTAGGGGGAAAATAGTACCTTTATCGACATGGGCTGAGTGGCCTTGCTGATGTCATCATCACCCTATGTTCGTGTATGTACAATGAGGCAGACTCTTCCCGTGTGGGCATCAGGGGACAAAGTGGTCTTTATGCAGTGTGCCGAGCTGCAAGGCAGAAACATTGTTGAGCAGTAAAACATTCTGTAACCAAAACCACATGTTCCAGAGTGGAGGACAGACAAACATAGGCAGCCTCAGCAGCTCCACATCAGGAGTTGGTGCCCTATCATCAGGGGCTCCTTTTTGACTCCAATGCAACACCCTCGTTCAACATTGTGCATTTTATATGTATCAGGAAACTCAAATCAAGAACAGGTTGTCCCTGACAAAAATGCTGTGGGATGATGCAAATAGGTGTCTGAGGGAAGAGAACAAAGTTTTGGTTTGACACATTTTAAATACAACTGAACATGCTGCTGAACACTTGAACATTTCTTCAGCAGATGTTTAAAATGTCTTTCTTTGCCAACAGTGCATGGCTCACAGACAGGGACATGCCAAACATCACTGCCAATCAGCCATGGAATCACTGCATCAAGGACACAATTACTGAGCCAATACGAGACAAAATTTTATTAGTTTGTGGGCAAAGAGCATTTGACTTAAGTTGACAGCATGCCATATCAAATATCAAATATGTGAATTTCATATTTCAGGATTAAGCCTTAACACCACTTTAAAATGTGTAGTCTGCCATTGTAATCATACACATTTTTATGTTCAGTTCAGCAAATATCTCCATACAGTCAGTCAGCTGTCCGTTCTGTGTGTGTGCTAAAAAATAAAGTTGGTGTTCATCACAGCAGCTGCTGCCCAAAGCACAGTTGCTTTTTGGTGTAATAAAAAGTTTCTATTTTCTTCATTGTAGCAACTTTACAGAATAGGGTAAGGGAGTAACGTTTTGGTCAAAGAGGGAGAGAGATGGAGAGCTAGCAGAAAGACAGACGGAAAGATCAGATTTTTTCTTTTTTCTTTTTAATGTCCCTGACTCATGATTCATTTTATTATTTCTACCAGTTATGTCTATTCTATTTTCTATAATGGTCTAATGGTGCCTAAGGTAGTTGTGCTTCCTCTTAAATTTAAATAGTTCACCCTTATAATTATAATTGATGATCATTACCTGTTTTGATGCCCCCTTTGTTACTTATTAGTACGTAGCGGCAGCGCTGGCTTTCATGCGCAGCACTGGCTCTGCAAATAGGACACAAACAAAGTGGCCTGGACCGAGCCACATAACATTATGCCAACCACTCTCCCTCATCCACGTCTATGCCCATAAGGGACATAGTTACGCCGTGATTGTAATGGAAAAACATAAATAACATTGGAGATATTACTGGAGCCTCTGATGGAGCATTGACAGGGATGTGTTTGTTTTGTTCTTTCTCCAGAATCACAGACTCCACCTTTAGCCCAGAATGGTTAATTCTAAATCAAATAAAATTTCAATAGCCATTTTAATGCAAGATCGCAGTCTTTTATATCAAACGCAGATTGTTGATGTAAAACACAAGTGGCTGGAACAAGACCAGCTTTGTTGAGATGCAATTAAAAGTGAAGACGCATCCACAATAGCAGAGAAGGCTATTTAAACATGTCACAGAAAAGTAACTTAGTGATGACGAAGCCTGTCTAACATCACCTCAGCTCGTTTGGAGGCTGTCGGGTGGGCTGTTGGCCCAACTCTTAAGATGGCCCATATCAGTCACGGCACAGCTTGGCGCTGTAACTAACAATGGAAATGCAAATCGACCCACCATTGTTTGGCTTGCGGCAGCCAAAAGTGCCAATCGAGAAAACCTACAAAAGAGCAGTTTTGCTCGTAAAGTTGTTGATATTAGTTTCAAGCAAATGAGGGGGAAAAAGCAAGTAATAGCAAAGGTGATTTGATAAAAACTTTTTCCATAGCCTCTTTGCATCTTTAGGCTTTTAATTTTGTTCTCTCAATAACCGCAGTGGATAACTGTTACCAGAGCTACTGTGTTTGCTTAATGGCGGCGGCTTAAACTATTGGAAAACTTGTCAGTTGTGGTGTTTTCCTTCATAAAACTGATGTGCAGGCTGGAGCTGCTGATTCACTTCTGTTGTTCAGTGTTTTATTTCCATTCTTCTCCCAGTCCAATAAAGTTTTACAATTCCCCCTCAGAGCTCTTACTGAATGTGCAGTGTGATAATTAGCAAGTTGGTAGGAGTTCATTTTCAATTGATTCCCCACCCCTCTCTGATCATTAGGTGCTCTGTCTTGAAATGCTTAAAACTGCTGCTGCCTCCCTAGGAGGTCAGTCCTAATTAAAGGGACAGTGTGCCACATTAGCCATGCACGGAGTCAAGCCGGCAACAGAGTTTAGATCAGTCAGCCCCCAAGGTTAAGACTGAACCCTTGACCCAGACCCAGTGCCCTCATTTCCCTCTACCTTCTGATGCTTGCTTATACCTTTTTAACTTGGCTTAGCTGAATGCCTGCACACTTAACTTGAACAAGGACCAAACTATACGTGTGTTTCCATCCACCTCTTTACATGTACTTGTTTTTAATTTGTAAATTTGAGTAGAAATGCCAAACATTTGAAAAAATCTGGAAATACTCGCAATAAAGATGTTACACTTAGGGGAGGTGGAAAAGTTGGTGTATCAACAAAAATTAAATGTGACTGAGTGCAATGGAAACAGATTTAGTGGATAAAAGATGAAGGAAATGCTGTACAGTCATGATGTACTGTCATTGCATAGGTCGCTGCATTCTCTCTTTGTTATCCCTGAATGGCTCTTGACACACATGTACACACAGGGCTGTTACCAGAACTCTATCCAAGAGCACATAGCTGTAATATTAGTTTTTCAAATCTCTTTTTTGCCATTGTCCAGTGTGTTCTCTGTTGTTATACATCCATTGTTTTCCTTTGTTTAAAATTTGACTGGTGCTCTTTTTAATGACTTCATCCTGTTGTGGCCTCCTATTCTACAGTGGCACCTGACTGGAGAATTAGCACCACCCAATGCTTATACTGGTGAACCAACTCAATATTTGCATAACAGTAGTGGATGAAAAAGTGCATAGATTTTCATTTTCTTTGGCTGATTTTCTTGAAATCTGATGGAAATCCAACCTATGTCTGATTTTGTTTCTCTCAGATTGTTTTCCAATACTTCTTCTCAGCTCAGATTTGTTGTTTGTAGTTATTTCATGATGATTCTGTTTAGATTATTTTTTTTAGCCTTGGTTGGTGTGGCTGTGTCAGTGTCTTATTTGTGTTTGAGGGCTGTGAGGCGGATAGCAATTAAAAAGCAGATGTTGCTTACTGAACTGTGTATGCAAATTATTAACTGATAAATGCAAATTCCCTGGCTGTGTGACAAGCTCTTTAGTAGACTATAAATAATTTCTGGAGTTAAAACAGCCTTGAACTTCTTCAGTTACAGGGCCAGTCTAATGAATTTGTGATTGTTAATATATGTCTTTATCTGCTTCAGCTAAGACCGATAATGGTTTCTTTTGAAGTGCCGGAGCTGTGTGTCAGGGGCCATGTTTGTGTTATTGCAGATCCTCTGAGAGCCCATTGTTTGGAGACCTCACAGGTTCCTCCTAATCTAATTGGCCATGGATGTCCTGGCTCAGGACCTTTCTCCATGCTCTGGGGATTGACAGAGCTGTTCATGGCTCGAAAAGTCACTTGTCCAAATACAGCCTTGTTTAATTACAGGAGGGGGCTGCATGCGTATCACCGCACTCAACCACCCCCCCAAACCCAAAAAATGCCCAGTCTAACTCCTTTCAGACTAGATATTCAACTCCACCTCCAAAAGAATCTCTATCCAAATAGGAACAGGATTTAGGTCTCCTCTCCTCCTTATCCCAAAGCCCTTAAGCACCCTCCACTTCTCCTCCATTCACTTTCACTTTGCCAGTGACATACCTCCCAGTGGTTCTCCATCCAGTATAAACACAAAGAGATCCTCCTATGCTATTACTTACACCGCGCTTCCCTGATCCTCACCCCCAACACCGCCCCCACACCCTCCCATCCCCAGCCAATCCCTGACCACCTCAGCCTCCACCTCTATATTCCGAATTGCCAATCCCAATCTAATTTATGGAATATTTTGGAGGTAACCGTATACGGCGGCAGGGGAGATAACATCTCCAGGCCCCTGTGAAGGACAGGAACTCGGCAGTGTGTGCTTAATAACATAAACTGCTGAAAAAGGGCCCGGGCCGGTGCATTGGCAGAGGAGCAGGCCGGTGAGACGGATAGAGAGAGAGCAGAGAGAGGGGACCCAGTGTTCTGGGGTGGGGTGGGGGTAATTGAGACCATGTGAGCCTCCCCCAGTGAAGGGATTAGAGAAGAAACGGAACTCTCTCAGCCCCGAGATCGCTTTCAATTAGATGCGCCCAGAGCAAGGGTACTGGGGAGACAGGGAGGGTGAGAGACCAGCGTGGCCCAAAACGTCTGGGCAAAGGAGGGAGGAAAGGTGAAAGAGAAGTTAGGGTCATGTTCCCACCTCCTCCTCTTCCTGCGTGTCAGTGCCAAAGTCTGGGCTGTCCGGGTCATGTCTGTGTGTCGCAGTACAGCAGATCCATGTCGTAAGGGCGGACACATAACGACAGCATGGCTACCAGCTTATTTTTATGCATTTTTTTTGTTTTAACCGGCATTCATAGACAGTAGACAAAGCATATTTTCTCTCTCCACTGATGCTACGCTCTCAAATGTTCATGCTGATTTCATACTTTACCACAACAACTACTGTCTATCTTCCTCTGCTGTGGCCACTGAGCACAGCTCCACAGGAAGTACCGAGGGTTAAGTGCCTTGCTCAAGGGCACATCAGCACAACAGAACTTCTCAAACCTGATCATAGTGGTCAGAGAAATGACACCTACATTTGTTTCAATGCATACTGTCCAGAAAACCATCCTCTGGGCTCTGGAGCTCCCGAATGGAGCCTCAGTCTGGAGCTGCACTCCTCCAAGCAAACGGTCAGTTCTGCAGCTTGACTCTTGTCAATAAACTCGTTGATAACTTTTAGGTTAACTGTGTGATGTTAATAGTTAGTCCCGTCACTGTGTATGTGTGGGCAGAGGGACTGAGCATGAAATAAGACTTTAAAATTTTTAAAAAGTATTAAATAAAATAGAAAACCAATCTGTGGTGGTCAGTGTTGATATTGTGATATGTATGGGAAACACTGAGTTTTATATTTATTTATTTATTTCTAATTTCTTTATTGTCATTTCTCATAAAGCCCTCCTAAAAAATGAATGCCTGAATTCCAAATTTAAAACAAAAAGCTACCCAACAAACAAGTTTCCAGATTAGTGATTGGCATTTTAAGCACTAATGTAAAATTGAATGTAGGAATAGGAGTTTAAATTGATCGACAACAGAATAAAGCGCAATTTGAAATTAATTTATTGAACAACTAGGCTTTAATTAGCCTGTTAAAACATAAATTTAAAGTTAAGAGAAAAACAAGAAAAATCCACAGACTTTATGTTAAAGGTTAAATGAAGCACTGAAGGACTGTCTCCCGAGCCGCTGTCCTCCAAGTCAGCTGGCCTTCTGCCAGGCATGTGCTAACACAACAGCAGTGGCTAACACCCTGCTAACACCGAGCCTTTTAACAGTCCCAACAAACTCTCACTGACACCGAAACAGCTGAACTCTGTCATTACAGCCTTAATAACTGTTTGCCACGTCATGCTAACGGTAAACCCTGTTGATGTGTGTGTGCCTGTAGGTGGACTCTCACAAACTGTGACCCGGTGCAGAGGTCACACTCCCAATAGCAGTAGTAATGTTGATAGGAGGTGATGAGCGAAGCAATACACTGTATCAGTTATAAATGAGATTTTACACATTTTAAATAGTAAAAAAAAAATAAAAGTCATGTTAACATGTGGGTGATGGAGAGTATTCAATGCACTGAACAAATACTGACATGCAACAAGTACTAGAGTACTCGTACCCATTCCTAATCTGATTAGCTGAACATCTGGGTCCAGCCTTAATGCATACGCACACAAAAATAATCAGCCTTATACACTTATCTGTTAGTATTTAATCTTAATATTTTCACTTGCCTACTAATTAGTAGTGGAAGAAGTATTCAGATCCTTTATTTACATAAAAGTGCTAATACCCCATTGTAAAAATACTTTATAAGTAAAAGTCCTGCTTTGAAATTTTGCTTAAGTAAAAGCAATTGTATAATTTATTATTTTAAAAATAAGAAAAAAACATCCCAAAAACTCGAAACTATTAGAAAAAAAAAACCAAACCCCCTCAAAGTTATCAAAAATAGACCCCCCCCCCAAAAGACCCCAAACATTTATTAAAATTAATAGATAAATAATAAACGTGCAAAAAAATCATTCAGCAAAGTAAAGTAGTTAAATGTTTATCAAAATAGTTGGTAATTAATTTTCTGTCAACTGAATGTTTGATTGATTAATTGACTGATCACTGCCACAGTATTTGTATGAACTTTTAGGAAATTTAATATATAACAAAACCTCATATTTTATAAACTCTGCTCATGTTTCTATTCAAAAATCTTGATCTGTGAAGTAACTCAAGTGTTCAGATGAATGCAGTGAAATAAACAGTACATTATTTCCCCCTGAAATGTAATGGAATAAAAGTATCAAGTAACATGTACTTGGTTAGATTCCACCACTGATACTGACTTTTTTGTATGTAAAAGAAGTGGCTCCTAACACAGTGTGATTTAAATCAATGAGATGAGACTTCATCTCCAACCATCAGGAGCTGTCAGACTAAATCCTTTGGATATGTCACAGTGTCATCAGCCACAATCAGAGAAGGCGCATTCACAGTGGACCAGGTTTTCCATGCCAGTCTTATCACTTCCATTCCAGTCTGAGGACCTTAGAAAGCACAGATTTTACTCGTCTCGGGAAGTGGATTTTTTCAGCCATGACTGCACACACACACACACACACACACACACACACACACACACACACACACACACACACACACACACACACTGCAAGGTTAAACCCTGGTGTGTTTTGCAGCCATAATGTGTCTGCCTGATGACCATGAGCCGGCCCTATTAACATCATAGCTGTCATGCTTCAGTATTGATGAGTTACTGTACAAATGTGCATACCTTGTCTGTCTGTGGTTGAACGCATGGCTTTTTCTGTATTTTTGTACTTTCACAATGTATTACCAAATCGAGAAGGTCAAATTAAAAAGGTCATACAGGGAAAATGTGAAAGAAATTAGTTACGATAACTGTCTAAAACGTTTAATATTTTAAGGCAGTTGGAACAATTTAGCAGTTCACAACACATGATAATTCAGGTGGAGAACAGGAAAGCTAAAAAAAAGTGACCGTGTGCTGTGATGCGGAAAAACCCCTCACAGTATAAATTAGGTCATGTCTCAGTGAATGGTGAGTGACTTGCAGAAATACATCAGGTGTTTTTCTGATGAGGTGTGTATCTGAGATATCTGATGAGGGAGGTTAGGTTTTTATTTTCTTTAGGTTTTCTTTAACTGCTGCCCCTGCTGAGACTTTCATTGAGATGGGGCTGATCACATTACATAGCTAAATGTTGCAAAATGTTGCTAACAAACGCAGCGATGTACATATGCAGAAACGCATTGGAAATCAGATATTATGAGCGCTCTATATTTAGGTGATCAGTCTGAAACCTCCACAGATGTTGTAAATGGAGCCTTACAAGGCATCACTTCATTCCCTGTATTACCAGTGTAGAGTGCTGGCCTTTTGTATGAAATGCCACATCAGCCCCTCCTGTGTTTAGGTTTTCATTGGCACAGCCATCCAAAAGCCGTGATTGTTTAGAATTTGCTGTTTATTTTCACAGTGCCTAAATGTTTTAGAGAAAACCCCTCACCGTAAAAGACTGACAGTCCGAAATCTCTGTGTTATGCTTTCAGCATCATTTAACTCAAACTGAAGGGTTTATATGCGTGCAGCTCCATTCCTACAGTCTGCTCCTGTCTACTTTAAAAGCTGACTCCTATGGGCATTTGTGTATAATCTTCCAAAGGTCATAAACTCCCACTATACCTTACGAAGTGCTGCTACATTTAGAGGCTTTGGATATTTAACCACCAATAGTAAATGGAGCCAGTGCTTTAAGCTAGTGACAGTTGCATTTTTTTTTTGGCTTTTAAATAGAGACTTTAGTGTTTTTGCTGTTAAGCAGATATGTGAAAGACTTTTAAAACTTGAATCCAAGGCTGCCTGCTTAAGCTTGATTAAATTACTGAAAGGCCATTTCCAAAATTCCCTCCTATCATATGTCACAGAACAATACACAATAATATCTACATCTCACAGTTTTGCAAGTCTGGCCTTTTCTAAAAAACCGACCCACACCTGTCATGTAAAACAGTTGTCATTAAAGGGAAACATCAGAGGCTCTGCCATACAATATCGTGATACTTAAGTAATGATACAATATTATTCCAATTTTAAATGTGTCAGGATATGAGTATTGCAGTAAGAATTATATTGCGATTTATTACCTTTTTCTAAACTGCAAATTGTGTCCCCAAAGGAAAACTTTGTCAACAGTTGTGTTTATCTAATAAAATATCACTTAAGTCATTTGTATTGCATCAAATTGAATCAAGTGTACTGAAAAAGCAATTGGTTTTATTATTATACTATCAAGTTTAATTTGGATTTGTAATGTTAATAGTTTAAAATGTTTAAAAAAATGATACATTTTTCCCCACCCCTAGTCATAAAGACAAAAGACATTCTGGAAGTCAGACATGAGCAGATATATGGCTTTAATTGCCAATTGCAAAATTCAACTATTGCTTGACAAAAACGTCTTTTGTTCAGTCTTTTTTATTAAGATGGCAATTATCTAATTATAGTCATATGGGACAGCTCTGCGCTATGTTTTAGGGAGTCCAGGCTTGTTGTCTCAGGGTCTGTGGCTCCAGGCGGACCCATCCAGGAGGGGCGCTGAATACTGACCAATTTTCTGGTGGACTGATGGGTTAATGAACATTTTCTTGCAACCTCCCTGACTTTGAGGCCTTGATTTCTGCTCATGTTAGGGCAGTATAAAAAATCAACCTGCAGACTTCTTATTTTTGATACTATATGTAGTCCAGCACAGTAAACATCATGCCTTTTTTAATTTTTTTATCAATGTTTCTATTGATGTGTGTCACTGCAGTTGAGAACAGGAATGTGAATGGTTCACCCTGCTGTTTTTTTTTCTTGAGTGAATGTAGAAAAGTGGGGAAAATGTATTCATCAGTCTAAAATTAGGCTGCAATTACTGATTATTTTAACAGTTGAATAATCTGTCAAATTGATTATTGATTTTCTCAGCTAATTTATTACATGTTTGGTCTATAAAATGTCAAAAAGGTTCCCAGAGCCCATGATAGAGTCCTGTTTTGTCCACAACCCAAATGTATCCACTATTTTGTCATAGAGGAGTAAAAAATATACATATAATCGAATTTAAGAATCTGCTGTCAGAGAAATGTAACCTTTTTCCTTTTAAGAAAAGGAAGAAGAAGAATAGTTGACAGCTAATGGATAATTTGATTCATCATTGCAGCTCTAGTGTATAAGCCTATGCCTTGTTTTGGAGAAAAAAAATCCACTCTCACCCCCTCCGCACACAAAGGGATTAAGAAGAGTTGAATCATCGTTTGTTATAGCTGCACTAAAATCCTTTTCTCTTGTAATCTGTAAATATTAATCTACCAGTAGAGACAATGAGGAAAAAAAATCCCACTACATCCTAAGATATGAGGCCTTTTTTATTATTTAAACATGTGAAGATTATAGACTTTTGCGAGTTTACATTTCTCGTCCTGAGCTAAAAGGACAGACTGGGGAACCGTAAGTGTGCAGGGTGAAAGGCCAGAGTCATTGTCAGCCCCTATGAAGTAATTATGTGTTTGTGTTTATAGTATGTTGACTTCCCACTCTGTCTCCCTTCTGCACTCCATCTTTCTGCCTGACTCCCCCACCCCAGCCTCCTCCTCCCCCTCCTCCTCCTCCCTCCTCCTCCCTGTCTCCCTCTCTGTTCTTTGCACTAGTCGTCTCCCTCTGGGAAGAGGTGCCTGAGATGTTGGTTCGGCCATACATCTCTGTCAAAATCTCTATGAATAAATTAACCTTTTAAAGATTAGTCCACCCTAATACCTCAGGGTTTTTTAAACAGAAGAGCGGAGCCCCTCCAGCCCCCACCCGCTCTACGCCAAGCCTCACCAACTTGGTGTTAATAGTGGAATGAGAACTTTTAAAGGCACAGGGGTAATTTTTTCACTGACTGTACACCATGATAGGATTGTCATTACGTCCCTATTCATTTTTTTTTTTATGATTTTTACATTCTTCATGTTAATTTCTATTCTTTGATTTTAAAGCTATTGAGCTTGTGCATGGCAGCTTTACGAGATTTTCTCGGTTTGGAGCTGCACGTTGCATGTCACCCCCACCTTTTTTTTTTTTGTTTTAAATACACATGCTCATATTTTCAATGTATTTATCCATTATTGTTATCTCTAGAGATAACATTTCAGTCACCACCTTAATGTCACTGGCGCATGTGGCCACATTACTACTTACACCTTACTGAGGAGTTAGTCCACATCAGCAAATTGTAAACAAATCTCTAGTTAAATTGATTTACTTTATCTGAAAGGTACAGTGTGGATTCAGCGGGGTATTTTGGCAGTACTGGAATATAATGTAATAAGTACATTTTCTATAGTGTATAAACACCTGAAAATAACAATTGTTATGTTTGCTTTATAGAATGAGCTCTTCACATTGGATACAAGCGGGTTTTTGTTTATAGAGATTGTTATGTTGCAGCGCCATGTTTCTACAGTAGCCCAGAACAGACAAATCTTAACACTGGCTCTAAAAAGAACAGTTTCCATGTTTTCACGTCAGCCACCAGAAGTAGAAACTTTTGTGGATAATTTAGCTCCTGATAAAAACCTCATAAACAATGAACACTGAAAAAATTCTAGCCACTGGAAAGTTTCAGCTAGTTGCAATCTGCAATCCTCACTGCTACATACCACTAAATCCTAAACATTTTACACACTTCACTATTAAATTACATTAAAGTGAAAAGGAAAGTTCCAAAAAGTCAAAGCACGAAGCAGCTCAGCAGCAACTACTGTAATAGATGTTCACAAAAGACAGCTTGGGTAGAATTATTAAAATTAACATTTGCTTTCATATCCCATTACATTGTTTCAACAATGACAACACTAATGATGCTGGCTGATCTCTTGTGTGACTTGGCTTTCTTGACGAGGTAAATCTTCTTTTAACTTAAAATTGATAGACTCAATTATTTAGTAGGAGATAAAAAAAGATAGTCACCGTATGTGCTGCTGAACAGAAAATCTCCTACACATGACACTGAAGAGAGGACAAAATGCACCAAATTACATGAATGGCATTATAGTTTAAGATTAGTTTTCTGTGTTGCTGTCATGTACTGTAGGCATGAATTGTAATTATTCCCTGCAAGTGTGCCAGTGCCAAGTTTGTTGCTGATAAGATTTAAAGACAGAATAAACATTCAAACCTTCTGCTATGGCATAAACACTGTACTTCCTATTTAATGTTTGAGACAAGCTGTTTAGAGGAATTACATTTTGACGTTACTGTACTCACACATTTCATTTACACCATAGGAAGTAAATATTTGTTGCATGACAAAGCAGCAGTTCATTGGTAGATGAAGATACTTGTGTTTTTGCTAATGAAAACAAGAAGAATCAGATTTTATAGACAATTTAAACCCTCCAGTTGCACAAGTTTAAAAGTGTTTCCTACAATCTGTTTCAACACCGCTCTGGGAGAATGTCCAGTAACTCTCGTTGTTCCTTTACATAAAAACGTCTCCTTGAGTCCTGTAGTGAGATTGTGCCAAAAGCAGGGAGCAGTTGGATCGGACTCTCCCTGGCCTTTTTCAAAGACTTGGGCTATTTAGATGGGGAACAGCACCTGGAATGGCTCCAAGCACCCGTAGGCACTCAGCCTGAATGTATGTGACTTTGGCTTTGCAACATGCATGTTGATGCCCCAATATTCTGTGCTGCAGTCAATAAAGACAACTGCTGAGACGATGTTTGGTGCTTCTACTGCAGAACAAGACATTTTGTCATTGTTTTGGAAATGTAAAAAATTATGGCTTGCTGAAAAGCATATATTTTTTTAGCAACCAAACATAACAGTGGTCTCTTGTTGGCAATTGGGCCAGACCTATCCACCTAGGTTTTTCAAACAAATCAGGATAATTATGAAGAACAGGTTTTAGGTTGAAATTCCTTGAAAAATAAACCATTCTTGACTGAGAGAATATGACATGTATTGGCTATGTCACTGGTTTAAGGTTTCACTCTCAGGGCAGGCAGAGGCGTCTCCTGGACTTCCTGAGCTTTAACTTGTGCCAACTCATGTACTTGAGAGCTGGAGGTCCCCTCCTCCTTTATTTTTGGGTAGGGAGGGGGATGGATCAGTGAGGGAGGGGTGAAGGACAAGAGTTTCTCCATTCCTCCAGTCCTCCTGGTCCTCAGTCTCCCCTGTTCGACCTCATCACTCAATCTTCGTTTAGCCCCTGACATGTTTTAGCCGAGCACTCCTGGCCTAATTTATGTCTGTAAAGACAGGCTTGGCAAAGGGGAGCTTCCAGTAAAAGGCCACTGCCTAAGCCACTGACCCACACTGCGGCAAAGTGGCTAATTTAATTTCTTTTAGATGGGAGGAGGAAACGGTAATGTCTCTATTACCACGAAAAGAAAAAAAAATCTGCCATCTTGGAAAATTCGGGGCTACACAGATGTTCTCCTGGTTTTTTTCCCCCTGCCACATGCAGACTACTTGTGATGAGAGTCAAGAGGGTCACGCTGACCTTTGCAGGGAATCTGCAACGGTTGACAACATGTGGCTCCCTAATACACAAAACACATCCTCTTATAGTAGAGAGGCCAACACTGCAGAACACCGTCCAATTATCTTTGCTGGCCTCCAGACAAGTCTGGAGTGCCCTTGAGATTTATGGCCCAAATTCCCACGTCTAATGGTAAAGTAGAAGTTATTAACTTTTCAAAGTGAGTGTCTCTCATACCCATGCACCCATGTCCCTCTTAATTTTTGTGTCTGCATAAGCTTAGTTTAACTGCCTGATTAACAATGGCTATAGCTGCTCTACAGGCCACGGGATATGGGCAAAAAGTACTTTTATAGCTGTTTTTTTTTCTGTAGCTGATGATGTTTTATGCTACACCAGCAGTGCTTTAGTTTAAGTCTTTGTTCCTAAAGTCTTGAACCTGTAGACTAGAGGACCAGAAATGGATTGTTGCCTTACATCTGACACACACTAGTTTAGGGACAGCCCAGACTGGAATGGGAGGCAGTTCTAAGTTTTCCTCAGTAGGAGGCTCCAGAGATCACAGAATGCTCCTGTGTCTCACTGAGCCGAGGAGCACAGCCCATCTTTTGGTCTGCTGCCCTTCCCCTACGCTGCCAGACCCACAACAGCAGCAACAGTGCACATATGGAAATGCTTGATTTGATATAGTGTCATTTTACTTTGCAGAAATGAGTATATGCATGTTCTCCCCCTTTTGTGCAACCCGCCACCGCCACCACTGTAACCCACGGAGTGTGGAAATACGATCCAGGGTTACTACTAGGGCTGTTAAAAAAAGAACACACTTCTCATTAAATGATTATCTACTGCCACTAGACGATTATGATTTGGAGCTGGAAAAATCAGGAACTGTATAGCTGATAAGATGTTTTATAAAGCCTGCATAAAGGAACAAATTATACCTGATTTTTTTTTTTCTGAGGCCTGTTCATAGACACCTCAGCACAACACAGAGAATACCTGATAGAAAAAAAAATCAACGTTCATCAAGATTTTCCAAAATCTTTTAGGGAATATCTTGCATGCCACTACAGTGTTGTGTCAGTTCAAGGAATGAAAGGCATTTAAACTAGGTCAGTGGCGATTTAAAGAAAACAAAACAAAACAGTGATATCAAAAGGGTGAAGATAAATCATTAATTTGTCCTGTTTTCCCTTAAAACATAAATCTCCGGCACATAAATCATATTGTATTTTTAGGAACCGCAGACAGTGTCTGTGTTCTATTGTCTACAGTGTGCAGCTATTTTCGGCTGACGTCATTAAGACCTTGGACTGTGGCTCAGTTCTTAGGAGTTATTTTTAATTTAAATCCAACCTTTGTAATGTTATTTACTACAATATATGTATTTACAAAACATAAGCAGTGCAGCCATAGTTCCCTAATGCCAAGCCTTTAGGTTTCAGTGATTGTTCTCCATGCAGTATTTTTTGGAGGCAAACTACAACACTGTGACAGACTGAAAGCACTGATGTGCATTAGTGTTCTCGGTCTGTAAGCAGAAGGCTGCAGGGAAAATGTGTGTTTGGGGAGAATCCAGCATCCATAGAGTACAGTACAGCATAACCACCAGCCAAGTTCACTGAAGTCCAGAGGAGAAGGCAAGAAGTACAATGTTATGATGTAAGCCATCAAACCTTCGAAATAACGGTGCCAGTTGTGATTTCCTGAGATTTCCCAGAATTTTTTTTTCAAGCTGCTGGTAGTAAACTGCATTGCATTGTCAGGGAAATTTTGTTTTCCCCCCTTTTTGGGGCTGTTAGCTGTTGTGAGTGGAAAAAAGGTCCCTGCTCCAAGTGGTCAAATAACTGCAGCTTTTTCAGCTTCTGTGTACAGCCCGCCCGCTGAGATGTAAGCAAGGGGCCAGACAAAACCAAACAAAACAACAGTAAGCAGGCTCAACAGACTGGGTTGCCAATGCAGAGTCCGAGTAAACACAATGATGTTTTTTTTCCAAAAGTAATATCACCAGAGGGCCCTTTGTTTCAGTTAAAACAGTAGGGTTGAAATCTGAGAGATCCTTTGGCCTCTGAATATCTGTAAAAATATATGGTTAGCATTTATTGGACATTTTTTTCATCATAATTTATCACATTTTCCAAAGATGTACAATAACATTCTAGAGGTAAAGATGTGATTCTATAAATTTGTGGTGAAATCATATGTGCTCCTCTATAATCCACCTTGTTTGTTCAGAGAAGCATTTTCTCCTGAAGAATGTGCCAGGATTAATCCTGTGTGACCCCCACAGACAGGATTTTCTCTCCTGAGATGTCATGGGGAAAGCGAACAGAACACCTATCTGTTACCTTTTACAAAGAGAACCAGAGTTCCTCCTAACTGAACAAATGGACCTGTCTTGTGCGAAAGGGGGACAAAGGCATTCTCACTTTCAACACCCACGCCACTGCAGCCCCAGCCCCGACTGCTGCCTAAAGACCAGTAAAACTGTTCAAATGTTTCCTCCGCCCCAGAGTCTGGGCTAGTTCCCCTTAATCTCGCACTAGTTGAGACCTCAAGAGTCTGTCACCTTTCCTGTCACGCTCGGCTGCCTGCAGCCCATTGGCCGGCAGCAGATTTATTTCTCCCTGTCAGGGCCAATAGCGTGGCGATGTGGCTCAGCCCACTGTTTAGTTACAGTGACAAACATGCTGATTAGAGAGGCCCGGATGATGGATGGCTCCTCGCTGGAGAGCGGCCCGAGTTTTTAGCGGGTCATAATGGGCCTGACACTGCACAGCCCCTCTCTCTCTCTTTCTCCCTTTTCTTTCTGTCCTCTCCTGGCGGACAGACCCCTCCCCCACAGGTCACACTCAAAAGGTCAGGAGTTAACGGGCCAGCCTTTGCGTATTGCCGCCAAATCAAAATGACCCTGTTTGGAGTCATATTTGTAGACACTCCATCATCATCATGGCCACTGCGACACCTCTATTCCCTTCCTCCCCATGGCCTTTTCTCCTGTGACCACAAGCTCCCACGCGGGTAAATAGGAGGGTACACAACCCTGTTGGCTTATTTAAACTGCCGAGCCTTCTTGCTCACTTTTGTGCTGCTCGTGTGCACAATGCACACACAGACACACACACAGCAGCTCCATCCTTTAATGTGGGCTTTCTTATAGTGTTGTATTGAATTTATTTTTACCAATTGAATCGAGCACGTAGCTTGCAGAGTGTGTCGGGGAGTGTTTGGTATTGAGTCATGCTTGAGAGACTGTTCTATCTGGAAATATAGGTCTGCCACTTAATCCACTCTGAGGTCTGCAGCACTCAGACCTCTGCTGGAAGCTCGTGCCACTAAAACCTTTGGGATGATTTCACCGAGGAGTATTTCAGCTGACCTTGACATTGAGGCCAAGTTTCTTTCACTCTCTGCTACCTGGCTCACACTTTGCATATGTAATGATATATAAATATAAATATAAAATGGCAGAGCCTGAACTGGTGGCATTTTAACATTTGCTGTTAAACAGTCAATACATAACAGACCTTTTGTTCTTGAACTGCCACTTCAGTGAGAAGTAATGCGAGCCAGCAAGCTGGGTTTGTAACAGAGTTGCTGCATAGCTTTGAATGTGAAGGGCCAGATGTTTAACCTGAATAGTGATTTTAAATATGCGGCCAGTCAAATCCAAGAGATGGTTCTGGCTTAGCACTGTGGAGCCCAGGTCCTAGGGGCCACTTTTACCCTGAACATCAGGATGTTGTGCCCAGAGGCACGGTGCGGATGTGTGTGTGCGTGTGTGTATGTGTCTGTGAGAAGCTGGGAAAGTGCAGAGCAAGACAGCACCTCATTTGTATTCTTTTCGAAACAGATGCTCGGCTGCATTAACGACTTCTAACTAAAACATTCATAAAGTGTTATTGGATTTTTAGCAGTGGGGTTAAGAAGTATGACCTTGGAGGTCCGAAGGTTGCCAGCTCTTCTCTCTTGTTGCCCCCCCCCCCCCTGCATCCTCCCCTTTCCTCTCTCTCTCTGTTTGGACGCTCCGGTGACATCACAGCAGCTCCGCTTCAAATTGGATGCAGAGAGTGAGAAGTTCAGTGGTAGCCCAGGGCGGTGAATATTTTTCCATTTATTTAGGGGGGGTTGGTGGAGGGGAGCAGTAGGGGGGGAGCAGTACATGCAGACAAAAAGGGGCAGAATACATTACAGGTTAAGTAATAAGTAATCAAAATAGTACCCTCTGTGTGTACGCATACTCCACTCAATCTCATGGTTAAGTGAGCCATAGCTGTGCTTGGGTAGAATCCCCTTTGGACACCTGGCTATTTTGTGGAATAAATCAGAAAAGAGGTAGCGGGAATGTGAGAGGGGCAGAAAAAGTTAAAGGGAGCAACAATGATTGGTACCTTGCTTGTTTTATCATAGTATGCAGGCAGTACATTTGGCCAGCTGATGTAGAGACAGTCTCATAGCCTCAGACTGCGATTAATATTCTTTAACTATTATTAAACTGTTATTCGATTGCTTGTTGAATGTTTTAAATGTCTTGTTTCACGCTCGGCATCATTGAAAATGAGGGTCTCCCTCAGTGATTACCTGAGTCTTAAATAAAGGTTTGAATCACATAAGAATATTGGTAGCCTTCTTTCGTCTTCACCAGCTGTGACAATGTTGCAACAGTTGGTGTTGTTTTTGCCTTGTGAGTAAGGAGAGGGATCGAAACCTTGTTTTATTGAGGACCCAGTTCCGCTTTTTTCAAAACCTGAAAATCAAGAACGGGGGACACACAACCTCCACGGCCAAGCACATTAACATTTTGCGTCAAATTAAACCTAAATGCAGAACCTTCAACTGCCTTTTGGTTGAAATAACTCAAACTCTGTCAGCTGCTGCAGCCGACACAGTCACAAGTCAAATGTTGAAATCTGAGTTAAAATTGGCTGGATAAGAGTTAGCTCAATATACGAGGTTGCATAAGGTTTTATTGTAATGTGTTCAAGGTCAGCTCCGTAAAATGACCGGTAAATAAAACCTCATGATGATGTGTTCAGATGTAACATGAACACAAGAAAAGAAAATTTCGTTCAAGGAACTTGAATAAAACAGTTGTTTGAGTGAGAAATTTGTTTTCCCCAGCAATACAAAGTGGATAGTAGAGATGGAATTACAACCTGTTTAATGTCCTTTCATAAGCTGTAATCATCATATAACACCAAATTAAAGCTACTGATGCCAAGATTTTTAAAAGTAAAACTTTCAATTAAAATACAATAATATATTTCTTAATCGCTAAAACATGACTGAAAGTTACAGTAGACATTAACCAACACTTCAGTGTGAAAATTAAATGATTCCATTTATGTTAAAAACATATTTTTGACTTGCCTTTCCACCAAATAATAGACAAGTATAGATAGTGGTATCGATAAAGCCTTGGATCGTTAAGGAGTCTCGATAATGGTATCATTATTAATAAAAGTAAGCAATCCCCATCAACCAATCAGTAGACCGGCATAGAGGGCTTGTCACTCCCATGCTATCAGATATGTAGATTAAAATGCTAGTGATGCTTATTAGTTTCATTTTTAACCTCCACTGTTGGTTTGTGGTCAGTGTGAGACTTAGGTTCCATCACATTTCTCCCACTACTGTTAATAGACCAGTATGAGTCACCTCATTCCTTGGCCTGTCCCCCTGCCGATTGAATCTGTCTTTGTGCGCGTGTGTGCGCATGTGGTTTGTGTGGCCGCTCATGCATGTGTATATGTGGTGGAGAAAGAGGCCCGCAGAGAAATCCAGGAAATCCTAGGCTCTGGTCCCATTTCTTGAAAAGATATGTATTTTCTCTGAGTCTAGTGTGTTCTGCGCACTTTATGTGTTATGTGGCTTTTAGCCCGGGCCTGGAGGAAAGGCCATGTAGAGAGGAACTCATACTCAAACAGCCATTCGCAAAACGTATATCACATTACACAGCTTACGCTCTCTGAATCCAGCTAACACTCATGTAGCAGTTGTGGATCTAATCAGCAGATCGTTCCTGACATTAACGGCACGCCTTCAAAATGAATCTCAGAATAAGGCAAGTTGTGGATTGTGGACTGTGGCGTCTATGATCCGTTCTTATTTGCTCTCCTTAAACAACCTCTCAACAATAATATCTGGCAAAATGGATCGGTCATTGGATTGGCAAATCAGTCTGAAGGGCTGGACCCTCGTAACATAGCAAGTGTAATCTAGTGAGAGAGAAAGTGTTAAGCCACCATGAAATAGAGGTTAGGGTTTGATGCCAGGCCCAGTTTGTCTTGTCACCCTGCCAAACCATCTGTATAGACCAGTGAGAAAGTCAGAACCGAATTTGCTCTACTTTCATCCATCTTTAACTAAACCGACCAACCAGCGGGAGCAACCTACCAGTGGGACCCCACAGCCTCAACTGAATGTAGAAATCCTCAACAATGAAAAAGCCACTTTCAGCGAACATTCTCTGCAGATATGAATGCTGTGTGGTTACTATGGAGACAAAATATTTTTAACATTACGCAGTTGTTGTGCTGTATATGGATTCTTGCTGGAACTGATCTCTGTTATATTCCTGAAGAGATGTAGCCCAGAGACTGCTCATTAAACTGGCCACCCATGCAATAAACACATTAAACAAACCACAGATTAGAAAAGGCTGTCTTTTTGTTTTACCGGCCTCTCAGCAAAGAAACTGCCCAGTTTGAGATGGATTTGATGGCTCTTAATAGTGTCTGCCTCTTTTTAATAATGCTCGGTCTACAACGCTAGACTATGCTTTATTGGTCTGTTTGAGTCCGAGCGCAGGGCCATTAGCAGGGGCCAAAATGGCCCATAAAAGTTGGGCCAAGTCTAATTATGTGCCAGTCTTATAATATTAAGTATTTTGCAATGTGTCAACATTGCTCTGTAGTTGATATCAAGCTTACGTCTTTGTGGTAATTAACATAAAACAGTCAATAACTGGTCAGTCAATCTTGAATTTTCTCCTTTCAAAGACCTACACTGATGACTGAGCAAACCCTAAATTTTATTTCCTAATGGTCCAAGTTTTAACACGGGGTGGGGGGGTTCTTCACTGAGCTTTCAAGGTGGTGAACTTTATTTCACTTTAGAATTACATGCTTGGATGTGGAATGATTAGCATAATTGTCCCATGTTCACATATGGCTCGTATCGACAGTGGAGCAGAACTGCATATCAAAGAGGACTGCATAATCACCATAATTACAATTGAGGATGCAATTACTGATATTATTGCCATATTAGTGTTGATTCTGTTTTGCACACTCACCAAAGCTCAACAAAGAGAAGAGAAAAGGAAGAGGTTGTGCTGTACGTGAGCAGTATTTTTAACTGCTTGCCTCGGTGGCGTTAATTCTTAACCTCCACTGACACAGCTTCCTCGGCCTCTTCCTCAAGGTTAATATCTTTAATAAAAGTTAATATGTGGAAAAGCGAACACTCTGCTAGTCTGCCCCACCAGACTAAATTGGACTTCTCGCTGGGCCCGGCCTCTCTCTGTATCATTTTTTGGGTGACGTGTGACGAGCAGTAAATTGCTTTCTTATGCTGAACGTTCGCTCTGCAGACGGCCTTGCATTGTTTGTCTGACCTGCTTTGATTCAAAATCTCATAGCTGCGGCCTGGGGTTTGCTGGAAACTGCAGTTAGATAATATGTGTGCAAACCCTCTCATCACCTTACCGAACCCATCGCCTCCCCACCTGACCTCCTGTCAGCTGTTTGTGTCAGCCAAATTTCTCTGCAGACTTCTCCGAGGGCTGTTTTATTTCTCCTTTTCATTACGGCTCATTTTGGCACATCGGCAGAGATTTTGAGGTTTCTCAGGTCTGTTATACTGTGCATGAAAATGGCAAATGTGTTTTCCCTTCCCTTAAATTCGCTGTTAGTTGAAGACTTTGAGGTGAGATGGTACGGTGCCATGTTTTGCACCTCATTTCATTTACTTGGATGCCCTGAGGAGGAGGATTCAGGGTGCATGCCTACGTGCAAAATATGTACATAACGTGTAATGTGTTCTCTGTGTGTGATAAAATGACACACATTTGTATGTATGGGTATACCAAGCTTATTAAATTTTCTGTGTATCCGTATGTGTGCGCAGACAGATGTGCATGGAAGCGTAAAGGGAGCATACCTTGCGCGCAGCGACAGTCAAGGCCTTGGGCCATGTTTGCACTGGGTGACAATAACCCCTTTTATTCTGCTTCTGCCTTCACCAATGTTTTGATTTCTACTTAAAGTTTTATGTCAGTGCCCTCCCTCAAGGGTGCCATTACCTTGTATGCTAATAGAGCTATGCATATTCTATTACTGCTGTCAGGGCAAGATAAGGGACACATTCAGCAAAGGAGCACTTAGGGGCCAATGAACCCAGCGAGGGGTCCTGCTGCTCCTGCATTATCAGTCATCTTCACATCTGAATGGAGCTGGCTTATGGGCCTTCTCTTCCCTCTCCCTCTCTCTCTCTCTCTCTCTGCAGTAATGACTAAGGACTCTCTTCCGTAATAATCAGTCACTGGGAAACCGCCCGATCCCTATCTTACACACACCCAGACAGAGGCGACGTGCGCGCACACATACACACACATACACACACACATCGAAACCATGCACAGCTGCAGGCTCAATCTAAACCGACCACAAAGAATGCAAGTGCAGGGCAATAACACTAACACTGTCACACGGAGACAAACATGTCTCATTTGGGGTCAGTTTGGATGGGGCTAAGTAGGTCTTTATTTTCAGACTGACTGAAGTCTTCTCTCCCGCATAATGGTAATGAAGCCATATGGTATGTGGAATTGGATTACTAACAAATGTTCCATACCACCATCTTTCCCCTGGCTTTCTTTTTTGCTTCACAGCCCCCCCCTCCTCCTCCTCTCTCTCTCTCTCTCTCTCTCTCTCTTTCCCTCTCCCTCTCTCTCTCCCCTGTGTCGCTGTCCCCCAATAAAGCAGCCATTTCAAATTGGAACAGCATGTTGTCTAGGAGTGCGCACCTCATTTATAAGATTAAATTAAAAGCCAGCCATGCTCGGATAGCATTTTGTGATGATGAGAAGGAGGAGGGAGGTTATGGGAGCGGGGGAACTGTTTCAGCTGCACACAATCATCTTCCTGTCATGTGATTTGCTGGTTCCTGGTGGTGACACCTTCTTCCTGTCACCTGCTATGATGTGTCAAATGCCACACCTAAGACCTTAAAGCTAATGCATCCAGGGTTATGAGCTCTCGCAGTTTCTTTTAGTTTAGCCATACTTTTTTTTGAAACGTCATGGAAGCCTTCTTAACACGTGTTATAAAGTAGCTAAACATGGTTACAGGTTTGTGCCTTGTCACAGACACAATGTAATGATATATCACACTCTGAGCTTAAAGGGCCTTGCAAATTATGCTCTATAAATGGAAGAAAATCTCATTCTGTTCCCTACCTAAAAACAGATGAGCTTTTATTGAAAACGTGGAAGCGATTAGTTTAAGGGGCGTCTTTTAGTGTAATTCCCAAATGAAAGGAGCAGACCCTGTATTTATGAAGCCCGTAGCACAAAGAAGGGAGCTCTTAATGAGGCAATTAAGCGGAGGGGTCGAGAGACTTTGATCTAGAGCGCAGTGATTTTTACAAAAACATCGCACAGTGATAGATACTCATAACTCAGGGGACTTAATTGTGCTTAATTTGTTTGGAATAGGAATGTGCTTTCAATTAGAGTGTGGATTTGGACCCGTGTGTTTAAAGGAGGCTGTCAGGGAAAATTAAGAAGCAGTTTGGTTCCCCTCCTGTGTTACTGTTTTTTATCATGGCCAGAGAGAGAGGGAGAGAGGGAGAGGGAGAGAGGGAGTCAGCAGATAGACAGATGAAGAGACCAAACAGAAGGTAGAGAGGGGTAATTAGGCAACAAAAACAGACCCCTCAGAAGAAACCATGGATGAATGGATGGTTGAACAGGGCAGATGAGGGAACTGTTGCATGTCTCCCCGCTCTCTGTCTTAGCAATAAACAACAACTGTTCCTATAGCAAAACAAGAAATAATATCAACAGAACAACTATCTTTATGTTTATTTATTTTTTGTCATTTTGTCAATCTTGATGATGATGATGTTTCAGTCAAATGCGTATTTTGATATTTGATCAGGTTATAATTTTTGTACTGCACAATTATGTTGAGCACTATTTGGGGCTTTACCTGTTAGCTTGTGACTTTATGTATTTTAATATATCATATCACTATGCAGTGACAAGAAGCAGAATAACAATAATGCAAAACTCAATAGTACAATAGTATTTGGCACGTGTTTTAATGAAAACGTAGAATATCTTAATATCATAACGCATACATAAGTACATACATACTCACCTGCTCATATGAGTGTATTGAACAGAACCATTAATTAAACTGGCATCTATTGAAAGGCGTCATTTTATACTGTTGTTTGTCCTTCCGTTTGTCCCATTTTCGCAATATCTCAAAAACTCCTTAAGGGAATTTATTCCAATTTGGCATAAATGTTCACTTGAGGTCACTGATGAACTGATTAGATTTTGGTGGTCATAGGTCTGAGGTCAAAGGTCAAGTTTTCTTTTTGGTTATATTTGATTATATTGATTATATCAATATTATTTATATTAAATGCTATTAATTTATTTAAAAAAAAAAAACTTTCATACTACAAAGGAGGGACAGTTGCATAGATGAAAGAGTTGACTGATAAAGTTGGAAAGTTAAATGTATGTGTATCCAAAAAATTTTTTCTACAAGTTGGAAACATGGATTTCTGTGTCAACATTGTTTGCATGTTTCCATTGATTAGTTAACATTTAAAGAATTTACAGTGTTTCTTTTGAAGCTGACCCTCTGTCACTATCCAACACACCTTACGTACCATTTTTACAGATATTTAAGTAAAACTTTTTACAGATATTTGAAGAGTACAAGCAAAATTAGTCCTCCAACCCTTAAGATTGTTCGTTCATTAACTATTAAATAGACAATCAATATGCCTGAAATTTAAATATGGCAGACATAAATGCAACTTATTAATTTAAAGCAGCTATGGGAAGGGCATGTACTCCAGAGTGCCAAAAGTGTTGCAATGTAGGGGTCAGCAGACTATCAGCCTGGCCAATTATCGGTGCTAATATTTGGCATTTTGCCGACTATCTGTTTCAGCGTTTTATTTCAATGATCGCTGTTAAAATGAATGAAAGTGCATATTGCACTCAACCAGCACCAGGGAAGGCAGTCTGCAATACATGCAAAGAAAGTGTCAGCATGGGAGGAACTTCAACTTTATAAATACTCAGGAAGCGATTTTTATTACTACATTTTTTATTTAAATTTTCACAGAACTTTATAATAAAAAAAGTTGCAGGTAACTTGCTGTATATGATGTTGAAAGTTTCAGTACTGATTAAACAGTTGCTAAAGGCATGTAAACACAGTTTTGTGTTGGAGTTTATTATGTTCTAAATTCTAAATTTTGACAGAAATATTTTAATTTTTGTTGTAAATGCATATCGGTTCCAAATATTGGTTGTCGGGCTCTTTAGGTACTAATAATATGTATTGGTACTGGCCCTGAAAATCCAGTATCGGTTGGCCCCTAATGTAACAGTGAGAACCAATATTGCTGTGAAATTTGTAAGTAAGTCACCTATGCCAAAAGTGGATGAGGAAGTACTGACCAACTACTCACATAGATGCAATACTAAAAGCCATCTCCAGAAATCCCCAGAAAATTGATATTTGCATTTATGGATAAGGTGGGGTAACAATTTTTCATCTTTAAATTTTCTGAAAACTCCTATTCAGATCCAAATTCTTGCAGCATTTTTCTAATTCATGCTGTCACTCATCTTCCATTATGCTCTGAACTGCTGTTCAGGTGCTGCAATTTAGTGACTAGCAGCCTATTTCCAACAAGTGTCAGCCACTTCAGGAGATGAGCGTTGAGCCTCTTGTTGATTTACCTCTCTTGACCCCAGATGTGTGTGTGTGAGACTGAATGCGACGGTAAAGAATGGAGAGAGAGGAAGAGGAGAGTCTGCACCACGCTGACAGGCAGATGGTCTCTCTCGCTGTCTCCCGAGGTCTTCCACTTCACACCCCATTACACCTGCCTCTTCCCATCAGCGCGTTGTCTGTCATTCACTGCACTCTCTCTCTTTGCCCTTCTCCATCTCTCTCATCCTTACATGCTTGTCTGCTTGTTGGCTGCATGTCAAGTGTCAGGTGCAATCCCGACTGACTGATCCGCTGTGGCGTGTGCGTGGGTGTAAAACCAGTAAAGTGATGTCCCCCGCTCGCCCCCTCCCTTTCTCCCACATCCCTTGTCTGCCCCCAAAGCTGTCCGCATTGGTAAAGCTTCTGCTTGCTGAGAGGCCAGGAGGCCTACGGCAGTCTCCAAGGAGCTGTTAAGGTGAAATCCCCCCATAGCAAAGATACTTGGCAGCCATTTGCAGCCATCAGGGACAGAACCTCAACAGATCCACTGTTGAACTACCATTGATGGTGAGTCGTAGGCTGTGTCTCACAGGCCATTCATTAGTTGTAGTCTCCTTTTGACCAGATTGACAGGCCAGGTCTATAGTTTATATAGCTTCTTTTTTAAGATAACAAGTGATCTAGTAATGCCTTTCTATAAAGTAAGGAGACTTGAGAGGCAGGTTAAAAAAAGATATGATCAAAATTGAAGCAGTAGAGATAGAGATATCCTGTAGAAGTCCTAATATGAGTCAAGATCGACAAACCCAGAATCCCACGTTTCCCATAATGCAGCTTAAATAAACACCACCAGTTTGTGTCACACACTTTTTGGAGGCTCAAACCCCAGTCCAACTGACCCCTGGTCTGTGAGACCTGACAAAGCTCCTTTGGATCCTCAGATGACATTAATACAACTGTTTTTACAGAATAGCACTTCTTATGACAAGTAAATACACATGTAAAATCAATGGACTGGCTCTTTTAATAATGCTCCTTCAGATAATAATGCTATCATTACTCTACTTTATTTGGCTCTGTAAACATAATTTCACTTTTAATAGAATACATTAAGTGAATCTAATTTTTCTCCTCTGTTCAGTCTTCATCTATCACTCCTCCTTTATTACACTTGGCTGCTGTCCATTCATTTTCCATCCCTACAGAGCTATTTTTCTGCATCCCTCTGTTTTCCTATAGGTTTAATGAGAGGGGCAATGCTTTTTAGATCACACTCTCTGATGAAGTCTCAAATGACTTCTCTTCCACTTCCTCATTATTGTTCTCTTTATTAACTTCTTTAGCTTCCTGCACCTGTAGCATGCTGCCTCCGGCTCCTTGTGCTGATGCTAGCAACCAGCCAACATTTACCCTACTTTCCATCCAGAATAGGAGTCAGGATGACCAAATTAACAATTGGGTCTGATTATTGGGTTTCATGGAAGTACTGCTGGGCATTGTTTAAAAAAAATCTGATGCCACTACCTTTAAAGTGATTACTATACCAATAGAGTACTTCATTAGATACCCAAAATGTTGATGGAGTTGTGTCTATACTGTAAAACTTAAATTAATGACCTGGGCTTTTTTTTTGCTTCAGTCACGTTATCCTCTTAAAACAACCCAGATGACCACCAAGGTTTTTAGATGTTGATATTTAGTTGAATTAAGGTTGTGACCTTTGATGACCAAAGAAAGTGACGCTGCTGCTGAGTGTGAGCTCTGCACAAGGGAAAGTTGTAAGAGTCTGCCTGGCCGCCAGTTTGTAAATTCTTTTTATATCTCAATATAATTGTTACTTAATACAAATTGAGTGATGTCATTGTCATATTGTTATTTTAATTTTGTTCTGTTCTATATTTATATTTCATGTCTATGCACTGAAATTCTTAAGCAAATTCCTTTTCTGTGAAAACCGTCTTTGCAATAAGCCGGATTCTGATTCTGATATTTGAGTGTGTAAAAAGTTTTCTAATGATATATTGGCTAATACTGCGACGAAGCTACCTCAAACACATCTTTTTTGCATTTTTCTTATGTTGTCTTGTGAAATTGGCAGACATCTAGTCAGATATATTGCCATGCTTGATTTATTGGTTAACTGTAGTGAAAATGTCGGTTAAAAACGGTATAACTAGGTGGTGCTCACTGAACATAAATCAAAATAATGTTACTGCACTGCCTATTTCTAAAATGTTTCCAGAAACATATTTTAATACCCTATTTAGCTTTAATAGTGTGTTTGTGAACAGGAAGTGGGCGCCATCCTGCTTGCTGCACTGTAAAAATGGAGTCAGAAAAAAAACGATCAAGCGGTAAAACTAAGCAGTGCTGATCAAATATAAACCAAGATTCTGATACTGAGTTGCCTATTTCTCACATTACTTGTTTTCAGAAATTTTTTTTAGCCAACTGTTTAACTGTAATATGAGATCGCTGACTGCTATTTTTTCAAACGCAGCAGTTTGTGTGTGATGCCACCCACTGGGGGGGCATTTATTGATCTGCTGTGGCGTGATGCATTCCGGTAATTGTAGATTTTCTTCCTATTAAGCAAAAGTTTCAAGTATTTTTGCCTTTCAGCTGCAGAAATGGCCTTGTTTTATGTAAGGACTCTCTTTATATTGTTGTAATACTAATGACTGTCAAAAGGCCTTTGGTCATCACGTCACTGTGTTACGTTGCGCAAAATCTGTTACTTTTTTTTCTTATTTAGTTTCAACCCTCTAGCAGAGCAAGTGAGGTGTTAATGCTAATTACCTACCCTTTGGTGGGGTGAGGAAAGAAAGTCTCAGCGTTCTGAACATATTGTATGAGAACGGATGGAAGAGACAAAGATCAGTTCTTTGGATTGGGCCTTTAAAACTGCTAGTCGTTTATTAGATTCCTACCATAATACAGACAAGGTTCTCCAAATTGTTTGAATCATTGTCCCCCTGGATCAACGTATGCTAAAGATTTGCCAGCTAAGCAAAATCGCCCGAGCTGTTTCCTGCTTCTTTCTCTGCTGGCTTTATTGTAGAGGTAAACCTGGCCTCTCCAAAAAAAGAGCCTTTAATTAGCTTGAATAATAGCCATGCATGTGTGGACTTAATCCCTTTGGCCAGCGCTACTCCGTTAATGGTTTCCTTGTCACTCACCAGGCACTGCATAAAAGCACACTCTGCTTTTCACTCCTAACACCTTTCTTCTCTCTGCACCATCCCTCCTACCCAAGCCCACCACTCCTAGACCCAAGCATCCTTCCTCCATGGACCTCCTCTTTTATTCCCTCCCCCCATCCCTTGTCTTTTGATTGAGCCTTTGAATTATGATGAATCTGCCCCTTGTCTGGTGTAGGAGGTTATCCCACTTCTCCCTATCGAGAGAATAATGACTGATTTGCTACATTTGTGTTAACTACTCTGGTCAGTATTGTATACCTAAACATAAGCTGTTCTTTCCCCCCAACAAGGCAGTATTTTAAGTAATTTGATGTCACAAATTCAGACTAATAGTGGGGAAAAACTTGGGCTCACACACCTCCTCATTTATGGAAAGTTTGCCATGTAAAATGATATAACACCAGTGATAACCAGTGTTCTTAGAGCTGTTGAGTCAAACCTTCACTGTAGAGATTTAGATTCAGTGTGACAACTGACATTTAGTAAGCATTTATTATGCTCATGCTCCTGATCTTTGGATCAAATATGCTAAATGCAAGTGAGCTGGTCACACGCACATCGTAGCCTTTGCTCTTAGTCTATATTTTGGTCCTCTGACACCAGAGGTGACACCCTATAGAAGAGCACTCTACATCCAAAGAGTATTAAAATGTAAATCAATAAGAGATGGAGCATGGCAGTGCATTTTCATTGTTGGCGTTTTGTCTGGACTTCCAGTGCGTGACCTTCTCCAGAGGGAGACGAGGCACAGCTCACCAACATCACCAGGACTAATATTGAACTGGTTTGTCCTTTCTTGTAATTTTCTCTGTCTTTCTCCCTGTCAGGGTTGCAAATAGGAAGCACTTTATGTCATCGATTATTGGCAACATTAACAATGATTTAATTGATAAATAATGATTTAAGAAAAAATCTTTTGCTTATACTGAACAATACCAAATGCAATCTTCAATCAAAGCTCACAGCACCTAACTGTGCATTCTCTGACAGCATTGCAAGGCCTGTCAAACCTATGTAGATGTAGAGGCCTGGACGTATGAAACACATTGCATGTAACTAAATAGTGCTTTCCTGGCTTCATTTTTCAATTACACCATTGCGCTCTTTTTCCAGACCCCAAGATGGCCACCTCATCATAGAATAATTATATAGTGTCCTTAGTATGCTGATGCATGTTAGTGAAACACGCTTTCAAAATACACCATTCTACTGATGGCTAGAATGTTAAAGGAGAGTGCACATTGTTTTTATTTCACAAAAATATATTTATTTGATCAATTTAATGTCAAATGTTTGACCAAACTCTTAACGAGTGATTAATCAATTGTTGATTAATCATTATCATCCCTACTCCCTATCTGTCGGTTTGTATAGTCATGAGCTTATTTGTGTCTGTTTCTGAATGCCAAGAGGCAAACAGGCGCAGGTTTAACATTAAAAGACAAAAAATGGCTATTGATGTCTACCTCTGGTAGGGAAAAGACACTCTCCCCTGCAGTTCTACAGGCCCAGTATAAATCTTTTAAATTACAAATCAATAAATAGTTAATACAATAATAGGAATCTTTATAAATATTTAAGTAAGAGGACAGAGAGGTGGGGGCAGAAAGAGTGCACAAAGTAATGCCAGTGCATATGTGCAGATTATCAATGAAAAAACAAAGCAGAAGTAGGTCCACAATTTGTCTGCTTACTGCCTTTTAACTTTTGAATGTGTATTTTTCTTTACCTATAAGAGGATGTATGTGTGTATGTGCTCCTGAAGGCTAATCCATAATAGATGTGCACATGTGCGTGTAAAAAATGACAGCGTATGGCCAACTTTAACTGAAACTGATTAAATGTTTTAATGCTTGCACGTAGTGTATATCTCAAATCACATGCAATCAGCTTTGGAGCTACACCACTTTCTGTAAACACAGCAAGCCCAGCTTTGGCATTTAAACTGGCAGAGTATAAACAATAGTCATGTCTTAGCTGCACGCAGGGTGCTAACATGAACCAAATGCATCTGCTGACATTGTGTTTAAACACCATAACTGGGCAAAAGAAAACAGCGTAGATACCTTTTCAAAGCATACTGGCACATATATTCTCTACTCTGCTCTGCCTATTTATCCTCCCATCCTTCTATCTCTCTGACAGCCCTAACATGGTTCCCCCTCTCCGTCGGGAGTTAATTTGCCGTAACGTTCCCGCTGCACACTGTGATCACCTAGTGAATACCCCCATAATTCTCTCTGCCTCTGCCTCTCCCTCTCATCCACCCATGGAAATGACACCGAGGGGTTGACAGTTCAATTTACCCGTAACGGATGGCGGCTATCACGGCAGCACCCGTGCGCCAGCCCTTTCCTGTTGACTTTTATTTTTACCTGCCAAGAGAGAGATGCTGCTGGAGCACGTCCCGCCGTTCACCCCTCTAGACTCCAGCGGCGCCTCCTCTCCTCATCATCACTGCTGGTCCTCTGGGGAGAGATGCTGCCACTTGTTTATGTGACCCTGTCACTACCCCGCTACACATACACGCTCCTCTCCCCTGTGTATTTATCAAGCAAATTATTCCTCCATTGCCGCCCCTCCTCTCCTCATCTCCCTGTTCTTCATAACATAATGGAAGAGTTATTGATCTATATCTTTGCTCATGATGCCTCTCAGCTTGTTGTCGTTAGCCCCTCAGCATGCCATTGATATACCCCCCCCCCCCTCCTCTCTTCTTCTAAATGATTTTCTCCGTCCTCTCGCCTCTTTCCCATTATCCTGGTCCGCTTTACATAAATCCACCCGGTCATTAGATCCATCAGAAGCTAATGATCATCATCTTTTTTCCTCTGCTCCTGTCTCTTTTTTTCCAGTCACTCCCCATGGCTCTCTTTCTTTTGCCTTTACATGCACATCCATTCTGAAACACATGCAGTGTTATTTCCATGCCTGTGGAGATAAGACATACTGGTTTTCTAACCGTAAAATCCCCCCGTGTGGCATTAAGGTGATGAGCAATTGGATACGTTTACAACGCAACTGCTTTGTAATTGCAGTTTTACAGTATTCTATGATTAGAATATAATTAATATTAGCAGTAATATCTCCTAGACTAGCTGCAATGCTCTCTCGTACTCTATAGATATGTATGACTGGTTCCAAATCAACGTATATCACTTTTTGCAACAAAACTACGTGGTGTTACCAGGCCCCAAGGAAGTGTGCCAGGGCTCAAAGCCAATTTTTGTAGTGGCCAGAAAGTGTAATCACACCATAACATGACACCATTGGCCCACAACTTCTTCCCACGACTTACATTGCGAAAGGGACGTCTCGAAACCTATCCATCCATTTTCAACTGCTTAGTCAGGACTGGGTCGCGGGGGCAACAGGCTGAGCAAAGTAAATCGGTGAATACATTTTTTGAGTGTCACAACCCCTGCAGAATGGCTCATTTCATTATCCAGATTTTAATCATATGGTCCTATAACAATTGGAAAGTAAGAACACAACTCATAATGACTCACAATGTCCCCATTCAAGTTAACTTAGTTAATGTAGAAGTAGCCATCTCGGCAGGCGGCAGTCTCTTATGCGCCTTCTCTATTGCCACACAGCCACTTATTCAGGTAATTTAATTTGCAGCACTTAAACCATTTTTGGCTTAATCTGCCACTGAGCCATATTTGCAGTGTATGCTGCATTTTTTTTAATAAGAATTCAACATTGACTTCAGGATGCAAACACCCATTTCTTGGTTGAAAGCCCTGTGTTTGTTTTATCCACTATCCCTCCTGCTAACCTTATAGGAGCGTCTTCGATAATTGAACAACATTATGCAGACTTTTTTTTACCTTTTATGCTATGCTACCTTACTTCCTCCCTTGCTCCTGTAGTAATTACTATGGCCACTAGAGGGGACCGTCTTACAATAAACGCAAATATGGATCGTAATAGGCTGCTTGTACAGTCAACCTATGTGGTTGTTTCTTGGCGAGAGCGGACAGGCTAGATACATGTGCACACGCCTCTCTGCTCTCTTTCTCTGTCCCAAGGAGACGCTTCTTCATCCTGGCATAGCTGTCAGCCATAGAGGACGTCCATTTGTGTCATTCATTACCCTCCTGTCTCCCTTCGCTAATAATGAGCTTCACTTATTATAAAACATTTATAGCAAGGGGGTATATTCACTTTCTGCCCCTTCCCCCCCTTTCATCTCTCTTTCCATCCTCTGAAAAACATTAACATTTCTGATCTATAAAGTCAGTTTGGTCTTTGGAGTTGTGTCACAGCCTGCGCTACCATCCTGAGAGTGTGCCTGACAGATAAATAATGAGACAGAGACACATGTCGATCATTTGTAACCAGACAGTAGATGGCTGCCCCTCCCCTCATTGCTTGTAAAATGAGCTCATCTGTCCTTTTGATGATGCATGAGTGTCATAATGGGGAATCTGTGGCTATTGCTTTGTCATTGAGCAAAGTCAAGGCTGAGAGAAAGACTTGGAAGTAATGGTGCTATATTTTGAGTTTATAGTTTGTGACAGGCAGACAGGCAGATATAAAACCCTGTAGATTTCAATGTATAATCACAGACAGTGCTTCCCTGCCTCCAAACGTCCAATTTAAGTGCTGGCACTGAGGTGATACAAAGGTGGGCACACAGGGGTACACAGGTTTCCCTCTGCAATTTGATCTAATCAGAGTCTGATTCAAATTCAGTCAGGACACCATGTGAGAAAGGCTTTGAGCTGCTTGCCAATCAGCAGACTAGCAGCGAGAGGGGACATCCAGCACTTCTGCAGGAGACCCATGGTTTCTATAATCACTGAAACAGAATGAGAACTTTTGGGATAACAAGGCTCTTTTCTTCAACCTGCAGGGCGGCCATGACTTTTTCAAGGTTTATGTCATTCAAGTGATTCAGGAAATAACATTGTGTTAGTCCAGTGCATGGAATATTTTGGGCAATTAAATTCTAAATTTGGTGATGCCATAAGGTATTATAAAATAAAAAAATCCTGAAATCACTCATTGCTTTTACAGCATCAGTATTTTTTATCAGAAACCACTATGTAAGTTAAGAGTATGAACTGATATTAATTTATGATTACAGATTTTGTACTTAAGGGAGCGTAAATGTATATTTTACTCCAGCTCATAAATATGCCAGCAAGTTAATTTGTCACTATTAAGGCTTTCAGATGTCTGTAGAATGAATAAATATATAGAAATGGCAGGCTCATTCATCCCTTGATATGATGTCCTTGTGGATTAAGTTTAGCAATTACGAAAAGACATCTTTTGAAATTACTTTCGATCGAGCTGTTTCCAAATATTTGGCCGTACTACATTAAGTTTAATGAGTTATGGATTCATTAAGAGATTAAACGGTAAAACAAGACTACACTATTTGATTCAATTTTAAAAGTTAAAAGAACCAGTCGACTGATAAGCATGTATGCCATGCAGGAGGGAATAAACCACTGTTTTTCTGTGCCCCAGGGCAGCGATGTATTTCAGGTTGGGAGTTTTCAACATTATTTTATGACTGTAAAACCTAGAAATTCTAACACAGATCATTCAAGTAGCTACATAGAAATATCCATAGAAATTCTATCATTTTCCATATTAGATCAAGTACAACATGTGGCTTTAAATGGTCACATGTAATGGTATACTATGCAGGATATTTCAAAGAACTTAAATGGATATTTCTATGTAGCTCCTAGAATTATCAGTGTTAGAATTTCTAGGTTTTACAGTAAATGCAAACATCTTTGCAAATGTCTATTTTTGTAAAGAAGCAATATTTAGAGAGTGCACTGGCTACAATGTTATGTAAGATGTCGTAGTGGTCAATTACAAGCCTGTAAAGTCAAAATGGCTGTTTAGAAACCAAGTTTAGTGCTTAATAATTGTCTCACTCTCACTAAATACAGTATTGAATCTTTTTACTTAAACCTCATCTATGTTAAAAAATACTTTTATATAATGAATACTTAACCATATACAATATTATGAATTACTACTACTACTTTAAAAGCACATGAGATGCTTGTTTTCCAATATAGATCAATGAGAAAACAATGTCAAATTGCATGTGTGTGCGTTAGTATGTGTGTGTGTGTTATGCAAGGTTATTATCAACCTGAGAGGGGAAGAAATCCCCACTCAGCACCCAGCGAGCCTTAAACTGCAGTCATAGCACTGTACTGTAATGGGAGAGAGAGAGAGACCTGGAAAAAGTGAATTTTCAGCAGATTTTAGGCAAAACATTCCTTCTTCTGCTTCCTCTGTCAGCTTTGTTTAAACATTATGGCCTGCCTGTCCTGAGCAGCAGGCCATTTGAATATTTAAGCAGAAGAAGAGGATGAAATGCATCCCCAACAAAGCCGTGGTTAATGTTTAAAGAGAAAATAATGGAAACACAATGTCGGGATCACACCAGAGAGAATCAAAAATGTGTTTTATTACCGGGGAATATGACTAAATAATATATTAGATGTGCATGTTTTACATCATTGTGAATATTGAAACACCACTGAATGGGTGGAATGTATACAAGGTGGTGACAACCGTGAGCTTCTGCAGAGACAAGTAAACAAACAAGCAAACAAGATGTTTTAATGGATGGCGGTGAATGTTTGATAATGGATTCGAGACTACCTGTACACGCTTTTCTACACAAAAGGACTGTGACAGTTTTGCTTGCCTGTGTTTTTTTAGTGATGTTTCACTAATCTTAATGTATTTTCGAAGCCCGCTTTGCAGCGCTCACACAGGTAGGCTTGCTCATCTGTGAACATTGCATCAGAAATTCATGTGTTTCCAACTTTTCAAGGCAGAGGTGCATACACAAATGATGCTAAAACACAGTCTTCCTAATAATAACCACTAGGAAGAAAATTCCTCACAATTATTTCTACTTCTGGTTTAACTCCATTCAACTCACGATGACCTTTAGTCTTATTTTCTACTGTGTGTTGTGTCCATTCCTACCCAAGCAGAACCGAACTTTAACAAACATGCCTGCAGAGTAATCAGCAGCACTGTCTGTGAAGTGCTCAGGAAGGTCAGAGCACTCTGGCTGCCCTGAGGACAACACTAAAGTCATTCAAGCCTGTTTTAGTGTCTGGACACCCTGATACTCACACACAGCTTAAGTTTGACCCGTGGCACTGAAACTGAGTACAAGCCTGTGGTCTCTGATCACTCATATGATGTCCTTGGCTTTAGGTTTGGCCAAGAGTATCACAGTATTTATATACACTTTGCACTCTACGACCATGGCCTCCAGCCATAGCAGTATCGTTCTATAAAATGACAAATAACTAGCACAAATATAATCCCTCTCAATCATTACAAATTTATTCACAAATAGGGGCCAAAAGTTGCTGGGCGAGGTGGTGGGGATTTTTGTGTGTCTTTACGCAGGGGCCCATGATCTTAAAATTTGTCCATGTCAAAAGTTTAAATTTAGGAATAAGGAAGGCCTGCCAAATGTCCGAGTCAAAGCAAGTGGGGAGCTTTGCCTAAAATCTGTATGTTAATCTGTACAGTCTTTATAATGACTTGTGAGAAGCATGCATGTTTAAAGGAATCAGGCTTGTGACAAAAAAACAGGATCATCAATGCAGATTTAATACAGGGCTGACTGAAGTTAAAGCCCCGGGCACTAGGGGGAGCAAGTCTATTAGAAGTACTCTGTACAGAAGACTGCTGTGTCGGAGTCCTGTTATGAGAAGGCTGGAATGGGAGACACTGTGGTGAATTTGTGGTGGTTACTGTGGTGAATTAATTTAAAACTAATTTATCATCTGTTTTAAATTCATTACCATTTCACTATCAAAACATGCCATCGATTATTTCTTTAAAATGCAAGAGACGGTGCCACAGCAGACACTTAACAGGTATTATTTTCTCACAAATATGCCCCTTCCACTTTTCAGTCAAAGCAGCCGCAGCGAGTTAAAACTCAAAGCGATGCCCTGCAGGATGTTAAATGCTGACCCAGGGAGAAAACAGACGTTAGCTTTGGCTGTGAGTGTTTAACTCTCACCAGTCAGGTCTAAAAATAATCTGCACTGTCCAAGAACATGGAAAGAAAGGGAGGTGCAAGAAAACCGAGGCAACAAAATGGTGTCATTATTTTTTATAGTTTGCTAAGGAAACACTAATAAGCCGTAGCTGGTAAACCATACCTGTAATTAGATGAGAGTAGAGGTAGGGCATGCTATTTATTGGTGAGCTATATAATGTCAGGTTGTGGTTTGGGTTCCCACATCTTCACTGGGACAGTTGAGGTTGCGTTTGGTGAGGCTTTTTTTTAATGCCTGTGCCAGGAGGAGATACTTTTCTTCCTTCTAGTGGTTTAACCTGCCTGGGACACCACCAAGTTAGAGGAATTTGTTTCCAATACGGTCTTCATACTGTACCTCTGCAACTGCAGTCACTCCGCACTTTACACTTGTATATATGTATATATGTATATATGTATAGTATCTTAGTTTTTAGTTTTTTTAAGCCTATTCCTTTTATATTCTATTAATATTGTTTGCTCATTATTCTCTTTGTTCTTACTGTATGGCGCTGCTACACCCCAATTTCTCAGTTTTGAGATCAATAAAGTATATCTATCTATATATCTATCTATCTAAGTAATACTATTTCAGCATTACAATTCCCAGCTCTGAATTTTATAATTTATTCGTTGTTTCGGTTAATATTAGCTTTTGAAATTAAAAGTTAGCTGTAACTACTGTTTCAAAGTTTTTGTGCACATACATGGGGTAACTTAATCATATAAAAATGTTTTTAGGAAATCCCAAACCCCTCAAAACCTGGGAAGTGAGGTGAATGAAAAAGAATGTGTAGTTTTTGGAGGAACTTCCCATGTGCCTCTCATCAGCATGTGGCAGTGATTAGACAGGGAAGTGAAGGTGAGCCTCAGGTGGACTGTCTATTATTCTCTTTTTCTATTACTCTCTTTCTCTTGCCCAGTTGTTAACCCCCTACAGCCCCTCGCACGTCCCCTCGAGGCCCATTATGCAGAATTATCCTTGTGTTGTTAAATCAAGAAGAGCGTCCAGGTGCACATGCTGGAACACTTCACCTGTGGCACTTGATCAAAATTGGCTAATTGATGAGCATCCAAAACAGGGATCTGGTGCTGGGCCAAACATATTTTCATCAGATGCCCTGGCACTGGGTCTCACTCTGTCTGTTCTCTCTTTCCTTCCTCTATTTGAAGCATTAGCTCCCTGACCCAAACATGAGCTGTGTTTAACATGAACTTTAAGGAAGTACCCAGAAGGTCATGACCTTCTGTGAACTTTTTCATGGTGTGTCTCACCCATGTGTTGTTGTTTCACGGTTGCTTCCCTCTTTGTCCCTCCTTTTGGCTGTACATTTATTTGCGGAGTTACTGATCAAGTTCAATGGAGCGTCCAAAGAACATGTCATGAGCTTGAACAGAAGCCAATATAAGCGGCACTTCAAAGCCACAAGCTACCAATACCCCCTGAGGTGACAGTCACTTCAGGGGAGCTGTGTTACTGGCACCGTCATCCACTCTGTGGTTTCTCAGTTCAACCTCTCCCTTAGATCTTTCACTGATAACGAAGATAAGACTGTAGCAAGATCTGTTTGAGAGCTAGAGTCTTGCACACATGGGCAATTTTCTGGTTTGCTGCCCATTATTTGCTGTTTAAATGCTAAGATATGGTAATTCAGTTGCACATCTTCGTCTTTCATAGTGTTCCAGGTGAACGGTTAAAAGGCAGTTCCTGTACAAGAAAGGTCATTATTCAGAGAAGCTGTTTAAAGGGACAGTTCCCTCTAAAATACATAATTCAGCTCTTACCTGCAGTGCTATTTATATATCCTGTTTTGTGAGTTGCCAAGTATAGGAAATATCAGCTATATAGATCTGCCTTCTCTGCAATATAATAGAACTAGAGGGCACTTAACTTGTGGTGCACTAAGTGCCCTCAAAATACATTTGAACAACTCAACAGCAATGTCTCTTTCTAGGAATCATGGCCTCAGTTACTCAAGATAATCCACAGACCTTGTTGTGAGAAGTCTCATGTGGAGTAGTCTTGTCAGTCTTCATTTTGATAAATAATAAAATAAAGTTGATGAGCCACAGTTGATCTTACTTGAATATATAAGTTTAGTGACAAGACATATTGGATCCAAGCAGCTCTTGTACAGCACGTACATGAACAAACATATACCAAAAACTTCAAGTAACAAAACAATGATTCTGCCCTATATAATGTATTTCACACGTCAAACAGAGGTATCTAACATTGGAGCCTAAACATCAACAAGGTCTTAATCTTGCTGTTTGTTAACTTTGAGACACTATTCACATGTATGACTCTTAGGTCTCCAAAAGTAATTAAACCATGGCCATGGATGAATGATACATTCATACAATTACTTGTATTATACATGATGACATTCAAATACTTTCACATTAAATAATTTTTCCATGACAGTGTAGAATTTTTTTTTTATTTCCACCAAACGACATTACCAAATGTATCACTGTGCAGAAGGAGGCGTGCATCTGCTTATGGATTAGAGGCTTGTGCTTGTGACAGTGCGAGATGTAAACATTATTAGTGTCCTCCTTGGCTGAACTGTAGTGCTAGCTGGCTCAGTCAGATGCACGCTTCTTCTGTGAAGTGATATGGTTGGCGGATGTAGTTCGGTAAAAAGAAAATTGTTCCTACATGAAATGTCTCACAACAAAATCTGTGGATTATCTTCGGTAACTGGCTCATGATTTCCGCAAAGAGATGTTGTTGAGATTTTTTGAAATGTATTATTTGGAGCTTTAAGCACCACACGCCGAGTGCCCTCTAGTTACATTATTTTTGAGGAAAGGCAGACGTGTCTATACCAGATATCTCCAGCAGTTGGCTTAGATTGATAAATTGTGCAGGTAATAAGAAAAAAAAGTATCTTAGCGTGAACTGTCCCTTTCAGGGTTCTAATACACATCCAGATTAGTCAGTAGTGGTTTTTTGATTGAAGATACACAGCAGCTCATTTAGGGAGGAAAATTCCCCCACAGAATTCTGTACGGGCAAACTCAGGGCTCAGTCCAAGCAAATGCCGACAGATGACATATCTTTCCCCAAGTTAGGTTTGTGTTAATGAGAGACCCTCGCAGGTGGAGGTCTCCTCTTACACAAACACCAGCCGGTGATTGCCTCCACTTAGGACCAGTAAAAGTAATAAATGATGACCGATCAGGTCACACTGTAAATTCTGTCCAGTCAGTCTGATGGATGGCCAGGTCTAGGTGTGGTCTGAGCCAGGTCTGGTAGGTTTAACGAGTGCTCGGTTTCCTCCCTTGAGCTTGTGTCTGTCTGAAAATCATTCCAACGGGAAGTCACAGTGGAACATTTTTTCCCTTGGAGAAGAATCACCTTTTTTATGATGCATCGTACATTTTCCCTGACTCAATCTTCCTCATCCGGTGCTCCCTACTGTAATGTCAATACGTTTTGCTGAGCTGTGGTCTATCTGGTTTTTCCCAGATAGGATGGCTAAGCAAAGTCAACAAGAGTATTAGTGGAGCTTCAGATTATGCTTAGTTACATGCTAAAATTTCACACATCAGCCACTTCACAGTCCTATTCATTTTTGTTTTTCAACCAGGTCCAGCCAGTACAAACCTGCGTCAAAACAACTCTACCAACCATTTGGACTAATAATCACATAACGTTAAAAGAAGTGCAGTCATACAGTGCTAAAAGTAAGTAGTCAGAATCGATTACAATGATTTAGACTAGAGCAACTAATCTTTAAATAACAGTACAACAGTACAAGCGGACAATCAGTTCTGTCTTTTAGCATGCTTTTGTCGAGCATCACTTTGCAAACAAATGAGAAAATCAACATCTAATGACGGCACAGAGAAAAATTTGGTTTCGTTACACTTTTCTTATATTGAATCAGGCGATTTGTATTGTACTTTTTCAGTAGTTTTAAAAATTATGATAATTGAGTCATAAGTGCCAGAACAAAAAAACATAAATACATGGAATTGAAAAATAGCTATTTTAACAATTCATAAGACTACCCATCTTGTGTATTTATTCTGAACACATTCTGTAGACTCCAGCCACACTAACAAAAAATTAATAACAAATTGTAGCTTGTTTGCTAACCAGTCCAACTGGTGTTCTGCAACACTTTGTGGTTCTGTACAGCTCGGTGAGTCGAGCATGGAACATCAAAACGTTTCTATTTATTAAGGTATAATAGGCCTTCAAAAATATTGATATCATGATATGGAGACTAGCCATCATCTTAGATTTTAGATATCGTAATATCGTAGGTGCTGTTGTGTCCTGCTTTTAAAGCCTGCATTACCTTAAAGTGATGTAATTTCCTGAACTTACCAGACTGTTCTAGCTGTTCTATTATTTGCCTTTACCCTCGTAGTCATTATTTGCACATTACTGATGATGTTATCATCAAAAATCTCATTCAGTTGGTATTTGGTATACTAAAATATCTATAAAACAGCATGCATTACAGGCTGTGCTCTATATTTTTAAGTCTACAAAAAGGAATAGTATTATTAAACATCTATCTGTTATTTGCTGATAGCATCCCTCTATCTGTGTGTCCACGTTGGTTTCCAGAACATATTGGTAAATATCTGCGCTCTTGTTTGACTTGGCCGATACACATCCTGTGGGGATTGTGCTGAATCCCTTTCCCTGTGGCTGTGTGGTAATCTTGGTTTTACATTCAAAATCTCTAACACATTGCAGAGTTCTCTGTGCTTTCATAGACGTCCATGTGGGATGGACTTAGCACTTGAGAGAGCAAGAGCTTAGTTTGAAATGATACAGCTCAGGCGTGAATATTGCTTTGTGATGTGTGAAATGGGTCAGTGCCAAAAAATGGTCTTCTCCAAGTGGGATGGCTTTAATTAATACTCCAAATCTATCTTTCCAAAAAGGCTTATTTAGGACTGAAGTGAAGTACATTGTCATCCACTTTCCACAACTTTTTATGCAAGAGTGGGAATTAAAATGGGTGTTCAGGGCTATTATTGAACGGCAGTTTGACTCAACACAAACTAAATCATTTTTGTGACCACAATTAAAACAATCCCCCTTCTGCTGTAAAACCCTGGCAATATTATGTTCGTTTCTGCAGGGTTGCGATATAAATCCATGCTGTCTGCCGCGATTCACTACGCCACATTAAATTCTTTTAGATCAATTAAACTTCCCAGCTCACTTTACAAGCCACCAGTCTTAATGTTGGCTCCCCCTCGCCCTTTGAGCAGGGGAATACTCTTACAGGGTAGGCAGCATGGGTTGCTCTGCAGAATTTATTGAGCCATTGCCAAATGAACTGTGGGGGTGAAGGGAATGCATGAATTAGTCATATTCAGCATTTCATGCATAGGAAGTAGAAGAGTTGCATGGGATTGACCCTTGTAAGTTTTTTTTCCTTTTTCAAATTTCTATGCAGAATCACACGCAATGTAGTCGACCACATGTTGCTGACTTAATATTACTGAAAAGTTAAAACGTTGGGGGGGAAAGACCAAATTTTCTAATGGGTGACATAATCAAAGCATAGTTCTGACACTTGCCCAGTCATGGCTGCTTAACACAAGTATGAAGGCACATTATGTACGGGTCTCCCTTGGTCGCTGTTTACGACTGCGACTTGTCTGGATTCCTCTCTTTGTATTTTTAGTGGAGGGATGATCTGAGAGTGAACAGGTGGACTCGGGGCTCTGTCACCAGTAAGCACACAGATTTGCAGCTTGGTTGTCTGTGACTGTGTAAAATGCTGTTAGACTGAAATAAAGTGTTGTAAGTTGTGGATTTGATAGTCTTAGATTTTTTCGTAGCACATCAATTTTACAGTCTATTGCATATTCCTGTCTCGTATCCTGATCCTGAATAGTGCTCTGTGTGTTTGTGTGTTTACACTCCTACTGTGCTATTTGTGTGCACTCTAAAGGTCATTCTCACTCTCTTTGTTTTCACCCATAGTTATTATTCACATTCACAGACCATTAAACCTTTAACAAGCCGTAAGCCAAGTCTGAATATCAATTATTCTTTAATATGCATTAAGTAAATATAATGATGGCAGGCTATTGTTAATATGAATAGGACCAGGTGTGCACCCTGAACACGTCAACATATAGTACTGTTTTTAGGAGCCATTTTTAAGAATTAATTGCTGTAATTTTGTCCACCATCCCCACCCCCAGCCGCCCCCCTACAGAGACTTAAAGAGTTAAGGTGCGTGCTGAAGTCGAGCTAAGTAAATTCACTTTATGACACTGCTGTGACATGTGCATCTGTGATTTCACACGCTTAATGTAAAATTTACAGTTGCGGTATTGAATGTCACGCAGGCTGTGGGGAGAGCAGGGGGTAACCGGAGCCCCCAGAGAACAAAGCGGGCGTTTTGGTCCCGGTCCCCCCTTGCGCATGCCTCCCCGGCTGCCACCCCTCCCCGCTGCGCTTTACAGCTGTGGAGGTGTGATCCGAGCACGACGGTTGGCCTTATAACCGTTAAGCAAGCACCACGGCACTTCTAATAGCCAGAGGCCCTAATGACCAAAACACCTGGAACTATGGGAGGCCAAGCAAATTTTGATTTTCTCAGGGAGCTAGTAGAGGTTTGAGCGAATGAGTGGCTATCGAACAGAGGCTGGTCCAGTCACCATCTCACACACTGATCATTGAGTCACCATGTCTTCCAGCTTTGGAGGGGTCGGTCGGAATGGAGTGGTCATGTTAAGAAGAGTGAGGCCCACGCTCACTTAAAGTTCAAACATGCATTAGGCACGCTCGTCCCTTGGTGTCGTGTTCAATGGCAAACCTCCCCCTCAGGGAATTGATCCCACACACTACCCACCAGTATTGATTTAGTTCTATATAGATTATCAGCTTCGTGCGATTAAGCCGCAAGTCCTGCATTGTATAGATTAAAAAAAAGGCTTTTAACAGGTATTGTTTTCCAAGTCACTCAGGTTATTTGAGATCTATTGCCATTAGAGAGATTAATGTGATTACTTACTGTATGACCAGTGAAATTCACTCTTGAGCAATACACTGGGTCCATTTTCACATGTCTAGGTCAACTTAGACTTTTTCTGTCAGGCATTTTTCATTATTATGGTAACTGCTTGGTATTAATTACACTCCCACACACCACTGTATCCTTTACAACCCTCAGAAATGCTTCTAAACAATAACCGGATGAAAATACTATGTTTGTTGGACTATTCTAAAAGATTATTAATTGTTGCCAGAGTGCACCCAGTGAAATAACTTCCCTTCCTGCTCTCAGTAAGTGCATCATCTATACAGAAAAGTTAAAGACACAGTTCACCCCAAAATGGAAAACACATTTTTTTCTCTTACCTGTAGCGTTATTTATCAATCTGGATTGCTTTTTGCCGTTAGTCGCCGAGTGTCAGAGATATCGGCTGTAGAGATGTCTGCCCTCTCTTCAATAGAATGGAATTAGATAGCACTTGGTTTGTTGTGCTCAGTGTGGCAAAAAATACATTTGAAAAACTCAACAGTAATGTCTCTTTTCAGAACTTATGACCCAGTTACTCAAGATAATTTACAGATCTTGTGAGCAGTAATATAGTAAACAGTAATGTTTTGTTTTGCTGTGTTGCATCTGCCTCAAAAGTTGGAGGTCAGAGCTGGGGATTACATCACACCTGAGTTGATGGCATTCCAGTACAAAAAGTTGGAAAACATGGTGTCATTGTCAGCAGTACCAATTCAAGCCAGGTAGCAACATGTCCACAGATAGAAGTTGGACAGGACAAGTCTACAACTGTTTTTGTTAGACACAAATAACCCAGAAGTGCTAATAAACAGTGTGTTCCTGCAGATTTTCACAGAGCAGATTTTTAGGTCATGGTTGGTCGGGTTCCTCCGACTTTCTGAGTTGGAAAACCCAACTTCCCAGTATAAATGGAACACACCATTGGCTAGCTCAATCTACTGCTAGGGGATCTAGCAGTAGATGCACACTTCCTTCCACGGTGATAAGGTTGGTGGATGCAGTTCTGTTATACCAATTTAATGCCAATCACTTCAGAATACAAATTTGGTTCAAGGTTATTTGTTGGGTCAAACTAGAATCTCGTGGAGTTGAATTAGTTTTTTTCTGTAAAGATTGTGATGTGATTTTTAACTGAACATAGCATGACAAACATGTGCCTCGAGAAAGAAAGGATGCTTAGTGTTGGTTTTTTTTTTTAATGAATATACTGTCTTGGATTCATGGCAGTTACTAATATGCATTAGTAAACTTGACACTGCACATACAGAGTCTTTTGTGACATTTCATATTGTCATCTGGATTAGTGATGGACAGACTTACCTTTAGACTGCTACTTTTAGCTACCTGGTGTTGTGTTAAGCCCCCTTCAGTACACCTGGTCCTAATAGGCACACACACATGCTCCACTGCTTTTCTCTTTTCCCATCTTCCACCTAAGGAAACAAGCTGCTGTTATTCCACCAGTGAGTAGTAAACCTGCAATAAAACTGTGGCATGGCCCCTATGTGCAGTATGGGTAATGCTCCATATACTTTAATGGTACACTGGACCAGGTCATATATTTCTCTTCTTATGTGAGATGTAAAAAGCTAAGGTAGGGGATGAGGTTTGTGCTACAGTTAGTGAGTTTGATGTACTGTGTGTATGTTAATGAGTACCATCTCCAGTAATGGAGTTAAAAGGAAGGCATTTTGTGACTGTAGTCTTTATATAGACTCACATGCCAATACTGTTTACTAAATCACTGAATTTGAGTCATTCGTTGCAAAATGACCCCGCAGTGTTTTCAGAGAAGTGTCCTGAAGCAATCACACTTTAACAGATTGGACTTTCAGTTGGATTGTAAAAGGAACTCAAATATATACTACAGGAGTTTCTTTAAAAAAATATACAGACTTATTAGATCTTAATGGTCATAGTTCAAAGGTCATGGCCACTGTGACCTCAATTGTCTCATTCTCATGAACCCAATATCTCAAGAACGCCTTGAGGGGATTTCTTTGAAACGTCCAATTTTTTCAAAGTCACTGACTTCACAAAACATTTTTTGGGCCATAACTAAGAAATTCATATGCTGATTTTAACATTTCACAAATATATCTTATAGGATAAAATGATTAAGTGGTAACATTTTATATTATCCAACAAGTCAAAAATCATCTTCGCTGTGACATCATATTGTTCTGCAAAAACACTTCTCTGGTAATGTCTAAAGATCATATCTCAGGAACAGAAGGGGAGGCATTTGGTCATGTTTTCACAGACATGATTGTGTGACTGTAAGCAGCTGGCAACCTAAAGACTGGAGAAAAATGCAAATATGGGGAAGTGGAAATGAGTGAATTTGTGGTTGGCTTTTACTTTCACTTTTGCTGGTGAACAGTATTGACAGTCCTGAATTGTACACCTTGAAAGAAATGTAACTTTTTTTTAACCAAGTATATACACATCATTTTTAAAAGAAATTTCCTCTGCTGAAATACATAGCAAGTTCTTGTCATTTCTTCAGGGCAGCAATTTATAACTGCAGTATATCATGTGATGATAAATTGCTTGTACTCTTGTCAGTTCAATTTATATCCTTTTATCATTCAGAGCACATATGACTAATTCTGTAACACAGCACCGCACGCATGCTCTGATGCTAACCATCTCTTACAAATTTCATAACAACAAGAGAGGATAGGTCTTTCACCACTGCAACCGCTAAACACGCTTTAGAATTAGATCCAAATGTGGTAATAGACAACATGTATTTTGGGAGTGCGGATGTAACTCCAGACTACAGCCACATGATACTGACGATCAGTGCGAAGTTGTGGTTGAAAACAGATGTCTAAACACACAACAGCGATGACAGACTGGGGCCCGATGTTTACAGTTGCCTTAGGGAAGGATGCTCCTTTTTGGTTGTGGAGAAAAGATGATTGGATGCACAAAAGCAACAATGCCCTCCACAGATGGAGATTGCATATAGAAACATTGCATAGACACTTAGTAGGAACTTTACCTCCCCTCTGTTAATTAATGCTTAGTTAATTAGATTGTGGATCAATCAGGTAATGTTACTCTTATTTTACTTTCTAGTTAAACTCTTGCTTAGCAATTCTCAATGCAGTAAATAAAAAAGTACAATTTGAAGAAAGAAATTATGTTTTTTTAATTTCAAATGTCTTAACATTTTACACCCACTTCAGTAGTAATAAGTGTCGTTCTTCTTTTTTTGACACAGTATCTCACAGTGAGTTTATTGCTAGCTTCTCTGAGTATTGAAATAGTTAGTATTGCCCCGTCGTGTTTCAGCTGAAAATATTTCAAGTCATAAGAACTGCTCTTCCCCTCATGTTTGTAGTTTTGACAGATGAGGTAGAAATTTGCATTCCATCAAACATCTGTTGATCCAACCACTGACTTTTTTTCTTGCTAGTTAGAGGTCAGCCAGGTTTAAAGCTTGATAGTTTCACCTGTCTGGTCTTGGCTACCTAGAGGAAGGAAGTTGCATATGTACAACTGCTGTAATGGAAATGATCCAAAGTAACTGTAGTCTTGGTGTACTATATGAATGTTGTGTTGCCGTGAGCGATCAAGGCCTTTTTTTTTTCCAACATTATATGTTCTGCTTTTTCCCTCTGGCTTGAGAAATCACTTCAAGCCCTGTCTGTCCATCCCCAAGGTTCAGCACTGTATTTACATTCACACATGCACACTGTGCACATGCAAACACATATTACACATATTCACATATTGCATTCATTAATTGTATCAGTAATTCCCTGCTGGAAAGATGGTCTTTTCATAAAAATAGGCCATCTTTGCATGCTCATTTGAAATTGGTGTTACATGACCAGAGATAAAGGGCTGTGGCATTTTCTTTTGATCAAGAGGTAGAAAACCTACATCTACCAGAATGCAGTGCGCCACACCAGAGCAATAAACGCTCCCACCTGGAAATGACCTTATGTGAACTTGCCCGTTTGACACAATGGTGGCCAGCTGGTGTCAAAAAAATCTTATATTACAGTTATACAGTAAGCTAAAACATGTTTTTGAAAACATTCAAGGTGAGAAATAGGAAACACACTAATATGATGTTGGTCTTTATTTCCTTAGGGTTTTACAGTTTGATCAATTTTTTTTTCCAACCTCTGTTTTTACTTTGTAGGAAACAGTATGGTTCCCACTTCCTGTTCATATTACAGCTGAACAGGGCACTACAATATGTTTCTGAAAATGTTTTAGGAGAGAAATAGGCAATGCATTGACGTAATATTTTATAATATTTGATTAGCACTGCCTATTTTTACAGTTTGAGGAGTTTGGTTTGAATCAGAGAGAAAGAGAGGGGGTGGAGTCTGTCTCTTATACACGTCTGTAATCTTGTATTCATGGTGGCGGAATGGGTGGTGGGCAATACATAAATTCGGAAGTACTGCCTGTAATTTGAGCAGCAGCCCAAGAGCCAGCGAAACACCTAGATGGCACGTTTTGCATCATGTGGAGGGGGAGCAGGGTGATCCAGGCACTGGTAAGAAGAAGGGAAGTTTACCACAGTTGATTTGCACAGACGGCTAACAATGTATGATCCAAAGCTGGTTCCAAATCAGCCAAATATCCCTTGAAACACACGCTTTGTTCCATAGTCAATACTGAGCTATGCATGGTGTGTGGTCATTACTGAATCTTCCCCCTGGATGGCACACACGAATCAGTGAGACAGTGAAGAAGAGTCAGAATGAGATATTCAGCACTCTTCTTCCCCTCATAAGTAAAAAAAAAAAAAAAAAAAACCTGAATGATACAATCAGTGTTTCTCGGCTTTGAAGAGGCATGTTGCTTCACATCAACTGTGGAAGGGGCAACATTCAGGATCAGGCAAAGCAAACATGATATGTTCCTTTTTTTCCCCTTCTGCCACATCTGCACAAAATGCAGCACAATATGACAAACGTTTTAAGTAAACACAATCTCGAATTGTTTGATTTAGTGACTTTGTTAAATGAAAAACACAGTAATCAAAAATGTTTACAATATTTACCTTTGGTAATCTCTTGACATACAGATTATGTTTTGGAGCATGAATTTTGTAATCGTCAGTGGAATATGGATTGAAAGAAACTTTCACCAACTGCGCTCCAAAAGGATTTTCCCTTATTTTTTCACTCAGACTCCAGATCATGTTTAATGTAACGGGAAGAAGGATAATCAAAACAGCAGTCATTCAGCCCCAAATCTGGTGTTGAGGCTGTGGCTAGACAGGAAATTGATGTGGAGAGAAATGGCTCAGTGGCAAACCCTCTCAGTCATGTATGGTGGAGATGGTTGCAGTCAGCAAAAATTGGACTCCACACAAGCAGTTTCAGGATTTGCCAAACTCTCCTCCCCTCAGGTGCGGCCTGTTCACACCTCGTTGTCTCCATCCACCTCCACTCGCTGATAATCACAGAGCAGCTCTCTACTTTTTACACTTCTTCCCTTTTCTGCCGCTATAGCTTTGGCCAGGAATGAGCTTTCACAACTCAACTTGTGTGGCCACCCAAAAAGTGAGGCTGAGTCCAAAGTTTTGCAGGAACTCTGTACAGCTAGTCCTTGGGTTTCCACAGGCTTGAGGAAATGAGAAGGAGAAGAGGAAGAAGAGAGAGAGCGTGTGTAATACATAGAGAAACACAGACGAGAGAGAGTGAGAGTTGTGTGGAAGCACACCAGCGGAGAGAGAAACCTGATTTATTATCACCAAAAAATCAACTGCAGATGTCAGCTCACAGATTCTCCCTCTGCCGCCAATTATAGACACTCACGCAAAGATCCATTCGGCCCCAGAGTTTGCCTTCTTATGCATGCGCACGCGTACACACACACACACACACGCACACACACACAGATTTACACTGAGCTGCATACCTGTCCATGCATTTACTCACATAAACATGCACACCTGCCTGCACACACCCTTAAATGGTCTGTTAAAATCAAAGGCCTTTCACCCGCCTGGATTATATCCCACAGATCTCTTATTAAATTGATGCCAATGACGGCTAATGAAGATGTCCATAAATAGCCTTAGTGTTGTGATGTCAGCAATAATACTCCCCAGAAAGATTTCTACCCCCAAGCTTTTTTCCTGCCGCATGTTGCTCCACTACGTCTGTCATTATGTGCTATTTGAAGTCGTTACTGTAATCACCAAACCATCGTCTGGATTTAGCATAATCTGTCTATAGATTTTTGGATTTCATTGTTTAGAGGAAGGAAGATGTGAACTTGATAATGGCTCACATAAATCATGAGAACCCGATTTTGAAATAGCGATTTTATCTGCCATTGTGCAGTGTGTGCACATAATCACAGAGTCAGAGAAATTTATCTAGAGTTTATGTTGTGATTGTTCAGATCTTGGAACTCATGAAGCAGACATTGACCCCGGGCAAGGCCATGCAAACATGAAGATGACACAGAGGAAGGGACAGCAACAAGACTTAGAACACTCCACTTTAAGAATAGCAAATACTTTGTGGGATCCTGTACTTCCTCTGGCACCATTAAACTTTGATAACTTTGTACATAATTGTTAGTATCAGTAGTAAGCATTTCTCTATCACTCAATGACCAACTAAAATTGGAAGACGTTTCTGTCTGTATGTCTGTATGAACTGTACGTCCTCCGATTTTTGACAACCATTCATTGGCTGGTGTATTGCTGAGGACTGAAGAAAATGCAGTGTTGAGTGCGAGCTCTTGAGATCCATGGGGCATGTTTATCAGTAGTGGCTTACTATTGCCAGAAGTACAAACTGTTTGGATTATTGAGAGAAGACCCCAAATATTTGCTGGGTACAGTACATTTAAGAGCAGATGCACTGAAGATGTTACATCCCAGCAAAAACAAACATTTCAGGTATCAGGGATGCACAGGCTTACAACGGGTCCTTAAAAAGTCGCTAAAGTCTTTTGAAAGAAATGCTAACAAATAGGGTGTAGGATGTTATTAATCTTTCCTTTACTTTTTGTTACTGTAAATTTGTCTTAAATTTAATTCCATCTGGCATTAAAAACATCTCGCCAGAGGAACCCTGGGTATTTATCAGTACTTTTGGCTTTGGAAATAGCATGGTCCGAAGAAGCTTTTTAATAAGTGACAAATATACTTTGACATTGCTAGGGGACACCCCTATATCATGGCAGGTGTTTTGCTCGGGGCCCAAGGAAGCGCAATGTCGAGTGTGCAGTTTTTTAGATGAGCGGTTCTCGAGGTTGCTGCAGGCAGCAGAACCAAGAGCCAGCCAGTTAGCCCGTTTTTTTAACAGGCATGTTTAGATTGTAAAAGAAGGCATTGTAGCCATTCGGTCAGGCACTAAGAAGACTAATTGTTTCAGTCAATCATCAGACAGTATGTTTACATGATAGATTATTGTATTAGTTTAACTGGACTTTGAATTGTACTATGTTGAATTCCTTTAAGTCAGACTAACACATCTAGATAATGCAGTTGGTGGTTGATTTACCCTTTCATGTATATACCTCAACTGGACCTGAATTGGCCTAGGTGTTCTCCGCATGCTCCATAGTCCCCACATCAAGCTTTGACCAGTAAATAGAGCAACATAATTTGTAGAAGAAAGAGAAAAAAGAAAAAAAACAGAAGAAGAAAGAAAGAACATACTTTTGTCAATAAATCAATTCTCCCCCAGTGCTTGTATACTTGGACAAGGACAGTAGTCCAATTAAATGGTGTAATTGAGCTATAACTGTAGCTCGACTTAACTGTGCATATAAACTTACTGACTGGTGGCACAGGTGACCAAAACATAGCTAACAAGGCTAGCAGCAATGCTAGCACACTAACACTTGCTATCAGACATGATGAGCAGAAGGAACTAGAAGAGAACGTGGAATCACACAAAGACTTCGTGCAGGTTTTCCTGAAGGCAGGAGCAGAGCAGGTGAAGGTTTTGGCCGGTCGTTATGCATCTGTACTCTAGGCTGGATTGTCACATCAGATGCAATAATATTCTGTATATAAACCAGGTGTGCAGTCTGCTCCAGGCTCTGTGTTTGATCCGTTCCATGACTTTTTTTTCTCTCAACCTGCCCTGTTGGATTAGCATCTTCTTTGTTCTGACACCTGCTCACTTACAAATCAAGCATTGGACAGCAAAGCTACTAATTTTGTTTAATTCATCAGGCACGCGTGTACAAATTGAAACGCAGTTTACAGTGGTGATGCCTTACATAGTATATGATAATCCCTGAGCCAAGTTGGGGTCAATTCAGAATCTAGAGGCCAAGTCTTAGTAGTCATGCTTGCGGTCTGAGTCAGGGTGGAAAACTAAAGACCAAATGTATACAGCAGGCTCTGTATGTTTGTGTTGTTGGTGTTGCGTTGCTTCAGAACTGCATAGCAGACTGCACTGCATTCACAAGTGCTGACATCAGAAATTAAAGACAAGCTGTAAGCAAAGGTAGATGTTGTAAAGGATAATGTGAATGTGGGAACTTGCATCAAAGAGGTTGCCACCAAACAACTCTAAAGTCTCAAATGTCTGAGCTTCCAAAAAAGCATGTGAATACACCACGGTGTGTTAGACATTTCAAATTAAATGTTATTAATGGTGTAAAGTGGACAAATGTGAACATTGTTGTTTATGTGTGAGTCAAAAGTGGAAACAATGACTTCATTGTCCTCTAGCCAAAGTGCTTAAGAAGAGGAAATTTCACACAAAGCACACAGACAATGAGCTGCTCCATCTAGGCACTACGTGAAAACTATATTTGCCACTAATATTTGATTATGTGGTATTTGGACTAGCAAAATGTGTTGTCTAAATTTTCCATAATGCATGGACATACCTTCTGTATGGAAATTATATTAAGAGCAGAATAATGCACGAGCTTGAAATGACTCATGGTAACATAGCACATGGTTTTGGTTGCAACAGAGGCACTAATTAGCCATATCCCATGTGGCAGTGTAGGTAGCATTAGAATGTGCAGCCATGGATAGACGGTACCATTTTTATAAGAGCCATAAATATTCAAAAGAAAAAGAACACCTCAACAGTCTGAAAAGGTGTGCAAGTCCCTGTATTTGGTGATTTGTATGTTTGAAGCACAAAGACAAAGAATGAAACAGATGCCTACTTTAGACAATTAAGCAATGCCAGCAGGCTGTCTCACAGTCATATGTGTGCCCAAAGCTAGTGCAAGCATTTACATCACCCTTTGGCAAGGTGAGAAATGTATTTTTTTTTTAAATATCAGATTTGTTTCACTTTTCTTGTTTTAATTGACACGCCTATTTTTGTTTTCTCAATGCTTCTTCTGTATGTGTGTGATTACGATGTCGTCTTCTGATACTTTACATATTGATGGCTTGAAATACATTTTCCAAAAAGGAAAAGGGTGGGCAAGACCATAGCGGTGGAAAAGTAGCTAGGCATATTGGGGAAGCTAGGGCAGAAAATCCTAATAACATCCAAGAAAAGTTTTTGGAGTGGATGCTCCAAAAAACATCTCAAAACGTGGCATTCAGAAGAAGGAATAAAGTTGAAAACAGACTGGCAGAGATTGTCCTCGAGGCCTGGAGATGCAGTGGACTCACTTGCAGGCATTCATTTTAAGAATGCGTGGACAGTGATTATGCAATTACTCTAAACTGCCAGAGGGGGGAGACAAGAGTTTCGCAGTCCAGCTTTAAAGATTTCAAGTTTCTCTTAGCTTAATGCCTTACAGCAGGCAGCTTTCCCCATATCAATAAAATGTCATTAGCCACCAAGTCATCCTTTACCTCTCCTATTGCCTGCATAAATTGTACAAAAAAAGGAGTTGAATGCCTGGTTAAAGTCTCCCAAAATCTGAAGAACAGTAATAGTGGCTCTGTATTTTTTTTATCTCATTCAGTTTCATTTTTTGCATTTAAAATTAAACGTTTTTAAGTCCTTGTGTGTTGCACATATATTAAATCCAGACTTCTTCGTTCACACAGCTTTTTTCAGGGCAGTGTCCCAAACAGCATATTTTCCCCTTAGAATAATTTCCAAGTAGGGCTGATACTGTATTTCCTTTTGTCAAAAATCTGTCCACTCGTAATCTATCCATCAGCTATCCTTTGATTTGTCATGATGATTGCATTAAAATGCATGGCTTTTCTGTGTGCTGTAGTGTTACATGTAAACACATTCAGTGTCTTCAAAGCTCAAATAGACACATTTCTTTGATTTTGTTTTTCTTTCATTGCCTTCTTACTTGGAACATGTTGAGTATAAAGACATACCTCCAGCGTTTTAGAAAGATAAATGATCTCGCTGATAATACCTTACAGACTTAGTAGTTCTCTATAAACCGACGTGTATGCTGTCAGCTCACATGATGCGGGACTGCTTGTCATGCCTCCTGTTTTAAAGGAATCAGCTTGAGTCTCAGAATCACCAGCTTGTTGTCTATCTTGTGGACAGTCTCATTTCTTTATCTCCAAACTCAAAGCCAGTTCATTCAGTTAATATCTACCCGAGTGTCCCATTGTACTACCTTTTCTCCCTTCATCCTCTTTCCTGCTGCTTTATCTCCCACAACAGTATCTGTCCGCTGCTCTTTGATCAGTTAGACCTGAATTCATCCTCTTACACTCTTACTGTGATGCAGAAACATGCATATTGACAGGTGCGACGCAGATGTACATTTTGTCCCAGTTCCTGTCTCTCTCTTTGGCTCTGTATAACCTGCTGTGAATCATCAGAGGGCCCATGATATGATATTATCATGATACTTAAGTCACAATTCAATGTTATTGTGGTTTGAAACTTTTTGTGATAATTGAGTATTAGGATACATTACCATTTTTTAAAAAAAAAAAATTCTGCTGCATATTATGTCCCCAAAGGAAAGTTTTGTCAACATCTATTGTATGTTTTTGCAAATTGATAACTATATAATACAACAAAAAAACAATGCTCTCCCCTCACCCTTAGCATGTGCATTATAAAATTAAATTAAAGAATTAAAGATGTTTATGACAACTTGCTTTTTGTGGCTCCTAAAGTCCATAAAAGATAGCTGAAAAATAGAAAATGTACAAAGTCAATTCATATTTATGTAATAACATATAACACAATTGGCAGAAAGTCAAGTGTGCTTTAAATAAATAGCAAAAATTACAGACAAAGATCATACATGAAAAAAGATATTGGATAAGAACATGTAAGCTAAGAAAGTATTACAAAAATATGAATAAGAAGATGTTATTAAAACGGGAATAATAACAATACTGGTTTAGATATAAAAATTTAACCCATTTTTTAAATACAGAAGTTCTTGTGGTGGAGCATACCAGAGATTAGTATCACAATAACTGAGTGAAATTCGTGCATCCAGTAGTTTTCACTGTTTAGGTTAAACAGGATCAAACAGCTTTTGTTAGTCTTTGCTTCTTTTAAATATAGTAAAGTCAGAGGGATAGAGATGTATGAAAGGCAGTGTCTGCTGGATTCATGCAACATACACAAACATGCCCAGAACCTACGTTCTCAAATGATTGTGTGAAGGTTTAAAAATGAACAAATTTAACATTTAGAACTGCTAAATTGCATTCAAATTATAATTCAAACAAGACATCACAGCAACACAAATTTAAAGGACATTAAAAACAAACAACATGAAAACAAGTATCATCTAGTATCAAAATATAAGAACTCCCAAGGATATCATGACAGAGTGCTTCTAATTTTGGAAATTAACACGATAAATGAGTTGTTTGTTCCAGCCACAGGTGACTGACCCTGTGACAAATGTTGTGTTCGGTGCTATGATAAATGTGGTGCAGCAATGACACAGTATTAGCACAGCCAGCCTAATCAGAGGTTAATATGTAGGTTTACACAAACTTAACGATACATGGGCTAAATAACAATAAAGCACGGCCTAATTAGTATGTTTATGAGAACACTTTCAACTTGATAGACGACCACGCAGCGTTTAGCGCCGCCAGCTAGCATGGGTAGCCTAATGTAAACAGCTCAGTGTCCAGTGCTCTCAGTGACGGAGCAAGTTGTAAAAACATTTACGGGATTAAGAGGACGGTGGGGGGCAAAGAATAAATTAGTGGGTGTGTGTGTGTGTGTGTGTGTGTGTGTGTGTGTGTGTGTGTGTGTGTGCGTGCGGGTGTTTGATAGGGGTTAGCTGATATACTACCAAGGCAGTTTTTCTGCTGAGTGGAGTGCTTTGGAAACGTCTTTTTTTTTTCACATTTTCTTCCCTTGTTGGAGGAAACGAGTCCACGAATAAATGCCAGCACTGTTTCGCTGTCACTCCTCCAGGGCGCCAGGCTAATACTGTATACTTCACACACACACACACACACACACACACACACACACACACACACACACACACACTTCCTCTCCTTCTCTCTCACTCGCTCTATCATTCTCTCAGTCCCCAGTAAAATCACCCTACTCCCGTGCGGTGTTACTGCAGGGATCCATGATGAGTATGTCATTGTCAAAGACCAAAATAAAATAGAGAGATGTATGAAGCTGATTTTTATTTGATGACCATCACCACTCCTTTAGTATCTTGCGTCACTGCCCTGTCTCTCTCGTCAGCATGCAATCTCCTTGAGACTCTCCAGTCCAGCTGAAGAATTGACTCTGCAGCTTTTTAAGATAACGTCAATTTTTCGAACTGACCTAAGAGCATTGCCATGTTTAAGAAGAATGTTTCCATATTTTGAAAACGTGAGACCAAAGTAAGACCATTTGTTTGTGTTAGAATACTGTATCTGTATATGGAAATATTATCCTGGGCAGGCCTTTTATGAGCAAAAATATATGATCTACAGTTTAAAAAAAATACCTAATAGGGACATAAAGGGCAGGACACACCTAGACTGTTTATTAGTAAACCTTATATCACTGACAGACAAACTGTTTTGTTTGTCTTTAAGCAAAATTTGAAAAATAATTTAGCAGGAAAACTACTTTTAATGTGCTCAAATATATTGTAGTATTTATATTAGTTTTTTAGTGTGCTCAAAAAAACAGGTGGCAACTGGCTTTATATGCAATGCTTTGTGCTTTTTCTTAATCTCTGATGTTTTTTTGCCACACATTTATCCACAATACAGAAAACAGACTTCCAAAATATAAATCATACTTCCCCCTTAATTGCTGGTCCATTGTGTTTACTCATAAAGAATAAATACAAAATTTAATATTAAATGTTTTTAGGCCTTTATTTAGCATTGATGCTCCCACTTTGTGCACAGTTCACCAGTGTTTAGTCACAAATGAGTGAACATGAATGTTCTGCACAGTATTTCACCTCAGACCCCTAATTAGTTTAACATTAGCAACCACAATCAAACATATGCTGTTCTCAAGCACGGGAAGTCGTAAACCTCAGTATTTACTTTGTGCGCCCTGTGTTTGCACCATTAAAACAGCTAATAGGTAATAATGCCTTTCCCCCCAATTGATAACAGTGCATTTAGTGCCTTTAGACTGTGTGTGGGTAGAAGTTTGTTTAATGCAAACTTTGAGAATGTGAACTAATAGCGCTATTAGGGTTCATTTCAAGGCAAACTCTGTTCTTTTGGGGCCAGAGTGGTTGGCATATTTATGTTAAATGAGCTGTGTCACTAATATTGTAACTAGAAATCTGACAGAGGCACTATAATGATGGAGATAACAACTTGAACTCACCTCTGTGTGATCTGACGGTTTCACCATGATCAGCATATCTGTCATTTCTGAGACACGAGCCTACCTCCGGCCTCGTCCAATCTTACACCCTGACACCTACCGAAATCTCATCCAGTATCACCAGCTGATAGCTCGAGAGTGACTTACCCCCACGGCTGTTTTATGACTGGCATTTTTTATGAGACCACAGTGGGCCCTCCAGCCCTGAGAGGTCAGACGGCTCGACAGCAGCGGTCAGAGTGAATGGCTCATTTCCTAGCCGTGGCACGATGGAGAGGATACAGTTCCTCTAGCCTTTCCTCCGGGCTGTCAGTGACGAGACACACGGACGGAGCAAATCTTAAAAGAGTGTGTCAAACCACTGTCTGCTAGCCCTGCTTCATGTACCAAACACCACGCGGATCATTATGGGCTGTTTCAGTGCGACAAATCTCCACAGAAGACACAGTCGCACATCAATCAAAGGGATCTGTTCCAGTGTAACTGGAAAAGGTAGCTGGTATTTAGCCACCCCCAGAAGATGTGGCTGATTTCATTTTATATGGAGTGAAACAATGAGTAAGGACGGGCTACTGCTGAGCTCTCAATGTAAAAGGCAGCCGTCCCATCTGGAGGTGACGGAGTGGGATTTGTATCTGCCCGCACTGGATATCCTTGCTGTCGTCTTTTATACGTTCATAAGGAGAAAGAGGCGAAGGAGGAGTGTGAAGGAGGGGGGGGTGGTGTGGCTCCGAAAAGGAAAAGGAATTCTGGCTTTTGCCTTGTGCATTTTACGAGAACTCAGAGCAAACGTCATTGGACAGCCCACTCGCAGATCAGGCCCCCACGGCTATAGGATATCTCTGGTTTCCATCACGAGGAAGGGCGCGTGCGTGAACATGCGGGAGCACGTATAAAAAGACAATTACACACACGTGCCAACAAATCCTTTTAAACACTCGCTTGCTTATATGTATCAAACACAGATACAAGTGAAATCTCAAATGCACACACTCGCTTCCACAACATGCAGTATCATATCAAACACACAATCCTTTCTAACTCTCTCCCTCTCACACACACACACACACACACACACACACACACACAACACACACACACACACACACACACTGCAGTGAGGGTCTGGGAGCAATCAAATAGCTGCACTACACAGCCTGTCTGAATCCTGTTTTCCTGTGCGTCTGCACCCATGTACCAGCGGTTCCTCCCCAGTGCTCCAATAAAACCTCACTAATGATCCCCCTCACCCCCCTCGCCCACACCCTTGCTCTGGCACCCGGCCCTGTAGATGCACACATCGAAGGGGCACTTTACGAGCTAAGCGGCCGTCCTTACCCGTGATGTCATCCGCAGCTCTCACTTAATCCCGCCAATCCCCTGAGAGCTGCCAGCCAGACACACCAGCAGAATACAGCTGCTATTCCTGCCTCCTTTCTTCGCCGTTCTCCATCTCTTTTCTATTTGTTTGTTTGTTTATTCTTCAGGCTGTAAAGAGCGCCGCCACCACACACACTCTCTGAGTCTGTGGGTGGATATTTTTATAAAGGGCTTTTCCCAAAATATACGGCTTGTCCAATTACTGACACATTAACTGCTTCTCATCTGACGCACCAAGCGGCAAGCGGACACTGACTCACTGTTTTCAGAATGACTCCATTCAAGCAGCATAGAGGGATTATAGGTTTCTTTCTGCCCTCTACATGGCTGCCTCCATCCAAATAGGAAGTACTCTGACATGCACTCACACTCTGTAAATCCACCACCTCATGTTTTTACTTGGAAAAATAAAAAGGAATATATGATCTGCTATAGGTGTTCATAAGCTTTTTTCAGCATTTGTATTTAAAGAAATGCACAGAAATTGAATAGAGTTCCATCTGTGCAGAGAGGTAATGAACCTCAAACTCTTCTTAAGCAAAACATACCGTCTGTAATGTCATCCTGTCTGCAGCTTAAAAGGAACACACACCTTGTGCACAAATTTCCCTTCGCTCTCACGATAATGTTTTCAGCTAATACGTCAGGCTTTCAACGAATCTAAAGCAATAATAAAATAGGCATTCTAATCGTTTAATACTATGATGCAAGAATTAAATAGATTTCTTAAAAAATGATAAAAGGAATGGGCTTGTTTCTTTAGTCCATGTGTTGTAATTGTGTAAATATTTGTTCCAGATTCAGCACCACGGGTCACAGTGTGATGTATGGCCGCTGTCACCTAATCAGGTCTGGGTAAATGAGCACACATGCACAGGCGCACATTCAGACGCACAAACTAGCCGTTGTAATGTGCCAGTTAATTTGAAGAAACTTTTTAGTTTTTCTTTTTAGTTCCATAAAATCTATGGTCAGTAAACATTATTAAAGATTTTGGGGAAAAAAAGACAAAGATGAAGCTGTCAACATTTATGCAGAAAAGTATTGCTGTTTAAAGACAATGAATAATAATAAAAATGAATAATAAAAAAGAATAAAACAAAATGGCTTAATTCAGCCTACTCCCGTTTCACACACACATTATGTTTCCAAATAAATAAATAAATACACACACGCACACACACACACACACACACACACACACACACACACACACACACACACACACACACACACATTTATATATATGTATATAGCTTGAACATAGCTACACCCGCACACACTCTCTCACACTCGCAGGCATGGCGCACAAAATCTGACATAGGTAGCTAATTATGGGGGAAATGACCCTTTGCTCATTTGAAAGGTATCCAGACAAGCTCTTACAACACCTACTCAATTAGCTGCCATTTGTCCCCTTGAAATGAATGACTCGCTCTCTCCTCAGTCACCCAAAACATGAACACTTCAGTCTTTGATCTGCTGTTGAGTTAGATCAGATCTTCCACAAGTGAAGCACTGAAACACTTAAGAGTCAGATGCTGCAGTGCAGTGGGGAACAGAGTGTGCATGTTATTTAAATTGATTAGTTGCACATACTGTGTTGCACACGTTTTTTAAATTAAAGGTTCTTTGTTTAAAGTCTTAGAGAGAGAAGTTGCATGGCAGACTGTAAATGGACTAGTTGTAATTTACTGAAATATGGGTTTAGTTGAAAATATTTAAATATATATAAAATATATATAAATATCTCATTACAGAGGCCCCATACTAGTGATTCTGTCTGTCAGAAAGTATTGTCAGGGCACACCGATGGTGTTTTCTTAGCAAATGGTGAGAAATTTTTATTTGAGCTGCAACAAAAGTAGCTTAATGAAAGCTGATTTAAAAAAGAAAAAGGCTGCTTGTAAAGTAAAACATTTCATATATTTTAGTATAGAGAATAGGGGTGGGCAATGCGGCCAAAATCTTCTTTCACAGTACATGTCATTTTCTATCACTGTAACTGTTTATATCACAATACAGTAATTGTTCTGTAAATTCAATTCAAAATTAGTCAAAAATAATCATGCCGTGCTTCACCACATCTTGATTCTCATCGTTTTTAAAAAAAACCCAAAAAGCTGGAACTGTATAAACAAAAAATTTTTAATGAAGTAAAAACTTTCATTTTGAAATCATTTTTAAGGTTCCTGAGAGTAATAACCTCAAGTGTTGCGGGTTTCTGTATTTAGAACCTAACTCTTTATCATGTCTGCTCAAATCACATTACCTTGCGAGGGAGCTGGATTTACAAGAACACAAGATCATGCAAGAATCACATGAAAATCAAATACTGAATATGTTGTGCAGTTCAAATGATATGACCAAATCTGTACTGGTGTACACATTTCTACCAATACATGATATATACAGTTGTATTACCTTAGAGGAAATCTGTTCTGTAGTTAACCCGCTATTGAGAAAGGCTATCAGCTCCTGGTCCAGATGTTTCCTTATATATATGTATGCAAACCCCTTCGGGTATATATTTGGATTTTAGAGTCACTTCTGAATCTAAATGGTTGATAATGGAGAGATAAGTTCTCACTTTTGTACTTACAAGATTTTTCATCAGATTAATGGCCATTCTTTATAAGGCAAATGGGTCAAACTCTTGCTGCCTGTCACTGGCTGACATTTACATGACTGCAAAAAATATAACCAAGCATGTTGAAAAGGATGGTTCATTGCAGCGGTCTCCATGGTTCTTTCTTTCATGAAATCTGTTAACAGTTTCTGGTCTTAGAGGGTGCTTGAGGCCGGAGAGGACAGGTGACCAGCCTTCACCTCCCTTCCTCTTACCTCTGAAAAGAAAACAAGTCATAAACTAAGTGAAAAAAAAACTTTCTCAGCTAAAGAATCCAGCGGCTGAATGGAGAGAGGGAGGGGTAGATGGAGCGAGAGAGTCCATTAAAAAGAATGACGGCCACAAAAAAAAAGAGAGGAAAAAATCCCCACGGCAGCACACAATGCCATAGCTGGGGTTAAGTGCTAGGATTTCAGTCGATGGGGGATTTGGGGGTCCCTGCGTTTTTAAGCCTCTGTCCCCAAACCTCGCCTTCATCCCACCTCCCTCCCCAATACTATTCCTTTCGCTCTCTCACTCACACACACACACACACACACACACACACATGCACGTCTCTCCCAGATCTCCCATCTCCACTCCTCCTCCCCGAGTCCCAGTCATCTGCCATAATCAGAACGATGATATACGGGCCCCATTAAAAGAGAGGGGCTGCTGACATGCAGGACAATAGCCCCTCACAGCGTGTCCAGGAAGCCTGCCCATCCAGGTGCACTCTCCCTTACAGCCAGAGGCCTGCCGCTCTCCCTCCTTCGCTCTCTCTTTCTACCTCTCTCCCCCTCTTTTTCTCCCCCTCTCTCCAAACGCAGTGTGAGCCCATTGAGAGGGAAGGTAGAAACAGGAGAGGAGCAAAGGAGGAGTTGTGTGGGGGTAAGGAGGGATTTGCAGGACTGAGATTCGAGAGAGAAAGAGGAGGGTAGTGGTGGAGATGGAGGGGTGAGGAGGAGAGTGAGGGAGAGCTCAGGTGTGTTGAAAAGACAGGACATTTGAGCAGTCAGCGATGGAGGTGGGGGGGGGACCAGTGAGGTTGAAACAATGGTGATAATAAAAGTCTCCCCTTTCACCCGTGTGCCTCTCTCCTCCCTCTCTCTGCTCAGAGTCTTTACGCACCTGACCTACCGCAGCGCATCACGGGGCACGGAGGAAGGCTGAAACGAGAGGGGAGGAGGAGGAGGAGGAGGAAGAGGAAGAAACGGTTGATGGGACGGGATTGGTGTCAACAGGGGGGAGGAGTACCGGACTGGTTGCCTATCAGCACATCCTCACTGACAGCCGTTGGCCTGTCCATCAGCAGGTAATTCAGACACACATATGAGTGGCAGATAAGGAAGGGAGATATATTTTAGTCAAAGGTAACGTAGAAAAGAATGAACGTGCATATATAACCCACCAGAACAGGGACCAGAACTACTGGCTAAATTAATAACATTTATTACTTTGGTGGCAAAAGGGACAACGGTAACTGGTGATTAAAACCTGGTTATGGAGCCAAAGTTAGAGTTTCAATTTAGTATGAAACATAAATCAGAGAAAACATCAGTACTGTTCAAGAATGCAAAAATAGAAATCCCCTTGGCGTCTAATAGTGCCTTGCTGGCCACACAGCTGAAACACATTGTACCGCATGGCTAAAGTTGTGAAACAGTTGCAGTTAGGTTCAATAAAAATAACTACTTGGTTAAGTTTAGAAAAAAAGATCAAATTTTGGATTAAAATAAGTACATAATGTGACAAAAGTACTAGGGGTGTAACAATACATCAGTCAATATATCGCTATATGATGCATATCATTATTGCTGATGTATGCCTATTTTGTGAAATCTTCATTGCACCTCTGTGTCACCATTTCTTTCAAAGCACAACTCCTTCCTTCCTTTCAAGCAGTACTACAGCTTAGCACCAGGCCGCCAATGAAAAACAAACCAAAAACAGACTGACATTATTAACTGATCCCAGGCCCCTGAATTGAATCACATCAGAATCAAATTGTGATGGATTTTGTGATATCAGTAAACATTTGATTGTGCAAAGATTCAATATAATATTGTATCATGATGAAACTTGTGACATACCACCTGAGTGAATGTGATCCGTGCATGATCAGGGCGAGATGACCATATGTAAACTGCCTAATGTTACATTAAAACATTATTAACTCTTTGCTTTTGCACTGGATATGCACTGCTGTCTTCTGGCATAAAGAGTAGTTTTGTTTGACCCCCCCCCCACTTGATGCAGACTTTTTTTCTCTTCATACTACATCAGTTGCTGTCAGTGTCAGGTATTGCGTATTGCAGATGGGTGTACATTGGAGTTAGTTGTTGAAAGCTTAGTGTACCTCATAAAGATGCAAAAGACTGCCTTCTGCGTCAGTATCACACGCTGAGGTGCGTAATAAAGTGGCAGGATTTGACAATGAGAACATGCTGGTTTACCCATCAGTATTCACATTAGTTCTTGCAGTATTGTAATTTTGTTATTTTTCAAAATGTAATAATATGTTCACTTTTATTTGCTGTTTCATTTATACAAATTTGCACAAAAACTGTTTATAGTAAATGCATCCCGTTACATAATAATTCTAATTCACAAATACAGCTACCGATTGTCTGACTGCTTGTTCAGCAGAGATCGTCCTACATTATGTTTAAAGTAATGACGGACAGTATTCTGCTACAACATGGTGCTGATTTGCAGGTCAAAAGTTACAGAAAATGTTTTTTACAACAGCATTTAAATTAGTGTATTTAAATTTAAAGTGGGTCCCAACTACACATTGTAATGTCAGTATTTTAAGTAACTGAAAGTAAACTGACTTTTGCAACATTTGTTGACCTTCAAATCATCAAATCAGTGCTAACTGGGTATTAAAATTATGTCTCTGTATTTTTAAATCAAATGTCACAACACAGTTACCCCTGCTGTAAATCCAGTCTTTGGTGAACCATGAAGGCATATGGCCTCCCTCCTCAGTAGCTAGTGGCCCAGACACTGTCACCAATACCGAGGGCCACCACCAGACCCCCGAAAGCCTACAAGGTCTACTGCACAAATCCCTCTCTGTGCCAACTCGTCCGTTAATACACACTGACTATCTGCCCTCAGCTCTCTGTGTGGTCCTCCTCCGAAAGAGGAAACGGTAAAGAGAGCTGACATCTCAGTCTGAGATGCTCTGCCTTTTTCTGGCACTCACCTATCCTGTACCTATGGCGGAGGCTCAGTGGGGCAATTTAGATAAGAAGCTTCTCTGCCTGGTTCTTTCTTCTGCTGGTGAAACTGAAAACAATGAGGATGTTATACACTCATAGCTCTCCTGAGTAGGTTTCTCCATCCTCTGACTCACAAACTCCGACAGATCTGAGGTCGGCATTGTTTTACTCTTAGATACATTTCAGTGTCTGGAGCTGTTTTCCAGGACGTCCGTTCCTCGTCCAATTTAAGGTTTGTCTCTTTTGTCTTGAGCCAAGCTGCACTCAATCGCCGTCCCTTTGCGTCCAAGTCCTAAAGGGAAATGAAAGCTGGTTGGGGAGATGCAGTCAACAAGGTGGTACGAATTTTAATGACTGGCTTTCTGCTGCCTTCTCCTCTCCCGTCGTTTTGGCACTCAGTTAATGATCCGGCAGACTTTGCTGTTTGGCACCTACTGACTTTCCTCGCTGAAAAAGGTGGTGGACAGAATAAAGGGCAAGTCCACCACACCCTCCTGCCCACTCTGAGGGATGACAAAGTGTATTTTAATTAAAGCCAGGGCAAAACAGCTTGATGGATCTTATTTTCTGACTTTTTATTCTTGGTTCGGTAATCTCTCTTCATTCTCTTGCTGTTTTTTGTTGCATTTCAGTCTTGATGCTTCATTTATTACTTTCAGCTTATCCATATGTGCACATACAGTATATTGACATGAAAAAATTGTCTTAATGTACACACAATCACACACAGTCTGAGTCTCACATGAAATAAAGGTGACAGGCCGTCAGACCTCTTGTGCCAGACATTACGCGGCTCCAGTGAGCAGAGAGCATTCGTCACGACCAATCAGAAGAGCCTATAGAGTTTGTTATTAGAGCTCTGATTTTGGACCAGGGGTGCTCACACACACTCAGCGGTAGGTAAGGCTGACAAAGTCCTGGCTTGTGTGTGCGCGTCTCAGTGCAAGTGTGTGGCACACTCGATTCCTATCAGACCTCTCTCTCCCTCTCTTGAAGCAGAACAGATCCTCTGGATAAGCTCACCAGTGGCAGAGAATCCCCCCACACCACCATCCACACACACACACACACAGGCACAGTTATTCCTATATTACATGCCTCCCCCCTTTTCTTCCCACCATCTCCTCTGTCTTGATCTAATGCTCAGTGCATAATGGGAACAAAGACAAGTGTGATTTTCCTCCTTTTCTCTGATTGCGGCCGTTCAGTTTGTATACTGTAGATGAAGGTCCTGAGTTTCCTGGTGCAGGCAGGCAGCCAGGCAGGGCAGAGCAGGACTGAACTGCTGGGAGCAGACAGCAGACGATTGTGAATGTGAGGAAACAGACCAGTGGTATTTTGCTCTGTGAATGATGATTGATGCTGCTGCACAGACAACCATTTCTTAAGATGTTTTGTATTGCTGCTGCCCCGACCGTAGCAGTACATTGCATATCTTCCATGCCAGTAGATTTGATTCATCAAAAAATATAGCAAAGTAACAAATAACATAAAATAAGCATAGCAGAAAGCACCAGATAGGTTGGACGACCATGTTTAACTCCATATCTTTAAACCATACATTTATAGCTAAAAATGACAACGGTTTTGCATATCTGAAACAAATCTAATCAACTGCCAGTGTCTACCCAGAATTCACTGTTGGTGTCAGTGTGACGTCACATGGGTACATTTCCACATACTTAATGTATGTGGAGTTCCCTTTTAAAGTAGCAGAGGACTTTTATTTTGGCAAAAAAACAAAAATTTCCACCATAAATAAGTGTATAAAATATACCAGACTGCAGGAAAGTAAGTGTTTGACACTTAAAATTTCCTGGTGGAGAATCCCCAAGCCCCCTGCATCAAACAGTGTGTGCCCCCCCTCGTATCCACTGTAGATGCAGAGAGTAAATGCATTTTCTTTTCAATTTTCCTTTAGTTTCTCTGCATTTGATTCAATGTTTTCCATTTGAGCTTCCAAAATGAGGGAAAAAACATGTCTGTATAATTAGACTCTAAATCGTCTATATACCAGAGATATTGAATGATAAACCTCAGGTAATCCTTCTTTCCAAAATGGACTTAAAGCATTTTGCAAACAAACTCTTCTGCTTCTCCTCCATCCACGAACTGTGCCTCAGGCACACTGGCAAAATGGCAATCGGCATAACAAAATCATTTTTATTATGTTTTTTTTTTCAGCGTGGCAACAGTTGACTCACTAGTTTGTTTTCTAAGATGCAGTATGATGAAAAACATCCCTGTTATTGGGTTTTGATTGTAAAATCACCACACAACATCAAAAGAACAGCCAGATTTTGGACAATCAGGAGTTGTTGTTCACTGCAGGCAACCAGAAATCCATTTATTATTTAGTACCGCAAAGACGTCAGCTGGTGTTAACCATGGTCACTTCATTTCCTCCTCGCTGGCGCTGGAACTGTAGCTTAGATGACATCACACATGAGGACGCCGCTAGCAACCAGTTCTTGTAAATCAGTCACTGAAATCCAAACACAGTGATGTGGCGACTGATGGTGTGAACACGGCGGAGCACATGATAGAATGATAAAACTCGGTTTTACATTGCAATAATCTAAAGTTAAGTAGAATCTCATATGGCAACAGAGTCCAGATGGTAACAGCGGCCGCTACATTTCAAAATAAAACCGTGTCATTGGAGAGAGAGTCTGGAGATTTTGTTATGAGTTTTGTTTACTTACATGTACCAGGGCGCACACACATATGCGTGCGTGTGCACACACAGACAGGACTGGGAAAGTTGAGAGGTGCCACCATGACCCTGGGCCTACAGGTGTCACAGCTTCCACACACTGACGTCCCAGCAGCTGACAGGCTATAAGTGTCCCACAGTAGCTGTGTTCCAACTGACAACTTCAAAGGTTACACTGCATGGGTCACAACAAAACATTATTTTCAGCATATGTGTGACTTGACAGTGGGGAGAAAAAAATCCCCAAAATAGAGTGGCAAGTTGACCAGTTTTACCATATGGCAAATGTCACTGTGTGACATATATGGGCTTATGAAAATGGCAAGCGAGGACAGGGCGGATCGCGAATCAAATCGTCTGTCACACTTTATTAGCACGACCAGCGAGACTGACTCTTTCCCGTCTTACTATGTGACACATTTGGTCCACAGATGCGCTCCATTGTAAAACAAGCCATTGGATGTTAACAGAAACCACACTTGTGAATAAAATCCTTCCAATGATGAGCAATCAGTATTAGTGTGCGGGCTAACATTTGCACGCCGGCGTCCCACTGGGCAACTGTCACTCTGCGCTCCTCCTCCCCGACCTCATCTGAACAAACATCACTTAAAATTTACCTCGGAGCTACAAATGCTAAACTTTGACGTGCAGGTTTATTGTTTTTTTTTTTTTTCAGAAATGAGAGGAGAAGGCCCAAGTGGTAACAATTTGAAGTCAATAAACTCTTCTCCTCTAAAATGCCCTGGCTTCAAAAGAGTAGTGTGGGTGTTCTGCACGGCGGTAATGGAATTGTTAAGCATGCTCAGGGATTTGGCAGCCGGCTCCCTTCGGAAAAGAGCAGAGTGGAGGATGACAACCTGTTAAAATCCAGCGTTTGTTTCTCTCTTTCTTTCTCTCTTAATTAGGTGGAGCAAGGAATGCACACAAACATGCATGAGCATATGAAAGCAGGGTTCATATGATATAGGTGCTTTAGGTGCATACAGTAAATACAAAGAATTTCTTCCTTGACACACATGGAGGCATTGTACACATACATATACTGTGCACAAATTACAACAGTTCCTCTTTCGTAATGTTAACTTTTGAGATCTACAGTGAACAATGGAAGGCTTACGTTTGGAATAAGTCAAAGCTCAGACACAATGTTCAAATTCAAGTGGATTGATAACACAGTGAGGCTTAGGGAAATGTAGTTGAGAACCGTTGAGAACTGGTACCTTACTACTGACAATCAAAGGTATACAAGATACAAAGGTATTTCTGAAAAGCAGCAGTTATGAGTTTTTTGTAAACTTTGTGTTGAGGATTAATTTACTTTTGTGTTCCAATGCCTGTGAATTAAGAAATCATTTGTTTGGGAAAAAAAATTTCCAAACAAATGAAAAAATCAGTTGAAGAACCCTGATTTGTTTTGATTATCTTACCGTGATATGATTTTTATCTTAGCAGATAGATAGAGATTCGTGGAAAATGCACAGAAACTAAGACAGAGAACATTGTAGCCATCATAATAACACCTTTTTGCTATGGATATGTAACATGATTGTTCATGTTTTCTGTTTGAGTTTGTGGCACTGAATGTGATGTCTGGTCATGTGACCATCCTGGTTATTGTTGTCTAGTGTCTCATTAGCCCACACAAGCTTGGCTCCGGCGGCATATCTTGCATAACTACTCTCTGTGGGCCCTCTGACCTTCTCTTGATCATCGTCTCTCACACATCTTTTGGTTTTTTTAAGTCTTCTGTCTTTCTGTCTTTCTTTCATTCTGACTGTCTGTCTGTCTTTCCTTCTTTCTTTCCAGGCTTTACGATGCCCCCCTACTATTGGGGCCCAGGGTAATCAGTCACACCCACACACCCCACACCCCAACTACAATGCCCCTGCTGAGCTCCATCCAGGGCAGGACTTTCAGATAAATACAAATCAAATCAACATCATGGCGATCCAGTTACCTGTGTATTCTGTGTTCTGTCTCCCAGCACAAATGCTATGTCTCTCAAAGGAACCAGTTTCAGTAAGTGAAAATGCAGAGAGGGAGGCTGAGCACAGATCTATTGTGCAACATGTGTTTGTGCGTCTGACACAGGAGGGCAGTCTTTCTAAGCTCTCTGTCTGTCGAGGAGGCCAGCTAACTGTTTAGCTGCACTGTACTCTCAGATCTCAGCCTTTGCAACTGTAAAATCTTTCATGTAAACGGTCTCTAAGAATGGTTGTTTAATTTTCCTACTGGAGTATGGTTCGTCTCATTCATCTTAGGCAAGAGAAGGAAAATCCGTGTCTGCTTCAACTTGAAGAAGCCTGATTTTGACTGCTCACTCTGCCTCTCTTGCCATCAAATTCCCAACTTTTGCTCAAGTTCAAAAAGTCACCTCACATCACCTGTCCCTCCGTCACCCTCTTTGGCCAAGAAGTTTACAGCTTTTGCATGAGCCGTCATAAGTGAAACGGGTCCAGAGTCAATATTTATCCAGGTTGTGCGTGAAGGTATCTGCCATTTCAGCACTTGCTGTGCCCCTTCAACAAACAACATGCAGCTCTGATGCACATTGAAATCCCTCTGTGTGTGTTTCTTCCCCCATTGCCCTTTTCTTCCTTTGCTCTTCTTGCAGTAAGCAGAATAATTACACAGTTCATCCAGCCTGCTTCTGTGAATGTGTTTGTCTTTATTAACTCCTCTCTGTTAATCCCCATTGAGCCAACCCAGTGTTATGTGCCGGGGTGGAGGAGATTTCGGGGAGTGGGTTGGTCCTGCAGAGGAAGTGGCGGCAAACCCCGAGAAGTGCTGTTGTTCTTGATGTGTTGCCGAAGTCCCAACACCCCCCCTTCCACCCCAACTCCACCCCACCCATGACTGGAGCTCCTATTAATCATCCTGTCAGTCCAGCAACATACACACACTAGCTTGTCCCTACATCACCACCACACATATACGCTGTACAACAAAACAAACAAATAAATAATGTAGTTGGTCACTGCCGGGCTGCAGGAGTCCAAAGAGAGAATGAGAAAATCATCTCTATGGAAATGGAAACGGTGCAGGAGAGCTGCCGGGTTTGTTTGCTACTTGCAGTGTTTGTGCTTCAGTCGTTGAAACCTTTATTGGTCTTTGTTGGGTTGTAGAGCGTTTGGTGTTTTATGGTTTGTTTCCTATGTGATGTCAGGCTTATAGTGCAAGTGTGCAGCTTGGCCTAAGTTATTTTTTCCTCACGCTGGGAAGTCATCTGCTCCTGTGGGGAAAAGAGGCTAACTTGAAAATGTTTGCCTCGGAGTACAATATGCCACAGCGCTCGGGAGAGAGCACTGGATCAGTGTTGGTGTGTGTGTACATGCGTAACAGTGTGTACACATGTATCAGGTTGAGTTTTAGTCATTTTTGTGATTTGCTGAAATTCCTTACAGTGCCCCTTGGACTGTGGGTCTGCGTACCTTGGCAGTGGAAACATTACTAAGAAGCATTTAGCTTGAGAATGTCAACAAGACTTGTGGGTTTGTGTAAGAGATGATCACTCAGTGAGCAACTTCTTTACCTGTATATATTTAAGAAAGATACTCTCGTGAATATTTGTCATCAGTGTCCAGTGGGTTCACGCTGTGCACGATTTAGCATTGATTTTGCTTCAAGACTGGGTGGAGAAAGTGCTTTCCAAAACGGAGCCTTTCCCATACCTCCTACTAAGCATTTTCACCACTGTGAGTATGTGTGTGTTGTGTTGTGGGGCCCCACCATAGCTGGCTGCAGTGACGTCACTCCCCACATAAAGTATTATAATACATCAGGGCTGTTTCAGTGGCCTTATGGAGACTGTGGGATCTGGAGCTGTGTGGAAATCGAACTAGATACCCTCCATGTAACTCTTGTTTTGTCATTTGGCTTACGTCTTTCAGCTTTACATTGTTTGATTTTTTACAAAAATTAAACCTGTGATTTTTGGTGATTTAATGGGCTAGGTTCCGTAACATTTCGATCGGTGATACAGTTCATCTGCTTTCCTCATCATAATAAATACATCTGGCCCTGCTTTAACAGCTATTCTACAAGACTGTAAATGACTATTGATACAATGATGGACCCAGCGACCCCCATTTGTCCACTGCACCTTGTGACCACACATTTCCCTAAGCCTCACTGTGTTATCAAAGCCCAGTAGCTCTGAAAAACGGGGTCACTGAATCTGGTTTGATGAGAACAAAATTCCAGATCCGATCTTTACTGGAGGTGAGAACACCGGTCTCAGGTTGGAAACCTTCAAGGGGGTTCGTTTCAAAGATGAGAACCAGAAATCCCAGAAGCTTGTGTGCTTCAAAGGGCTGCTGAGGGCTGGCAGACGGCTCTCTGGAGCCCTAACCCGCTGCCATGCCAGGCTAGTGTGAAATGGACACTTGTGGGCTCGGGCCTGTTCTATCTGTCCACAGTTGTTAATGATAACATGCACGGGCCTCAGCACTTGATGCTGCCCACATGAGCCTCTTGTTGCCTGCCAAGTTGTGTGTATGTTCCTGGTGCTAATACTTCCACACCAGTGTTTGCTACCTACTGGACTCATTAATAGCTTTCACCAAGTTTAGCAAGGGGAACTGCTGCCCACTGCAGCATTTATTTCTCTTGTAATTATAGATTCACCCAATAACTTATAACCTTTGCAGACATTTTTTTTTTAATTTCATTATTTCACCTAAATTTTGAAGCTTTGCTTATTTTCATTGAATTTGAACACAACTTCTCGGAGACTAAAATGTAATTTAATTTAGAAAATGAAACAGGCACACACATGTTTTCCTAAAATAATTAGTACATAAATAGTTTTTTTCATGTCTGTATTTTAATGTATCTATAATGAATTGTGGTCTATCAGGAATCTTGGCCAAACTTTATGAGTAATTATTATGTTTGCAATATTCCTGAAAGCACTTTTGTTACCATTTTAGATTTTTTTTTTTTTCAAACTTGTATAAACAGTTTTATGCTTTTGCTTTAGACCTTTAATATTATGTAATTAAATTAATATTAAATAATTTATTTTGCTGTAAATTCCAAACATTTTGGTATCTCTGAGGTGAAATATTTATAAGAAATCTGTAACAAATACAGGCCCAAAGGCCTTTTTGCCTGTGCCACAGTATGTGTGGACCTTCCTGTAAATCCACCGTGTGAGTACATTTTCTCCAGCACTATGAAGCCAATATTGTGCTTTCTCCGCATGTACCACTGAACTTGCATAAACGGTGCGCTCTTTGGCTGAGTTGAGAAATATGACAGGCTATTTTCCCCCCGCTGCTCCAAACTAAAAGATTAACATTGTGATTCCCAGTGTCCCAGCAGACAGCGTGATTGATTACATCATATTAAGGTCATTTCTACATCGGGGTAATTTTCACTCGAGCCTCCCGGCGATATTTTAATGTGCATTTGTTTGGCGGGGTTGTCGGTTCCTCGCTCCTCTGATCTGCGGGGAAATGGATGGCGACATTAACGAGCGATTAATTAAAAACAACAACATTGATGATGGTGGCGGGACCGGAGGCGGTCGGGATGCTTTGCCGGTTTTTAGGAGGAACGCCGAAATCCCAGTCAGATTCAGTCAGACTTTGAGTCTTCCTGGTTTGCATTTTGCAAATGGATCGTCAGTTGTGGCTGTTTTTTCCCCTGGACCAAATATTATTATTTTTTTGAATAATAATGGTTTTTCTTTGAATTCAACCATATGTGGTGATGTTTGAAAATGCATATTCGTTGGAGGAAATTGTAATAAGAAAAAATATTCACGGATACCCTGTAATTTTCACCGCTGCCATTAAAAATTATTTGTATTATTATTATTATTATTTTTCTATGCAGAATTAGCCAAGATTTGTCAATGAAAATAAATCGGCCAGGATCATAAAAACATTTTTTAGACTTAAAAACGAAAAATGATTAATTGATTGGTTTGTGTTTGTTTTGGCCGGATCGATAGCAGGCAGTGAGTCAGCAGTGTTTTAATATAACAGAGCTGGATGCATGATTGATGCATGACTGAACTGACGCACAATTAAACAATCGAATGTGATCATTTTAACCCCTCATGTGCCGCAATACGTTTTTGGAGCTATTGATTGCAATTAATGTATAAGATTTACAAAAAAAAAGTGTTTTCAAAATATTAAAAAAAACCCAACAAAAAACAGGTTCACATTCGTCTGTATTTGCAGAAAGTGTTCCAAATTGTAAATTTCACAGACAAAATCCAAAACCAACCTGTCTGTCACCAACCCACACATTCACATTTTATATTTCAGCCTCTTTGTAGCTCTACAGATGTGAAGTGCCAGTGAGAAACTCGGCTCCTGCAGGCCTCCTGCAGTGGTCTGTATCAGTACAGTCGCTGCCCTCTAACCTCTTCATATTCCTGCTATCAGTAACTGTGGCGCAGCGGCCGCCTGTCTCTTGACAGCGTGTTAACAACACTGCAAAAGGCCCCAAAGAAACGTCTTGGATTAGCGGTCAGATTTCCCATTTCCCATAGACGCACAAGGTCCTGAACCCAATTAATGGCTAATAATTACCAAGGCAACTTCACTATGACCGCTTCTGGGGGACTTCATTAGAGGGAAGCAGGGAGCAGCCTGCTGTGGAGTGCCACTCCAAACTAATAGAAAGGGAATAATTGGGATTTCTAATTGATTAGCTGCTGGGATCTCTGGGACTTTGTACGTATCGATCTGTGGAAAAAAAGTGTTGGTGGAGATGATTCTGATTGTGTTTTCTTGTTTGAGATGACAAATCTGTGTGTCGTCGTTCCATCCTCGTGCAGGCCTATCGTACAGTAGTGTGCGTGCATGAGCGCGTGCCTCCTCCACGCAAGTCCAGCGCCCTGCCGCAGCCAGTTACCATGTTTACTCTCCCATTACATCGGCTGTGGCAGAATTACAGTTAGCAAATTTACAATGCTCGCGGCGCGCACAAAAGGGCCCGCTGCGGCTTTCTGATGTCCCCCGGCCCGCCTCATCCGCAGGCCGGACCGCGAGGTGCTCCATTTCACATATCTAATGTGCGCTGATGTTATCTGCGCGTAACGTCTAATCCAGAGACCCGGAGCCTATTCCAGCGTGGATAAAGCTTGGGTTTCAGCCGCCTGTGTGTGTGTGTGTGTGTGTGTGTGTGTGTGTGTGTGTGTGTGTGTGTGTGTGTGTGTGTGTGTGTGTGTGTGTGTGTGTGTGTGGGTGGGTGTGTGTGGTGTGTGGGTGGGTGGGTGTGTGAAGAGGAGGGTGTACAGTCACCGCAGTCTGACCACACCAGTGTGATAAACTTCTGTATCCACACCTCCTCCTTCCCCTATATATACACACTTACACACACATGCACACCAATTGTCATCAGCGCGCGCGCACAATCACTGACGATGATGACGATTTTGTTTATTTGTCTAAGGCTCTGATATTTATTTTGTTCATATCAATCTCATTACTGTTTTAAATGAATACAGGTGCCTGTATTGTGGCGTAATCCATCAATTTATAAATTAGTAGGTTATTTTATCCTCTGGGTTGTAGCCTAATTAAATGGTTTTCCAGGTGTGCGTTTGCTGTTACAACTGATACTTTAGTTAAATTTGGTTCTAAATACAGTGTAATTGTTGTGAAGTTAATTGTTGTAATTAATGTTTTTATAATAGCTGTATTATTATTATTATATTTACAAATAATAATAATACAAATAATAAAATATAATAATAATAATAATAATAATAATAATAATAAATAATAAATAAAATAATAATAAACAATACCCTTTACAACGTTAGTGTGACATGGAACATGACGGCCAATCAGGCTGCTGTTTTTGAGAAACGGTTAAAGGCCTACAGTATCAGTTCAGACCAGGTGACGCGAAGACGTCATCGCTTGAGGAGATTAAGGAAGCTGCACCGATTTGACGCAAACTGTGTCCTCTACTCATTGTATAACTTGCCAAACAAATAGCCTACACATACATGAAATTGCCTCAGTGCACGCGGAAGGGCCCTGTGATATAGCAGCCGTGAGACAATATCTTGACATACAAACAGAGTTGTCTGGTGTATGGAGATTACCTGCCGCGGAGGTTGCACCGTGCCTTTTAGGCGCAGCTGAGCCAATACCAGGTTATAGAATAAGTGCTTAATAATACAATAATGATTAAAGCCGAACTCAAGGCTTTATTCTTTGCATTTTATTTAAGGATCGTGCTGTTTTTGTTTATCACTTTCAGCTGATAATGATCCTGCCTCTCTTCAACCTAATTAGACGGATTAATAAAACCGAGAGTGATTCTGTGATGATTAAACGGGAGTGCACCAGCAGCACCAGCACCACACCTCTCTTCCGGGGACGCAGCCAGCGGCGCTGCCTTCCTGCGCTCCCTCCAGCCGCAGGACAAAAGAGGGAGAGTGAGAGAGAGAGAGTGAGAGAGAGTGAGAGAGAGAGAGAGAGAGAGAGAGAGAGGGAAAAGCCACATTTGTGGAGAGCAAATACTCCTAAACGCGAGGTTTTTCCTGCGCAGCCGTTCTCCGTTTCCACAATCCCTGTTAAAGGTCGACGTTTAAATGACGCAGAAAAGTATTTCCCAACGGGCCAGTGTCGGAGAGCAACACTTTTCTTTACGCGCGTAATCACAGTTAATTGCTCCTTTAAGAAGGTGTTGCACCATGTGAAATCATTTGTCCGAGCTGATGTGCGAGAAATATTCAGAGGTCTGGCCTCTCGGGCTGCTGATGGAAATAATTTCGACAAACTGGGGAAAGTTCTGCTGAATGCCCGTTTTTTTCTCCAGTTTGTCTCTGAATGAAGCTGGATGAAGGACGCGGCATTGATAGAGCCAATCGATTAAGACCATGGATTATTGATATCTTGTCGCCACGCTCCCACGCTTCCTCCAGACACTGAGGAATAAACAGAGCCTTTGTACACCGCTATTATTCACATAATTTATTTGTTTATCGACCTGTTTTTTTTTCTGTTTTTGTCACTCTTACCTCTGCGTTGCCTGCGAGGCCGTGGAGCTCTATCGATTTTAAAATATAACTGTTGATTCTGTATTCGAAATAATACATTTTTTTTACACAAAGTTAGAAATAAAATGTAACGTGTCTATCAGTGGTAACCTCCTCACACTTCACACTCCCTCTAGGTGTCAAAGCGCACTTTACACACGCTCCCTTGCTTTCTGTAAAGCCAATAAAATGAACTTCCACGCCTCATGATGCCAAGACAAACTCCCTAATAAACAGATAATGTATGCTAATTACTGCTGATTATTATATTGATTAATGATCACGTCATTCATTTGACTTACACTCATGGGAAAACATCCCACGGCAATTTCTGTCCAATATGGGCTGGAGACTCGTTTGATGAACTCGAGCCTTTATTCAAATCAATTGTTGTTTCACGTGCATAATAATGAGCAACAAACGGCGGTTCAACCGTGAAGCAAGAAAACCAAAGAAATGTCAGGCAGACCGCCACTTATTTTGCAGTGGTTTTATGCCAATGTTCAGTAAAAGCAACAAATATGTCCAGAAAAAAATGAAAATAACAAAATGCAAATAATGCTAATATAATAATAATAATAATAATAATAATAATATAAATAAATAATAATTTATTATGCATGGATTTGAAAGTATCCTATAAAAGTGGGGTGTAATTAGTGTGCAGAGAATTTATCCCTGCCGCTCTCCCAGCAGACTGCAGTTGCTCCATCACCACCGATCTTTAATAGGCTCCAACATAGAGCCGCCTTTATTCAGCCAAACTAGACGGAAACCATTCCCATATGACATGAAGGCTAAAGGCCCAGGCACCACATGAATATGACGAGCAGCCTACCTCCATCAGTCAAACTGGACTTTATTATTTTTAATAAGATAATAAAATACAAATAAATTGTAAAATCCACAGCTTCTAACAGACCCTCCTTTTGTATTTTTTTAAATGTAGTATAAATTAAATGTAGTATTTCGGTCAATAACAACAATTAATATACAACGTTAATTTATCAATACAATATTATTTGATGAGATTAAAAAATAAAATTATTTAGTTACCATTTCGGGGTAAAATATAAAAATCCACAAGAAAAAATACGAAATAATAATTATAATAATAATCATAGTAAAAGTCTAATTATATTGTACATTATAAAAAATATATGATTATTTTCTATAAACATGACATTTGAATTCATGCGAATAGTTACAATCAAATTAAGTTGTATTGCCTAATAAAATGTTTCCCAGTTGCCCCATATAAATACAGTAAAAGGCCTGAATTGCAACTTCAATATAAGCATACCAGTTAGTAAAAAATATAGCTAAATTATCCACGTGTCCGATATTTGTATACGAAAAAATACTTTTTTTTTGTAATAAAAAAAAATACCTCGCAGTCCTTCAGGCTCCATCAGACTTTCTGGACGCACGGGCTAATGTAAAAGCTCCTCTCCTCGTGCCTGCAGCAAACAAACAAACAGGTTGAAAGGCAAGTCATACTCACGAGGAGAAAGTGTGCCGTCTATCCACCTTCGTTCAGGTGACTTTACGCGGCACAGTGGCGCTAACAACGAACACAAACGATTCTCCGAAAAAATAAGTGCTGCAAAATGTGGTTGTTACAAATGTGGACATTGGAGCAAAGAGAGGGAGAGAAATAAAGTCTGGGCTTCTCCCCGGTCCGGACTCTGCTGGTGGAGGCTCAATGCATGCGTCAAACAGCTGCTGGCCGCTGCTTGTCCTGAGGGCAACAAGGCTCACACACACACACACACACACTCTCTCACACACTCACACACACACACACACACACACACACACACACACACACACACACACACACACACAAATCATAGTCTGTAGAGTGCAACTCCATTTGAGTCTTGCACCTATTACGCCTGCATGTGCATTAATGAAGTTAAAAATAACCTCTGCAACTCGAGCACTTTTTGGCACAACATCAGCTGCTTCAACAGCTACATACAAAGTTTACAAAGTTATGTCTTAAGTCTGTACATTCAGAGAGAAAATTATTTTGTTAACATTTTCCGTCCAAAAAAAGAAGCTTATTATGAAGAGGAAAAAAAATATTATTGATAATAATAATAATAATAATAATAATAATAATAATAATAATAATAATAATAATAATTTTGCATTAACATAGTTACAACACGACCTTGACCTCAACGTACCTCACTGTGTCCATCGCCGGTTGGAGAAAACCAAGTTGTCGCTGTTAAAGGGGTAAAAACCCAAGGAGGTGCTGGCAGGAGCTGAATGGGATGGGTGGGGGGGTGCCGGGGTGAGGAGGGGGGACGAGGGTAAGGGGATGGCAAGGGGGGAGGGAGGGAAGGTGAGATGGTGAGGAGAGAGCAGGAGGAGGAGGAAGAGGAGGAGGGGAAGAGATAAGTGATCTAAAGGGGAGACGATAGGACAAAAAAGTGATGATGATGAATACATTGGAAAGTTTTTTGGCCCCGGCGAGGGTGTCAGATTGAATGGCCTGTGCGCATGTGCGAAGGTGTCCAAACTGACAATGCTGGTGAGATGAAGATAGTGTTGTTGCTGCTTCTGGGCTCACGGAGGACGACGAGAGGAATCTACAAGCCGACAAGATGAGATCCAAGGCGAGGGCGAGAAAACTGGCCAAAAGTAGGTCTTCTTTTCCCCGCTTCTTATCGCTTTCAGCCGCCGGCTCCAAACTCGTGCTTGTGTAGATGGTCCAATGTGTCCTTGTCATTTGTCATATCCTTTAAGAGAGGAGGGGGCGACTCTTTGTCCGGAGTTAACTTTTCTGCTAGAAAATGTGTCCCGCTCCGGCTGCTCAGACTCGTTTCTCTGCATGCTGCGCTCTTGGCTTCGTTGGTTCGTAGTGTCAGAAAGTTTCATGTGTGATGAGAAACGCCGCTGGTGCTTGTAGTTGATTACACTCCTTTAAATGCAGAGATAAACACCACCGTCCAAATCTGAGCTCGATCTTGCAATTTTGCTCTTTTCGGATGTCGGAGGTTCACCCGAGGCGCACGTTTGTTTCCTGAAAGTTACCAAGAAAGTTGTCGATAGTAACTTTTTTTTATAGAGCCGTTCCAAGTCTTGTGAAATAATATTCCCGGCTTTTGAAATAGTGGGCGCTGTGGCACCGCTGCTCTGCTGTGTGCGAGCTGCTGCTGCAGCACACCGAGCTGAGCGCACTCGTTCACTCGCCTGCACACGGAGACGCCAACACGTGAATTTAGACAGAAAAGACGGCGACATTTTTAATGCAGATTTTTTTTTCTTAGTGGATGCCGCTTGAATCGCAGAATATATCGCTCTCCGGCAACTTTTGTTTTGTCTCGGGGCCCTCGGACTGCTGCAGACTGGTTCCTCCTCCAGGGAATGCCAATCAATAATGCGTCTTGTGCAAGAAAGCGCCCATACCACTTCTTAGTGGACTGCTGCTCGCGTCACACGGAAAATTCATGTATTCGGTTTTTTGAACATGAGCACTTTGTTGTTGGAAATGGACCGTGTTTATTGTTTGACATTTGTTTATTGTTGGTGGGTTGATTTATGGATCGCGTTTATTTATGCCGTCCTTAAAAAAAAAGAATCCTGCATGAATGCATTTTGTTTTCTACGGCTAATTGTGTGGGTCCGTCTGCTTTTATCCTCAATTCATTTGAGAGACCATTGCTTTACAAGTTTACACTTCATGCAGGCCTGCTGGCATTTGTTTTTGTCTTAGTGTGTTTTACATATTAATCATAGTATGTTTCGATGTGAAAAATGCAGAGATAAAACGCAGAGCATATTTAGCAGTGTGTTGATTTTTTAAAAATAACATTTTAATTAAAAATGAACTATTTAAAAGTATTCCTGTTATTATTTTTTATTTTTTGCTCGAATGCATGTTTACAGGCCTTTACAAACTTTGTAACTTTGCCAAAGTCACTGGCCCTCCTGAATTCAAACTAAACCTCCATCTTTACAACAGAAATAATTCAGGTTTATTTTAAAAAATGTATTTACATTTATGACCTTAAATGAAATTATTGTGTGTGCACAGTTGTTTTTTTTTAACAAACCAGAACCGTCTTTATTCCAGAAGATATTGCATTCCTTACAATACATTTTAGAAATTATAGTCTGATGCCGTTACTATTAGCTAAATATTCAATAACAGTTTCAGCTAAGGTGCATTCAGATAAACAATAAGAATAAAAATCAATGCTGTTTTTGCAGTCATTTTTCTGTTGTTATTATTACCTTTTAACCCTTGCGTGTTCTCCATAGTTGGTGCACAGGGATCAAGTTCCCGTAAAAGTTAAAGACAAAGAAAAAAAAAGAAAAGGGACGAAAGCAAAACGTTAAGTGGGCTACTTTGTGAAAATACTTAAACATGTCGAGGATCCCGCTTCTTGCCAGTAATTGCACTTGGTCTTGATCTCTAAACAGCCTTGATAGTCTGTTGATCCGGGTGCTAATGAACACAAATACCTGGCTTTGTAGCACTCTCACATCGGACCACTGCAGCCCACAGGCCTCAGATCTGTTGCGTTGCAGCGGTATAGCAGAGAGAAACACAGCAGCACACATGAAAAAAAATATCGTGTTGTTCTTAACATTCAAAACATGCAGGCCCACAACTTTTGAATGCGACGCGTGGGAGTATATTCCACCCTCCTTTTTTCTCCCTTTTTTCTCTTTTGCTGCTGAGGTGAAATCCTCTCCTGTAGGCCCACAGCTACATTCACCAGCTGCTTTATCATTTATTTTTATCCCTCTTGTGTATTTTCTTGTATCGGCAGATATATAGACTCTGTAGAAACTCTGCAGCCCCTCATGTAGAATATGAATATGTGTGTGTGTTCGTGATTAGTATGCAGTCGTCCTGGTTTGTTTACATTATGCTTTGGGGTCAGGATTAAGTGAGTGTTAGTGTGTTTGGATTATAATATGATATCGCCTTCACAGGTGGGCTTTTTTATTTTAAAAAATAAATAAGTATGACATTTCATGCTCTGTTGCCCACACGTTTATATGTTGAGTGGTGTTGGATTTGTTTTAGCTTAATTTGAGGCTCGTTGTCGAATTATTTTTGATTTTATTTAATTAAATCCTGACCCATCCAGTAGTATTAATTGATTATTATGAATTTAAAATGTACAATATGCGAGTATTTTGCCATATTTGTACTAAATAAATAAGACGTCGTTCGATAATTAAGAGGCCATACATCCAATTTAATCCAAGATAGCGGCTTTGATATTGGACTTGGATATTGGACCTCTTTTTGTCTTAAAAACTAAAAGTCGATGCAGGCAATTTAGCAGAGAACAGCACCAAAGTGACAATATCTTTCTGCACCTAAAGGTGCATTTGCTCCCATTGATTTTATATCTATTTATGTATTTCTATTTGATGTTTTATTGGGGTGTTCTGTTGGGCCCATACCTTTACATTTGGCTTGAATCAATTGGAATTTCCAGTTGAATGATTTTAGACTTTTTTTTTTTTCTGGTAATTTTCAGCGTGCAGGTGAGACGAATTATTACACACACACACAAACAGACGCTGCCCTCGCGCTCTGCTGCACGCGCACATCCGCGCAATAACGTCTCGACAGAAAGCTTAAGAAATATAATTAAAAACGAAAAATGTAGCAGCTTTGCACACACTCGTAGAAACAGGAAGGTGTTGAAACCACACTGATTGTGACCGCAACGTAGACACGTTATTGATTTTCTAAACCTATTTCACTTACTGCCTTCTGCATTATCAAGTCAATAAAATGAAAGGTAGTGCCATGCAGTTTTTTTTTGTTTTTTTTTTTTGCTGATTTTGCACATATGACTCCCACCGTCCTTCTAACCCACAACATTGAACAAATGCACACAGGTTCTGACAGTTTTCCTCTCCTACACCCCTCTCTGTCTCTCTGTCTTTCTTTCTGGCCTATATACTAATTGCCAGATATCCTATTGATCTTTGTGTTAAATGCCTCTTATTAGATGGACTCCCAGTCATGAACTTGGCCTGGCTCAACAGCTTCTGATGTTTTGACAGAAGTAATAAAACCCAACCCATAACACTTTAAAACCAACAATGGTAGCTATGTTGAACTTCTGGCTAAACGTTCAGGGTCCCGTGCAGGCTCCCATGTATTACTGCTATGCAGCTGTAATGTGTGTCAGATAGCACTCCTCCATGTTCACAGATTAGAGCCTGCACATAAAAATGATAGGATCATAGAATGAAAAGGAAATGTTAATGTCAAAGACATGTATATTTCTTTAATTTTATTTTAAGAAACTAAATCTCCCGGTTTTAAGTGCTTTTATTTTGAAGTTAGAGCATCAGTAAAACAAAAAAAAAGAAAGAAATTAATAGGGATCTTGTTGATGACTCATATTTTGATAAAGACTCTCCTCATGGTGTTACTTGACAAGTTCAGTTTCATTTTTAACACTGTTGCTAATTGATACAGGCTAGTGATTAGCCACACAGTGCCTGTGCACATAGAGCCATTTATTTATTTATTTATTTTTAATGTCATTAGCTCTGGGCTTGATGCAAAATGACAGTACCTGCGAGATCATTTCTTTTATTGCTGCAGATCTTTCTTAGATGAAACACGATGTGAAACCTGAGACTGTTGTGGTTCGACAGAGCCTTTTTGCATTCATGTGTGATGATGTGGATGATCTTAGCAGTGCTCCTAATCACACGACACCAGTTTTCCAGTTTTACATCTCTGTCTGAAATGACACACTGTGACCGCTGTGACAGTCTGTCTTGTGAATCATTGTCACCCAAAAACTGAAGGCATCCAGAGGGTGTCAGATTGTGTGCGGTGGTTGTGTTTTCTGTTTTGTTTTCTCAATTCTCAAATACTCCATCCAATCAGGAAGACCACCTGCTTTGCAGTGATTTAAAAAAAAATCACATTTTTTAAAACAGAAAAGTTTCATTTACATTCTGTTTCATACTATTGGAGAGGTTTTTTTTCCTTTTTGGAAGCGTTTGGACTGATTTTGGGACCATTTGTGTCAATTTTGGAAGGATTGAAAAATTGTGTAGCCTAACTAATTGCATCAGTCCGCATTTGGCACGGCCACATATGCTGCATAAGTACTTGATTATGGAAGTTTGTGGGATGCGAGTTCCTCATCCCAGTTTAGCGTGCGTTGTGAGCAGTGAGGCTCCTTAGTCTTCTTTCCTTATTTATTTCCAGTGCTCGTTTCTCGTCTTCGTCCAATGAAATACCTTTACACTCTACATGTAAGACAACTGTATTCTCAGATATATCCTGTGAAAGGAGTAATTTTGTCCCATCACAACACCCCAAACATTGGGGGACATTTATTCATAATACAGCCATAAATGTTCAATTGTAACATATTGATCTGTCGTAGAGAGAAGTTACTTTGGTTAAGGTTTTGTTCAGTGTCAAGACACTCTGTTTCCATAACACATGGTCCACATTTAATTTACATAATATGATACAAATAAAGATGCATTGCTTTTTGTAACCTATCCCAAAATTAGCTGGAAGAGCGAACTCCTAAAGAATGTATTTTCTGGTAAAGTGTTCATATTACCTACCATGTTGAAGACAGTGCAGTCTGATGTCTCCGTTGTGCTTACCAGTCCTAAATCTTTGAAGCAGTCAGCCATTAAAGACATTTCTTTTCCATTTTTAAAAAGAATTATCTAAAGGAATATATACAATGCAAGGAAGTGGTTACACTGTGAACTACCTGCACTCTGCAGCTGTAAAGAGGAGATATTAATTTATGGGAGCATAGTTCAAATGGGATGTTACAATCTCTTTTTTAAATAGTCTGTTTTACGACTGTTCCACTGCCAACTACTTAATGTCTTCTTTTACTATCGCTGACTCCCTCTCTTCCTCCCAGAACACTCCGTGAGACAGTCTTTTATCTCAGGGAAGTGCTGTTATTGTGATTCAGTCAGTTGCTGCTGTTTTGGCCGTGTCCTTTGGAATAGAAATGTCTCTAATCTGGTGAGGGACAGGTGCTATAAAGTGTGAAAACGATTTAGAAATGTAGATGTTGGATTGAATCCCAGTGTGCCTACAAAACACAGAAAACCCCTTAATGCCATTCTTGGTTTTGAGGTCGTTATTCATCATTTAGCTTCAGCTAGTTTCAGATGTCAGTGTTTATTTTATTTACGTTATTGCAACACTCTGAAACTCTGACTTTATTTTGTTTGTCCTAATTTTATCACATCAAAGAAGGATGTAACAATGAAAGGGAGAAAACTGAATGTCCATAGATTTAAAAAAAAGAGCATTTATAGAATAATCCATACTCAGCGTTGTTCGCTTGCTTTAATAAATGGCCAATTCTCTCATTAACTGTTATCTCACTCTGCATTAGGGCTGAAGTGGTTTCCAGGTATACTGTGGTCTGAAAGTTGGAGGTTATCATACCATGCACATTTGCTTATCTATTGTATTGAAAAAAAAAATGCCACTAGACAGAGATTCTGAACTTTATTTTAGTTAGAAGGGAAACTTTTTACACAGTGTTTGTTTAACTAAAATAACCCTGTTCATTCCATTAATGTTCATTGTAGCTGAAAATATAATAATTCTGTATACCGTAACACAGCAATATTTTCTGATACATTCACTTTACCGTGAAAGTCCTGTACTGTTGCAACCCTACTCTGCATGCAAGAGATAGAGATGGAGACAGACCTTTGGATTTGGTTTTTGGATGCAGCAGACACTGCAACTCAAGATGCTGATGCAGAATGTTGAAGTCATTCTTTCATGTCAGCTAAGACTCACTGAAGGCTTACCATGGCTCTGTGACACGAGTGCACATAGAAACCATACATACATACACACTCATGCAGATGGATTTTGGATGGACACACACACACACACACACACACACACACACACACACACACACACATACACACACACACACACACCTTGGCGGTGACAGATTTTTGGGCAATGTTAGGATTTAACCCCAATCAATCACAAACTAGAAAGGTTGAGTGTAAATGTCATCCAAACAGCAGGAGCTGGCACTGTTGGCTGGCTAAATACGTGTGTGTATGTGTGTGTGTGTGTGTGAGAGAGAGAGAGAGAGAGAGAGAGAGTCAGTGTGTGCACCATTTTGTACAGTTGTTGGAGGTCCTGTCACTGTTCTCTGTTGCTTTGACCTTGGCACAGCAATGGGTGGGCACCTCTTACACCTGGACACAGATATGTGCGTGCGTGCGTGCGCGCGCGCACACACACACACACACACACACACACACACACACACACACACACACACACACACACAAACGTTTTAGCCTTGTGCTTCCTGCCTGGTCTCATGCTGGCTAAGTCAAATTTTGAGTTGACATACAAATACCACTGCATTAAGCTCTTGCACATGGCTCTAAATCCCATTCATTCCAATGATACATTGACCTCACATTATCCAGTTGGCAAATATGCCTCTTTCTGCCTTGCACCATGACTTCATCCGCCATGTTTGTAAAAACACAGCAATCTCCCAATCATTTGGCAGTGGAGACTGTGGCATGCCTGAGAGAGTTTTAAGATATATCACTGATGTTTTCTTTTTTAGCAGCCCCCTGTTTTTTGTCTCTCCTCATACCGTGCACTTTCAGCCTGCAGATGGGGGCAGGGTCTTTTTAAAAATAGCCGAATAGCGTTCGAACAGCGGTATGTGTTGGCGAAAAGGGGGTTCAAAAAATGAAAAGCCATTACACTGCAGTTAAATGCATTTTGTCTTGACCTGTGGCTGCTTATCGAGTTACGTCCCACCACCGCAGAGCCATGTCTAGAAGATTCCAGGGCTAAGAATACATCCGACTGCAGGAGTCGTCCCATAGGAAATACCTCATCTCTACTTCTTGAGTACACTGATTAACACTAAATGATTATCTCTCTGTGTGTCTGGTGTGATTGTGCACCACCCGCTGTTAAACAGTGTGTGTTGTTTGCAAAACAAGGGGCAAATGTGTCGAGTCCCTAATTAGCGTGTTTTAGCAGCCCTCATGATTCCCCCCTGAATTGTGATATCCCCGAGATTGCCCAGCATTGTGATTAGTCTTATCTGGGTCTAATCCTGATTTGTTTGGCATTAGCCCGCTCACTTTGTGAGTCCAACATTTGTCCTCACCACACTCTTTTCCTTTGAGCCATTCTTGAACTTTCTGTCCTTTATGTTGTCTTCTCACTTATTTACACCATGTTCTATGTTCAGGAAAACTGTTTGTCTTGGTGTTAAGACAAAATCGAGATATGTTGGGATAATACGACATTAAAATCGTATCGTTTACACATTTCTGTTGTCCAAATTTATGATTTAGAGAAAGTTGTGTTAGAAAACCTAATAAATTGTTTTTCTTTTACACACATGCACAGTTAGGTCTTGTGTAATGGACTGTAGTGGAAGACAGTTTATATGTTTGAACTTCTCTATTAAAAGCATCCAGCATTAAAATTAACAATTGCAGTTAGCTGGTGGACTAAAGCCCTTTTTTAAAATACATGAACAGTATAAGGGCAAGGTGACAAAAGCAAACGTCAAGTATAGTATAAAGTACAGGAGGGCTGTCTGCAACTGATGATCATTTTCCTTATCAAATAATCTGTTGATTATTTTCTCGATTAATCGATTGGTTTAGTCTGTAAAATGCCAAAAATTGTTGAAAAATGTTGATCAGAAACCCAAAAGGGTGTCCTCAAATGTCTTGTTTTGTCCACAACCAAATTATATTCAGTTTACTTTCATAAAGGAATAAAGAAATCAGAAAATGTTCACGTCTAAGAAGCTTGAATCTGAAAACTTTGACATTTTTTCCTTAAAATAATTACCCAAATGATTAATCGCTTATAAAATTAGTTGGTGATTAATTTTATAGTTGACAACTAATCGATAAATTGTTGCAGCCATAGTGTACAGTAGCAAACTATAAGTAACCACAGAACCTCTTTTAACCAGTTGATTGTCTCAATGAATTGATCGATAAATCAGGATGACTTCCCCAGATGTCTTATTTTGTCCACCACCTTAAGATATTCAGTTTACTGTCATAGAGGATGAATAAAACAAACAAAACAGAAAACATCCATGTCTAAGAATCTGGAATCAGAGAATTTGACTTTTCTTTTTTTTTAATTACCCAAACTGATTATAAATTATCCAATTAGTTTGTGATTAATGTTATAGATGACAACTAATCAATTAATAGCTCAAGTGTAGAGTAGCAAGCTGTGACTAACTCGTTTTACCAGCTGAGAAATATATTTGATTATCAACACACATTGTGAAATGCCACACTTAAAAGGTTCAGTTGATAACTTGTCATTTTACTAAAACTGTCACGATATACTGACAGTAGCACATGGGATGGATAATCTCTGAAAATCACATGTTCCTCTGGATCCTCATAGTGCTCCTAATGGCATTTGCAAGAATCCACCATGCCTGAACTAAAGCAAACAATCAGAGCCAGGAGTCTCTAACGCAGCTGTCACTCACTGCTAGTCTATGACACTGCACTGCCAGCAACAGCATACACTGCAAAGACAACTCCGCAAAAGAAGTCTGATGCCAAAATGCTTGCTTTAGCTTGGGCTTTCAAAGAGGTCAACTGATGACTTCACTGCTTGGTTGTTTTCGTCCAAGCATGCATAATTCTTGCAAATGCCATTAGGAGAACGAGAAAGAGTCAGAAGAACATACACTTTTCACAGATTATCCGCCTCATGTACTACTGTCAGGATATAGCGACAGATTCAGCAAGTATGACAAAGAGTAATGTTTTATAAAAGTATTCTACTGTAGCTTCAACTGTCTTGATATTATGAGTAACACTAAACCAAACTATTTCTTTTCCTTAAAAGTTTGATTGCTCTTCTGTAGTGGTTTCACAAATTATAGCTCATCGCCAGACACACACACACACACACACACACACACACACACACACACACACACACGCCAGTCCCAGTGCGGAGCTACTGATGATGGCTCATCCTGTCCAGATATGATAAGCAGACAAACTGCTCTGTCCCCTGGGCTGTTCGTCTGTCTCAAACAGGCAGTGGTGTGGTGGTGTGTAGCAGCAGCAGCAGCGTGGCTCTAAACTCCCCCTGCCTGCCTCCCCTTTCATCAGACCGCCAGTTCAAAGCCTTGGCTCCATCTTCACTTGTATCTCTCCCACTCCTCCCTCCTACCCTGCCTCCCCCTCACCGTCTTTCTCACTGTGTTTCGTCATTACCACAAAGATGGGCACGCAGTGTCTCATTAAAGCGGATTAGAGACATCTCCACGTCTCACAGGGGCCGAGCGAGACGTTTCTCTTCTCTAGTCACCCCCCCACCCCCCTACCCCTTTTCTCTCAGAGATCAGGTTCTTTGATTTGGCCAGATAAAGACCTCTTTCATGTTGGTGGGGACGGTTAGTGATTACACTGTCAGATGCATCGTTTTGGTGAGTTTGACAAATTTACCGTGCTGGGTGGGGCGGCTGTAGGGATTGTACTCGTGGGGGGAGGGTGTACAAGGAGATTCACCGTAATTGAGCTGTCATTATCCAGTGACCCTGCCAGGCGCTAGTGCACAGGGCTCACCAGTTCTCTATTTGTTTAATACTTGGCTAACTTTCTTTGTGAGTATGATGGATAGAAAGAGAAGGAGGGAGAGGGGGAGAGAGTGGAAGCGGGGTAGCGGTCCCCAGATGAATGCCTCTGCTTATTTGACCAGCTCTCCTTAGCGCTGCTGTCCATGAAAATTGGCTCTACTACATCACCGCTGCAAGTTTCTTCTCTCACCCAGCTCCTTCCCGGTGCAACACAATTAGGCCCATATCACCGACTGCCATTTATTTTCATACAAAATGAAAACTGGTGGCATGTTGATTACTGAACTCCCCAGAGACAAAGGGCTGCTATTGGTGTGGTTTAATTTCATTAAGTAGAGTGTGGTGCACAGGATAAATATATTAAGAGCTCCATCTCATTGCAGGCCCTCCATTTACCTCAGCCACTCTGAATGCTAAACGAATCGTCTGGTGTTACAGTTGTGGATTTGGAATGGTTTGGTTAAAATGAGGCACATTTCCATGAAGTTCATACTTTTGTTCTCTGTTGTTGCTTGTTTGCTTTCTGACCTGTTATTTCCTGTTTGCTCTGGTAGTCTGTGTACTAATACCTGTGGTTAAAAATAAATACATATTCTGAAAACATGCTTCACCAGCTTAAAACTCAAGCTGCTGAATTTGGTCATGCTGTATTAAAATTTACTTCGAAAGGTACCTTTGGACAGATATGTACTTTGCTTTAATAGATTCTCATTTAGTTGTTACCAGAGGTGAAGACTTGAGTCACATGACTTTGATTCAAGTCAGACTCAAGTCACAAAGTTGATGACTGTAGACTCCATTTGACAAAATCAAAAGCAACCTGCGGCTCAACTTGGACTGAAACACCAATGGTTTGTAAGTTCACTTGGACTTGAACCTTTTGACTCTAAAATTCTTGATACATTTCCCCAAGACCAACTATTTTAAAAGTATGTCATTTAAAAGTGAGCCACAAATTAATACATTTCTAGTATCACCTTACTTAAACAGTATTCATTCCCAGCACTTAACTCCCCAAATCTACTTTATTTAAACAAATCGGACCACATCCAATTGAGTTGCAGGAGGGAAACATGGAGGACTTATGTTACGTTACTGAACATCAGTTGAAAAAAAGATGAAACCAGAAGAAAAAAGATGATAGTTTTGTTCACATACACAGGCTATGTGGTGGTCAACAAAAAAGGGAGCAAACATCCCTGTTTTTAAATCTTGTGTATCCCTTCTTTTTAAATCATTCTGTCCCACCTCTATAAATTTAGAATTTTTTTTGTGGGTCTGTTATCACAGCGCAGGCAGAACTTTTCATGACTTTTTTTTCTCAGCAGCAGTTTAAGGAGTTTGAGTCATGGGGTGAATAATTGATCTGTTGATTTGGTCAGAGCTGATCACATCGATATATGAGAAGAGTCGATGCTGTAGAAGCCAGTGCTTTTAGATCCAGCAACAATGAACGGTTAAGTTTCACGTTCACTGCGCTAGGCGTTCTGCTACTCCATCTGTGCCCAGAGTCGCTCTGTGCTCCAAGAGTGTGGTGCACATGAATAACATCAAAGGTGTATGTATTCCAATAACACTCCTAATGGACGGGCCAGCTCCAAAAATATCACATTAATATGTGGCAGTAAATGTTTTAATTGTGATGGGCCACCACAAATAAATGAATGTGTGCAGTATGCAAAATGTGTGGATCACACAGAGATGCATCAACTCTTGTGTTTGCACCTGAATGCAAAGAGACTAACATATGACCTGCAAAGCAATAGCTTGGTTCTTCGTGTGGCTGTTACTAACTATGAGCTGTGTATTTCAGATCCTGGTTAGAAGGATGCTTTCCGCAGTGACTGAAGACAGTATGTTCCTGGCAAGATAGTGTGACTGTAGTTGCCCAGAGATTTTGATGAAGGAAGTAAGATCCCTGATAGTGATGAGTAGGGCAGAATGTGTTTGTACGCACTTGTTTGCGTGTGTATGTAGGTGTTGGAGGGGTCTTGGCTAAAACATTTCAAGATGGCCCATTAGCCGGCGCAGGCCCGTCCCCTCCCGACACTAGGATTCCTCTGTGCTGACCCCCTCTCCTCCACCTCTCAGCCCCTCTGTCCCAGAGGCCCCCAGCCTCATCCTGCCAAGTGTACGGTTCCAAAGTAACGATGAAGCTGCCTGCGTGTGAAAATATTGAATTGCAAAAACATCCCTGGGTGAGAGGGTGTGTGAATGGAGCTTTCAGCGCCGGGCCCGACCCTGGCCCTGTGCTACTGACTGACGGACAACAAATGGCATTTTGTATCCAGAGAGAGAGAGAGAGGGGACAGAGAAGGGAAAGAGAAAAGAAAAGAAGAGGAGAGACACAGAGAAAGGGGGGTCTTGAGGTTTTTCAGGCCTCTTCAGTCTGGGGCCCTATATGCAGGTCTGAAATGCCTTATCACATGACCTGTCTGACCTTTGGCCCCCACTCAGCTAAGACTGTCAGGCTGCTTTCCAATAGGGAGCACAAAGCCTCACAGCCTCAAAGGCCCCCATTCACCCCCCGTGCAGCCGTACTCCAAAGGTAATAGGTAAAAGTAATGTCAATGACCTCCACTTTCCCTTGCACTACAGGAGGGCAAAACTCTTAAGATTCCCTGATAATGTCAAAGGTAGAGGGGTGGCCGTTTTGGCTTCTTATCCACTGCCTCTACTTAGCTCCAGTGAGATGAAGTGTAAAGCAAACTGAACCACTTCTTTTGTGGCCAAACTGTTCTTTTAGTAAAAGAGACATTTCAATTTTTCATGCCTCCAAAACTGATGGGAACTGGGATGGAAAATGATAAAAATGTTGAAAAACAACAACATGGTATTGTTTTCAGTTGCTGTGCACTGAGGATATAGTTGTGGAACTCAGCGTTGTGTGTACGTGTGTGTGTGTGTGTGGGACATTAGTGAATTTCTGATGTCTCAGAGGACTGACTGGGTCACAGTATGACCGTAACCTCCTGTCTCGCTTTGCAACCCACACACTGGCATCTCTCTCTCTGTCTCTCTCCTGACCAGTCCTAGGATTCTTTCTTCTCTTCTCTTTTCCCTCTTTTTCCCCTCCTTCTCTGGAACACTGGAGTTTCTCTCTCTCTCTCCGGTCTCCTTTGAAAAGATGCGGCGTCTTTGTCCAGCCTGATAAAGGATGCCATAGTTCCCCTTTTCCCCTTCTTTGTGGCCCGGGGCTGGCGGCTCCTGTAGAAGTGCAAATGGTATCCTCTCGGAGGGGCTATCCCCGCGGGCCCTGGAGGGCCCTCTCTCTCTCTCTCCTCCAGGCTTGGCTAATTACCACCCTGCTCCCCCCCGCTCACAGCCCCCACCGGCTCCCTGGTCCCTGGAACCATGGACGGCACATTCCCACAACCAGCACCTGGCCTTCTTTTCTCCTGGCCTGCTTTGATGGCTGACACCCCAGCCTACCCCTCCCGCCTTCTTCATCCTCTTCTTCTCTCCGCCCCACTACCTCATCTCTCCTTCTCTCCCTCTCTTTAACTTCTCCCTCTCTCACTCCTCTCTCACTGACTCTCATTACGAGAGGTTTTAAATTGCTTTCTGACCCTGACAAACTGCTCTGGTTGAAAAGGGAGATGTTAAGGAGGAAGGGCAGCAGATGTGAGCAAGAAATGGAAGAGATGAGGGACTCAGGAGAGAGTTGTTATGTGGGCATCTATATAGTCCATTAGATATACTATTGCGAGTTTGCCTAAGGAGCACCCATCCTGTCAGAAAACTCCAAATTTCCCTATACTGAGACTGGATGTGATAATTTGGAAAAAATAGGTAAAAAAAATGTACTTAGTCAGTTCTCGCCTTAATTCTAACCACTTGTTTAACATGTTGCTAAAACAAGAACTTAAAATATAAAAATGCCTTAATTTACAAAGAATGATATAGGATTTTATTACGGACAATGAGTAAAGATTGTTGTGAATTTCCATTTTAGATTATCGTGAATATCATGGCTAGCAGCACCCAAAGAGACTGCTGGGTAACCGTCAATAAAAGAGACTGCATAAACTGGCTGCATACAAACAAACCTCAAAAAACACAAAAGTTTAAGTGCCATTTTATCAAAAATGTAATCATTTTTTCAGGATAAACGTGGCATGAAATTTCATTTTGCCCCATGCTTAGTTGTTACATCTTGCGTAGTTAATGAGGGACATCAGATAATTATATTGCAGATAGATTTCAGTAGTTTATCAAATTTAACCAGGGTGATGCAGATTAAGCTGATTTTACTGCAGCAGTAAAACTTGTGTGCGCACACACATATACACACACACATACACCCCAACACAAATATCTAATTTAGTTGCATATTTGCCTCCTACTTGCCGTGAGCCTAATCAATAGCCTGCCCCTGTGGATTTGACCAATTCATAGCTCGCCTTTGTGCAGTCTAGCGATCCCAGTGAGGCCATTTGGACAGCTTTCTGAGGAAAACAAATAGCTCTATTACAAGCTCGCGTCTCTGTGATGCTTAGTGTCCCAAAGGCAAAGAGCTCGGCCTGTATTAATTGTATGTTCTCTGCACAGGAAATGGACAGGTTTTTCGAATAACACAGGCTCACCTGGCATTATCCAGAAAGAGGGGGTTGGGTTGAGTTAAGGAATATTTAATTAACATGCAGATGTTAATTATGAGATAAGGAGGTTTATTCTACCGAGATATGCATATGTGTAAAGAACTATATTGTTTGATTGATCTTGTTTATATGTAGGTAATTGAGCTCGACATATTCGAGAGATGAAACTGTTTTCTGGTTGATCTACAGTGTGCAGTCTATCAGTCTTCCTTAAGTTTTTAAAAAAAATGCTGTGCACGTTGGACAGAAGAAGTCGTTTGCAGTACTGTTTTTATTTTTACTTTTTCCAGTAAACACACAAACACACACACGCACACACGCAGAAAATCCCTGTTCAGCAAAGCAGTGGTTGCATGTCCTGTATTGACTCCAACACAACGCAGGCAGAAGCAATGGGTGGCACTGGGAGCTGCACACACCCAGACCAGTTACACTACTATAGCAGAGTTTGGCTTTGGTTTGTTAGACTGGGACCAACTTAAAGTATACAAACAACATTAATGCTGCCAGGATTTTGAATTAGACAGACAATGGCCCAGCAAGCTTAAGAAATGTTTCTACTAGCTTTTATTATTTTAACCATGTCTGGATGCTGGGACATTTAATGTGAAAACTAAATGACTGGATTTAGGAATCAGTGGTAATGTCAGTGTCAAACCAACAGCTATTGCGACTGTTATTGTTCATTTCAAAGGCATAACTGTTGTAATCCTCCTTTCTTTGAACGGCAATTACTTCTTGTCTTAAGAATGGTTTGGACATCCTAAATGTCTCTTTGTTGCTGCCATTTCTCAGCCACAGCCGCCCTTCCCTGTACAGTTCACACATCATCACCTATAGGGCTTGGATGATGTCATGAACTGGGCGGCTTCTTCCTTGTTGGTTTTAACCATAACGGCCATTAACTGGATGTTACGTCTAAGTTGGATCATCCAGGCATTAAAGTGAAAGTGCACACTCGGATACTTTTACATTGTTTAGATTTCAAATTGTGATATTTGTGCATTCAAGTGGTCCATTTAATTGAGAGTGTGCACAATGTGTTCAGTTGAAATGAATGCTCACTGTCTGATTTATATTGGTGGTACTGTCAGTGGGAATATTGATATCTTCTTCCATGCTATAAATGTTTTTTTTTTTCTTATATCAGTTATGAAAAAATGTTGATAAAGAAACTTTGGGCTGACATCCAAACGAGACATTTGTTTCAAAATGTTTAAGACTTGTCTCTCACTCCTGAGATGGTACACAATCATTTCTGTAATTTGGTGAGAGAGAGGCTTCCCAAGTCTGATGTCTCCCTCACTCTCTCTCCTCATCAAATCTAGCCACATCCTCTCTTTCGAGTACAGAAAAGGAAAGAGGAAGAAGTTTTTGAATTGTGTTTTATGAGTGGTTGAAACTGCCACTTCTGTGGTTTTTGTCTGTCCGCGCTGACCGTTCAACTCAAAGTTCCTGAGGTTTTCGAGACATGTCAATTTAGCTGTTTTAATTGGGAAGATGTTATTCCGAACAAATGTTTGCACTCAGGGACCTGCATGTTGGTTAGAGAGGCGAGGGGGAGCTGAAGACATGCAGCTTGGTGTTACTGTTTCTGTTGTCTTTGTTTTAGCGCCACGTTGGCTTTGCAAATGTGTTTCTCTTCACTTCCCTGAATGCAATGAAAAAGCTCACTTGGATGACTGCATGCGCGCACATGCACTGACAGAGGCATCTTGTTTTTCAACGGCACTGAAGAGCAGTAAGTGTTAAAGAATGGCACGGTGAAGCATTGACAAAGCAAACAAAAGAGGCAGGTGGGTAAGGCTGCTGCTGGCCTGTCGCCTGTCTTGGCTCCATTTTAAAACTTTTTTGTATACACTGCAACATCCTTTTTATTTTGTGTAACAGAAAAAACAAGCTTATAAGAGTGGCTTGTGAAGTAGAACTTGCAGTATAGTTACATTTTTTGGTTACTTTTGGTAAAATAAAGACTTGATCTTTTTTTTTTCTGTATGTATGTTATTAAGATTAAATGACAAATGCTAATGTCAGTATTCCAATCCCCAGGTTTACACTTTTTCTCAGCCAAAGTTTTTCTCTAGCGTAAGGAATCATGTGTCTTCCCATGGCTCTCTCTCTCTGCTTCTTCCCGTTTATCCACACCGCTCTCTCCCATTTTAATTAAAACTAGGTGTGAGTTTTTTGCCGTCCTGTCTTTTGACACCTCGCTATTTATCTGTCGGACGTGGACTCAGGGCAGGACCCGCGGAAAAGAAGGGCAGATTTTTGTTTTCAGAGAACTGCAGGGAACTTTGATGCCAAGTTCCTTTGCGGCAAAAGGCAAGGCCCCGACCCAGCACATCTGAGAGTACTTTGGTGAAATAACAGCAAATGTTTGTCTTGTATTGTATGGCACGCTGCTGGAGGAGCGCTAAAGCCCCTTCTTCCAGCGCCTAAAGCACCTCTTAATAAAATAGTCAAGAATAACTCCTTCACCTTAATCTTCCCCTCAGATTACTGCACTCAGGGCGGGAAATTAGCAGCAGGCCCGTGCGCTTCCCTCTTTCTTTGACACTGTTACATTTTATTTGTGAGGGCCTCTTTCTCTCTTTCCTCCTCTTCTCTGCCCATCGCCTAGCTTCTTAAATTTTTGTTTCCTGTCTCTGTCTTTCTCTCTGTGTGGTAGGCCAGATGAACTCTCCGTGGCAGGGGGGAATGGCATTTTATTGGGTCAGTATTAGAAGCAACATGTGGCTAATGGGTGGCTGCATTTTCCACAGTCTGGTCCTCATCAGTGGAGAGAAGGGGCCTAAACAACTAAACATGGCCGTTGACAATTGATACGAGTCCTTTTAAGTGGATCTGCTTGGTTGAAGAGAGGGTGGGGTGGAGCATGTGAGAGTGTGTGTGACCAAACACACGCGCATGTGAGTGCACATTTACCTCTGTATGTTAATAAGGACAGTAAGAGACACACACTCGTGCGCGTGCACACACCAGCACAGTATCCTTTGGGGAGCATATATACAAGAATGTGTGTGTCCTCTGTGTCCAGGAGTGTAACCCACACCTTGAGTACGGTAGCGGCGGTAGCTTTGAGTGTGGTTCGTCCCGCCGTCTGATCCCCGTAACCAGAACTCTCCTTTACTGCTTCCTGTCCACTCGGTCCGCCTTCTCCCTTTGCCCGCCTGCCATCTGGGTCTGCCAACAGACACACACATGCAAGCACATGTACGCACACACTTACATACACACACACACCGTAGTTAAGGCAGGGGTCCTCATGCTCTAACCTGTGTCTTTCACTCACAACTGCACCTTTGAAACCAATATCACACAGAGGAGAAGCAATAAATGGTCTCCACCATCTATGTTCTCAACTTCTCTCCCTTTTCTTTTGCTCTGACAGAAGGAGTCAAAGCCCCTTTTTTCCTCTCAAAGCATTATATCTTACAATTACATTTTTATTTAGAGAGTAAAGCTGAGTTGAATGGTTTACATCATGCTTTTGTGCAGGTGATTTCCAAAATTATCATATTTAAAGAGGTTTAAAAAAGCGAATACATGTTGGACATGTAATTTGGGGTGTGAAATGATGCAGGTACAGTCACTACCACAGACAAGCACAGCTCTCTCAAACTCCACTTTCATTCTGTTTGTAAAGACTTTGAATTTCAGTGGTCTTTCAGTCAATATCGGATGATTGTTGAAATGTTTGCATCTTATATCTATAGCCAGGCCATTCGCCAGGATGAAGTAAAAGAAGGGGCTGTTAAAAACTGCAGGGGGGACATTTTTTTCCATTGAATGTTCTTGAATAATTTAAACAAGCAATACTATCCTAATAACAACAACATAGGGCCACTGTTTCAAAGTAAAATAATACCTTTATTATTCAGAGCATTCACATAAAAATAACTTAACCATTCTCTGTCAGTTTCATCATGCCAATGTGTGTAGAAACAGCTTGCAGCCTCTTCTCTCTCTTGTCAACTGTGGTTTACCGTAGTGTCATTTCTTATCTGTCTGTGGAATATTTTTTACAACCACAAAAGCAAGGAGGCTAAGAAACCAAACTAAGTGACGTATTTTGTCTGCCTTTAACCTCCTCCTCTCTGTTTCAGTACTATGGACAGTGTGACTCTAGCATACGCCTATGAGAGTAGCCTAAAATCTGGTTGCCTTTGCAAGTATAGCAAAGGCAACCAGATACATAAAAAGGCAGTAAAAAGGTACACTGAAGGGTGCTAACCTCCCTTAAGCCCCCTCGTGGTGCTGTACCTGTCTGTGACCACACTTCTGAGGCTCAGTACCCAAATTGGATCTACCATATTCCTCAGGAGCCTCAGATCTCACTGATATCCTTTTGTAAAGTGTAAAGATCAAAGTTAATCACGTCTTATCATTCCTGGCTAATGTTCAGGCTGAAAAATGTTTTCAAATGTAATCATAGTACTGAACATCAAAAATTGCTCGAAGGTCCTTCATAAGTCGGTATAAAAGAAGTGATAGTAGCATAGCATAATAGTTGGCTGTAGTAGTATTAGTACAACTCCATTATACAAGCATCAAAGCCTTGTGTGGGTATCTAAATTACGTACCTGTGTAGATAGCATTTCCAAACAGGGGGCACTGTGGTTTTCAGTATCAGGGGTTCTGGTTGGCACTTTGATCACTTCCTCCGCTTGCACATGCACACGCGCGCACACACACACACACGCATATGCACACATACACACACCAGAGGTGGAAGGGCCAGTGTCAGGTGTTGCGGCGGACAATGCTGGGATGCGTAGCGGTGAGCCAACATGGTGTCTGTGACAGTGACGGCGGCAGTGTGCTCCTCAAAGCTGCTCCTCTCCTCTTTCATCACCTACTGTCACAGAGTGTGTTAGGGACATCGCTGGCCAAAAACATCCACAGAGCCTGAAGAAAGTGGCAGTTTTGACACAGCTGATGTTGTTTACATGAGATAAAATGTGTAATAAGTTTACAAGTAAGTCAAATAGGACGTAGTTATTTCCATGTGGCTATCTCACATAATTTAACTCATTTTTCAAGTAATGTCAATTATCATTTTGCTTTTAGAAATACCAGACACAGTTTGCTGAACTGAACTTTGGCACTCATAATAAACTCATAATAAATACTCATAATAATAACCCTATGAACTGACAGTTATTCTTTTTAATTTTATTTATTTTTTGCATCAGTTATTGTTCAGTTAACTTTTGGTATAAATATGTGCAAAGATTTCTATTCATTAAGAGGCATTATGATAATGCTGTCCGAACCTAACTAGCATTTGTATGCTCATTAATGCCCCAAAACAAAGAAACGAAGGTAATAAAATGACTAAATTAGATCATTGACAACTGCCATAAATTATTTTTGAACGCTGTGTGTTTGGGTGTTGTAGTTCATGCACGTGATAGAAGTCCATATTGTCTCCTGGTTAAACAGCCGATATAAAGAACCTGCTCCATGGAAAACTGATTGAGGTGGCTACAGAATGGTGAAAGTGGATAAAGAGAATTGTTTTCACAGGTTGCTCATGAGGCGATGAGGGAATAAGCAGAGTGGCAAAAAAGTGGGAAAAAAAAGACAACTTATTTATTTTCAGTGCTGCAGGTGCCCGCTCACAGCTTATTGGTTTTTTGGATGACTCTTTTACTCTAAAGAGGGCAATTTATGTCCCTCTCTGGTCTCTCTCCAGAGGCGAGGGCTGAAGTGGCTGGCTTATTTTAGCTGGGCCTCGTGGTCTTGACTTGTGGTGACATATTAATTGAGCGGTTCCTCTAAAGAAAAGAAAGGCCAGTGTCACGATTGGTCCGACGTTGTTTGTAGAGCTTTGAAAATTGGTTTTGTTTGGCTGGAAAACTCTCAGGTGTTTATTTACTCATCAGAATGTTTCCAATGGCAGCTGGCTCTCTCCTGCTCTCTGTATGTGTGTTTGTGTGTCGTCTGTGTGCATTTTATGGATGCATATATGTTGTGTTTGCTCACTTATGGACATGCCAGCTGTGTCGGGCATGTGAGAGATAAAGACTGGGGGAGAGAGACAGAGGAGAGGAGGTGAGTGAGACAGTTTTCTTGGCTCACCTTGCTGTCCACTTCATCTATTATTGACTACATTCATTCACACCAGCCTCTAGAAGTCTCCACAACTCCTGTATAGCTTTTTATAAGAAGAGCACATTTTTTCCCAACTTCTCTCCAAGTAGTGATATATAATCAGACCACCTGTGTGTGTGTGCGTGTGTGTGTGTGTGTGTGGTGTGTGTGTGTGTGTGTGTGCTCTTAAGGTAATGAGCTCATCAGTGTGGCTAAGGTGACCATACAGAAAATAAACTGTCATTGTGATAATTTGCAGATTTGTAAGTTGTTTCCTCAGCGACGGTGTGAAGTGAAACGCTGGGTTCTACAGTCAGACATACTTACATTGTATGCACACACACACACACACACACACACACACACACACACACACCTATGAATATGCAGTCTGTACATTTATAGGCTATTTTCCTGAAACTCGGGGTCAGGAGCTCGGCAGTACAGCAAACCAGATGAGTGAGGGGTAGTAACTGCTCAGCCACCTATCCGAACACAGTTACCAAGACAACAATTGTTTTAGCTGGCATTTCTGTGAAGAGGAACATTAGAATAACAAAATGAAGCCTCAACAAATTAGCCACTTGGAAAGCTGGAAAAATGACACATTTGTTCTGTATTTGTTCTGGAGAGAATACCTTGTTTTGGGAAAAGACAAATCAGGGTTTGATTTCCACATTTATTTTCCATCCTCTGGGATTGGAAATGTTTTGGAGGCATCCTGGGAGACATAAGATGAGGTCAATTATGTTGTCTTGTAGTTTCAGCTCTATGGAGTAAAGACGGTGTTAATCTACGATTTGGACGCAGCAATATAGGCTTGACTGTAACAAAAAAATGAAAAAGCAACACCTGCACACTTGCTTCATGCAACAAAAATTTAATGATGACAACATTTCGATTAGTAGTGTAAGGAAATATCAATACACAAGATTTTTTTTTGTGACACTATATCGTTTCTTAATACACTATCAATTTTTTATTGTTTTGATTTTTTTAGATTTTCTTTGTCTGCCTAAGAATCCTGCAAGTATTTTTTCTTTTTCTTTGTCTTTTAATGATGTAGTTAACCCCTTTGCTTTGAATCAGAATAACATTTATTACCAAGTAGATTTTCACTTGCAAGGAATTTGGTTTGCTTTGTGGTGCATAAAATCGAAAAGTTACAATAAAAATACAACAAAGACACTTTTAAAAATGAACTCTTACATAACAAATATGTACAACAGTGCTGTTTCAGAATGGGAGCTCTGCAGTTTGGTGCATGAAAATATTAAGTCAGGGTATGTGCAAAAATTCACAGTAGAGAAAATATGTGCAAAATGCTGTGATAACATTCCCAGACAGCTGTAGTAAAATCAAACTTGTTTTTATGCATATGGTGGTGTTTTTTATAGTATGACAGTTTTCCTTAAATAACTTAAAAAAAAATGTAATATATCACCTTGCCTACACAATTGCAGTATCTCATAATATATTGAATCAAAACCTCTGTATTGTGATGGGTGTTTTGTTGCAGGATTCTTGCCAATACGCAACATTTGTTTCCATCCTACTTGGATCTACTTGAGATCAGAATGTTTGAAAAGTGGTACATGGGATGACGAGTGTTTAGAAACAAGATCTATGTTTTTTTGGAAGTATGGCTTTTGTTTTACTTTTTTTTGTTTTACGTTTTTTTGTATATCTTTGGCTGTTTCATCACCCTATAGGCATTTTGGATGGTTAATCACACCTGCTATCATGGAGCTTGTCAGCCTGTTGGTGTGTATGATGTATAGATATAGAGGTGGCTTCCACTTTTTAAGTGCCCGGACCTGACAGAGATCCAAGTAGGACCAATACATTGCCATCATTAAAGTGTTGTGGCATGGAGTAAATATTTCTTGTAGCTGTTTTCTTATAACCTTGCCACCATGGAAAGTTGGTTTAATTACTCTTCTTCAACTTGACTTAAATAAAAGCACAAGCTTGTACATGCAGTATGTATAAGTAAGTGTAAAAACACAGAAACAGGCATGCACACATATGCACCTTCATGCACAGTTATGCCCTGCCTCGTGTGCGCACTTTTTAAGCTTGCAGCTGGCAGCTAAGTGATCCAGATATATTAGCTGTCTTTTAATGAAGTGAGACTGATCTCTCTCTCTCTGTCTCTGTGTTCAACTGAAGTATCAATAATAAGATTTATCTGTCTTCCCCCGCAGCCTTGATTCAATTATCTCCATCTCTCCCCCTCTCTCTCTTCCTCTGGCTCCCTCCGCATTTGCCCCTCCACTGTGGATCCGTTTCCAATTGAAGGCAGGTCATGCTTTGTGTTTCTATTTGTCATGACAGGGTTCCTTAACGAGTGGAGGCTCCTTTCCACTGCGGCTTAATCTGATCTGGAAAGGAGGGAGGGGATGGGGAGGAAAGGATGAGGAACAGAGAGGTGGGGGTAACCAGGTAAAAGTGGGGTCACAAGTAGTTTACCTCCAACTCCTCATTGTCTGCATTTCCCCTTTTTAGGAAAATTAGATTTGTGTGATCCCTCCTCCTCCCCCGCTCCCAAACGTGTGTTTCGTGTCCAATCTTAGGCCTTTGAAGTTTGAAGGGTCCCTTGCCCCTCCTCACGCCCACCTCAGCCAACCGCCCCCCACCTTATCTGGCCTCCACCTACTTCCAGACATACCTCATTACCTGAGGCTGTACTGGAAGAAAGAGTGGCGGCTAATCAAATTGACTCTGCAGGTTTTCTGCCATCAGAGGAAGTGGCGGCCATTGAGGGGTCAATGCTAGGCTTCAGAAAAATGTCATGAAGTGGAAAAAATTCTGTGAAATAATCTTAATCAAAAACAACAGTAGCCTTTTGATTTCAAGTAGTGTTCAGGCAACATGTGTCAGCTACACTAGTCAACTCGTGCTACAAGGTACATTTCCAACCACCTGTTTTTATGCCGAGGGGAATGAAATGCCAAAAATGCTGCAGAGCAGTTTTTACACCTTTTTGAGCTTGAGAAGTTGACATCGAGAAAAAGATGATTTTATAACAAAACCTGTGTATGTTGTCAAGGGTCTGGGTCCTTTGCATTCACAGTCTCTGAGCCCCCCCGTGCTTCCTCTCTTGATCCATGACTCGGTCACACACCCTTTGATTGGAAGTTGAAGTTCAGTCTTTCAACCAGTTTATTCCACCAATTTCAATGTAGCCATGGCAGAAATTACTTTTGCCTTACTTTTAAAGTTGCAAACAAAAGCAAGCTTTTCATTGGCGTTTGGGCGTTGGGTAATCAGTCCCACTTTTCCACCCACTACGACGCCCCTGTACATTGTTATAGCTCTGCATATTCTGGTGTAGATAAAGCATTATCTCCATGTTGCCATTGACCATTGCATGCCGCCACTCCAGCAGAAAGCTCAAGTTTAAATGAAATACAAAATTTAAAAGTTAACATAATTTCATTCAATTTATTTATTCTTTTTTCTTATAATTTCTCTGTGCCTGTTTACAGTACAACAGCAACATTAATGTGTCCTAGTTTCCCCTGGGGATCAGTGAAGTATTTCTGCTCTCTAAATTGCTGTTTTTTATCAGGGTTACTATATTGTAATCTGGCATCCTCTTGAATATGCATAATACTTAATGAAAAAAAATATAAGTTTACATTTTATTGTGCTGAAATTTCAGAAAATAACGTAGAACCTCTCTTAAACTCTGAAACTGTTGGCTCTTTGAGCTAACTCTGAGGCGTCCCATCAAAACACCCAAAGCAAGAGCAACTGAGGTACAGAGTAAATTCACAGAGACAGAGTTGAGTCTGTTTACAATTGGCAGGTCTGGAGTGTGAACATCTTGAGGTGAGCCTCTGGCTAATTTCACAGAGGCCGTGAATGAAGTCTTTCTTATTGCCTGCGCTATTCAAATGTGCACAAATGCACAAAGTGCCTCCTCCCTCAGAAAAACGCACTTGCATTTACGCACACATCACTTGTTAGTGTACATGAGGGATGAGGCAGGGCAGCGCAGCTGTTGAAGCAGCCAAAGGCATTAGCTGGTGCAGTTCAGCAGCTTTGCATCGGCCCAGTGTGTGTTGAGGGGGGTCGGCCTTGTTTTTAGGGTTGCTAGCCATTTGCAGTGCTCTTAGATTTCCACGGGGAACGCAGTGATAGATACCGAGCATCTGTCCTATTGCTCAGCACCGGATGGGAATCACACAGTTTTTAAATTAGTCAGAAGGAGGCTGGATGTACATTTCTGTTGGGTGGATTACATGCTGAAGAAAAATCCTGGCTTGAGCTCTTGGTAGACACCATGAGGAAAAATCTGTGTCAAATGACAAATGAGTTACCATGTGCAGCTCTTTCAGATGTTATTTCAACATACATTTTATCCATTTAGCTGACACTTGTAGTCAGAGTGAGCTGCTGACAAAGAATAGGCAGAAGTTCAGCTCAGCAGGACACATGGATGTTGGTTCTTGTAGGAGTCAAAGGTGACTTTAAAGTGAATATAGGATACTTTTAACAACTTCAAGGCCACCCCGATGCTACATTTTAACACAGTGATGCCTACTGTAAGATATCTCCATACTTGAATAAGACTGCTTCTGTAACAGATGAGCATATCCTGGTTGGAGTCTTTGTGTGGCAGCCGTCAATGGCTGTTTTACACACACCACGATTGGCATATTTATGATCTGTGCTGTGATGGCTGTAAATTTGCGAATTGTTCCCTTCCACAGTTCAGCCGTAAAAGTAGTGCCAGTTTGGAGAGCTCCAAAAAGCAACATTCACAGGCCGGAGCTTAATAATTTTCACAGTGTATTGTTGACCCGGCCATTTACATCTCACAAATCACCAGTTTTGTGTGTTTTCATTCTTTATTTTTTGACAGACAATTGCAACCAAGTAGAGGAAAACATCACTCAGTTTTATTTCTCATGAATACAGAGGTTTTTCCTCTCTGTGGTTGCGATGATGGTGTGTGTGACAGCCCTTTTGACCTTTCCACAGTTTGTATGAACTTGCATGCCCTTCTCTGGCTCTTTCGAACGTTGGAGTACAGCTTAAAATTGTGACGAAGGCCCCTGAAGTGGTGTATATGTGTGGGAGGTAGTGATAGAAAGCATCGACATGTTTTATATGTGTGTTTGTTGGCAAAGGGTCAGCAGAAAGACATGTCATCTTTGGTGAGCGTCCTCTGGCTTTGGCTCTGTGTTGACCTCTCACCCAAATTAAACTTCCACAGTTCTCTCCCTCTCCTCGCCTCCCTCAGCCTCTCTCCCTGCCCACTGCCAGGCACTTTTGTTTTCACATGGCCGACTTCTCAGGGAACACGCTCATATTTGTGGCTTTCGGGGTTGGCAGCAGAGTGTGCTGCGCCTGTCAAGTTTTTTCACTCAAACTTACCCCAGCACCCAAATTGAACTGTTCAGTCATTTCCTGTCATCCCCCCTCAACCACCTCCCTTTCCCATATTTGCCAATAATGTCAAATTTCATTGTTGAGTCCGCCAGGGCTAAACACCATGTCCCGTAGTACGTCTTTTCCCCTGCGTAGTAGTCGCCCACGCTGAATGTATAAAGAAAGTTGCCCTCCAAAAACATGATCACTGCAAACCTCTCGAATGCAGATAAGAAATTGACGGACAGCTCCTGGAGCCTCCAGCACATTTGGCTCCTGAGGAACACATTTGTTTAAATGACCTACAAAGCAAAAGCAAACATTTCGGTCTTATTGAGTACCCGCAAAACCGTTAGCATGAGCGCATGGTTAGAAGAATCCTCCACAAATAGGCCGGGCTCATCCAAAGCATATCCCTGAACGTGAGAGAGAGAGAAAGAGACATGCAGAAAGAAAGGGGAGAGAGCAAGATGGTTATCTGAAGTGAGGTCAGAAATGAAACATGTCATAGCAAATTAGAGCCATGTTGTTTGAATTACTCCGGCCTGCTTCTTAAAGAACAGTCTGCCCGTGGAAAAAAAAAAGAAAAAAAAGTGGGCAGAGAGTGTGTATTGAGTAAGAAAGACGGAGGGAGAAATGGGGGAATAGAAAGACACCAGAGGTAATTTACAGTGGGAGCAAAAGAGATAAAGACATTGGAAGATATGAAAAGAAAGAATAACAACGCAAGTTAGCGAGAGAGAAAACAGAGGGAGGGAGAGAGAGGCCTGACAGAAAAAAAATGATGTTTTCTCTGGAACAAATAATGTGACTCGGGCTGAGTCATGGGCCTGCCGAGGAATGATGATGATGATGATGATGAGAAGAAACCTTGGACTCATTCCTGCTTCGAGCTAAGTTTGGGGCATCATTTACCAAACTACTGGAGAGGGGCCCCTGCGTATGTGTGTGTGTATGTGCAATAATAACCACATTCTCTAAGCATCTTCGGCCACCGGGGCCTGTTTTTATAGCTGGGAACAGGGATGGGCCAACACTCGTTAGGAAGACTATTTCGGAAGATGGGAGGGAAAAAAAACGGAGGGCTTGAGGGGAGAAAGATGACCAGAAGGGGGTGTGCAGAGGGACAGGGAGGCCGCAGGCTCACAGACTGGTCCATGCAACTGCGATGTGTTGAACGAGAGATGAGCTGGCTTTATCCTGGGAAAACAGATCTGTGCAGGATTCCCAGTATTTCACAATCGGACAGAGCGAGAAATGCTGAGAAAGCCCTTTGAACAGTGACAGAGAAGAAAGACTCAATCGTTGCCTGGAAATCATCTTACAGAATATAACAAAGAAGATTTATTCTTGTAATTTTCTCCTTACGCAATGGCCGAATCGCTTCATTTCTCCCCTGTTGTCTTCTTTTGTCTGCTCTGCTTTGTTTCAAAATGTCACATTTTCCATCTCTCACTCTTTTCTCCAAGATCACCTTCAGATGTGATCTGTTCTGTTTTGCTAGTAAAGTTAAAATAACGGATGTAGCTACCTTGACGTCACCCATTGGTTTGTGGTCTCTTGGTTTTAAGTCTTGTGTTTGGCATTTTGGTTGTCACCATCTTGGTTTCAGGGAGCCAGAAGTGAACATATTTAGGCGAGACGGTTAAGCTGTGGAGGAGTGAGGGGCATATCTGACTGAGAAGCAGAGGATACTATCGGCAGACAGCCTGTCTCTCAAAGCAGCCCACCCTTAGTTATGTAAAACTTTGGCCCTAATACAATGTAAACGGGTGACTTATGTAAAAAATTACCCCCCTGCACAGTTGTCATGAACAAGGAAATTAGCTATGAAGACCAAAAATGTACCAGACTGTAAACATGTTTATTTACACTATACAATTAAACATTTTAACATTGGGGATTGACCTTAGACTATGGGTCTTCAATATGGGGTCCATGATCCCCTAGGGGGTCCTTGGAGTTGCTGAAGGGTGTCCACCAAATTATAGTTATATATTTAAAGTTTTTTTTCCCCAAAGAATATTAAATCATATGTGAAAATACACATTAACATGGGTCCAAAATATAATTAGCAAAGATAAATGGCCTATTTATTGAAAAATGCAGCAGCATTGATGAGAGGCTAACTGTTACCCATGAATCCTAGTGCATTTATGTGAGCTAGCTGACCTATGCTAAATCACTGTGACTTAAATATAAATATATAAATTTGTTAATAGTTGTTATTTGAATAGCATTATATTGTATGCACCACAAAAAAAGCTATGCACATGACACTTTAGGCTGCCCTACACATTACTTTTTTTAAAGGTTATTTTGGGGGCTTTTTGATAGGACAGGTTAGCTATGAAAGTGGGAAAGAATGGGTGACATGTAGCAAACAGCTGCAGGTTGGAATTGAACCCACGGCCTCTGCAGCAAGGACATAGCCTTTGTACATGGGGCGCCCGCTCTACCAGATGAGCTACTGGGCACCCGCACCCTACACATTATTTTAGTTCATTATTCAACTTAATATGCAACTCAATTTTAAACAGTGTAATAGGGTCCCTGCTCCATCTCACTTTCAGTTAGGGGTCATGGCCTGAAATGTCAAAGATCCCCTGCCTTAGAGAGAAAATAGGAGGGCTACGGCTGTCTATAGGCAGGTGAAGCATCAAATCAAAAACAAGGTGCTCTTTGGTTAAAAAATGGAGATAGTAGAAAAAAGGGGAGCTAAACCAAGGCACTCTTCTTCTGATAAAAAGCTTTATTGTAAAGGCTGGTCCATGAAGGAACAGAATAAAAAGCCAACATATTTCAGCCAACAGAGGGCCTTCGTCAGGGCATGAACCCCTGCCTTAGACTGTATAAATAATGGACGTAGCTACCGTGACATCACCTATTGGGTTGTGGACTGCTGTTTTGTAGCCTTGAGTGTGGCATTTCAGCTGTAGCCATTTGTTTTTTTGTAGCCAGAAGAGTTGTGGAGCAGCAAGGGGTAGATTTGACTCAGACCGTAGCAACGCCTCTCAGAAGGCCTTTCACGCAAAGTGGCCCCATCCTTAAATATGAGTAACTTTGGGCCTTGATAAAATGTAAACAGTGAGTAATAAAAAAAATTCGCCACCCCTACAGTTGTCATGACCAAAACCGTGTTTGTACCAGGCTGTAAACATGTTTATTTCTGCTGTAAAGTTGGGAATTTTAACATAGGGGTCAATGGGGATTTTGACACTGTTTTAGAGTCAGCCTCAAGTGGCCATTCAAGGAACCACAATTTTCAATTTACAGCTGTGGAGGTTGCTGCTTAGTAAAAATGGAGACATCACACAAGCACAAATTATATGTATGTGGGTGTCTCTGTGTGTGCAAGAGAGAACTGGAATGTGATATCTTGGTTTCAGGATAATGTGTAGCCACAAATACAGGTATTAAATGGATACAACACACACACACACACACACACACAGAAAGGGAAAGAGTGCAAAATAAGCAGGGATAAGCTGAGCTGGTAATCTTCCCTTCAACAAAGGAATGCATTTATGAGACACGTGTGTTTGTCAGTTTGTGTGTGTGCCTGTGTGTAAGTGTGTTGAGTTGCGACTGTGTACTTGCACGGCCGCAGCATAAGTATCTCATTTTTCGTTTGTATTGTGTAGCAGTCGGCCGCAGTGCAAGTCATGCCACCGTAAACACGAGGGGGGGGACAGGCGTCTTTGAATAGCAGCAGTGTGCGTTGGAAGACATCAGGCGGTGAATCCATCACGTTACCACTGACAGGCCCTGTGATGGGAAATAAATATTTACTCTAAGCTTCCCCAAATCACATCCAGAGATTTCTCTCTGTGCTCTCTGTCTCTTCTTTGCTTGTCCTCAGTTTCTGTCCCACTGTATTTCAGTCAGTCTGTCTAGCATCTGCTTTCTTCCCCCCCCGATTGTGTCTTTTATTCCTTTTCTTTATCTATGAATTCATTGACCCTCATTCTCTTCGTCATGGCCCCCCACAAAACACACGGCAGAGCAGGGGCCCATGTACACGTGGAACACAGGCCATGTTTCCAGTCAAGCACACGCACTAACTCACACATACAGGGATACAAACATATACACAAACATGCCCACCACACACACACACACACACACACACACACACACACACACGCACACACACACACACAAACGCACATATTCACGTACAGCCTGAGATATCCATCTGGGGTTTGTCATGTCAGACATGGCCCATGTCTCTCTCTTCTGTAATTATGGCAGTATTTATTTTTTCAGATCGTCCCGCTGGGTTAGGAGCGTCCCGTGGTGTGGTTTGGACATGGAAACACACTCCGCTCAAGACATCCAGCTTAGCAGAAAAAAGGGCTCACAGTACATTGAATAGAAATTGGTAACCCATAATTCAGAGATTTAATGTAATGTGGAGGAAGTCTGTGTGTGTGTGTGTGTGTGTGTGTGTGTGTGTGTACATTGGTGTTTTTGCACAGCTGTGAATGCGAGTAGGGGAAAAGGCCGTAACTTTTCACAGCAGAGTAAATGCTCGACAGATTGAGTCTCACCAATGCCAAGAGGGAGAGATTTGATACTATAACGTCTCATTGCCTTACATAACACTTATGACCCACCCATAATGCCTGACTGACTTCGTTACAACTTCTGCATGTGTAGTACATTTATAAATACAGACCTTGTTGCTTTGCACAAGCTGTTAATCTAAAAAACATTGTGACCAAAATAAAATTCAAATTTACTTTTTAAGTTTTTTTTTTAGTTTTTTTTTAAAAACACATTTGTACTGAAATTATTAAAACTGAAACGAAGTTAATGAAAGAAAAAGCTATGGTCAAATGAAACAAGCTGTGTTTCATTCATGGCTCTGAGATATAGTGATTGGACTGTCCTCTTACATCGGCAGATTAATTGATATTGAAACTGGTCATTATTTCTAGCACCACATATTTTCATTTATTATTATCTCTTGTGGACTTTGGTTCACAGTTCATCCAACTGTTATAAACTGAACCATGAGCAAGACAATTACACCGTTTGATAATCCGTATTCACAAAATTCTTCTGCAATTTTCATAGTTTTGTGATGCTGCTGCAAGAGAAATTCAGACAGTCAGACAGGTTTAAAAAAGGATGTCCCCTTTACACATATCTATTAATATCTAGTAGCAGCCAATGTTGGGGTCGTTATTAAAAAAGTGCTGGCTTACACATTACTCATTACTTAGTGAAAGTAATGCATTACATTACTTAATCCCTCTCTGTAGAAAATACTGTATTTTACTATATTGTATTTAGTTAAATTTCTTTTTTTTAAGATTATTATTTGGGCTTTTATTGCCTTTAATGGACAGGACAGTTTAGACGTGAAAGGGGGAGAGAGAGAGGGGGGCGACATGCAGCAGATGCCCCTTTAGTTACATTTCTCGTTACATTAATTTTGCGTTATTCCGCAGGATTGCCTGAGATGCATTGTCACATTATTCCAAGTTAACAATCTAATGTTAATCCTTACATATGCCCAGGTATCAGTGCACAACAAGGCTCAAGAGAAATATCACACTGCAGTCAGCTATAACTGCCTCAAAATAAAACTATAGCAATATATAAAAGAGGTTGGCCTTTTGAACACTGCCTCGTACAAATATTAATTGCCTTTCTATAACATATTAATAGGCCTAAATAGAATATCAGACTTGCGCTCCTCACACTATTAGATGATGACAGACTTGAAAAACATGTTTAAAGAGCATATGGACGACATTCCATGAGCCAAACACACAAACTCATGAGGTGCTCATTCACCAAAACAAGGATTTATAGCAGACTAGGCCAGCTAATTTGACGTCTTTATCACTAAAGTAGCGGTTACACTTCCTGAGGAGGAGATCCTCAAATAGTTTTTCAGACAACCTGTTCCTTCACTGTGTCAGCACAGACTGCAGGCTGAAGAGCCTCTCTATTGGTGCACTAGACAGTGTCGTTGCTGTTGCCACATGTTACGTTTTTTTTTCTATTTGCCCATTATGCAGAAAATTGAAGAACCTATGTAATGCAAGTAAAGACATAATTGTGTGATCATTAACTGTAATGTAAGTATGAACTTTAGGACAGTTTGTGTTACATCACTTTGTTACACACATATGTAATGTGAGTACAGTAACACCTTACTTTGAAATGCTGACACCAAACACTTGTAGCAATGCAGATTTACAACTGAAGTTATAAGTAATCGTTTTAGTGTATCTTAGGTTTTGGCAATTTGGATTAAACCGAATTTACAGACCCGTCTGACTGATTATGTTGCACTTGTGTCTTAAAGCTGTGTCAAGTGTTGAGGCTTCCACCTGGTGTCTGGAGAAAAACCATAAAGATGAATGAATACCTTTCTAAAAGCAAAGCTAGGATTTATTGAAGTGCTTCTGTATTAGACGACATTCACTGGTGCAGGTAACCTTATCCGAACTCCACCCATCTCAAAATCCTGGAAAATCCTGCCTGTCCTTAAGATGACTGTCTGTTTTTCAACCCTTCCTCTTTTCCTCCGGGTTGCACGACTCATAGTAATGACTGTGCGTGTGTGTTTGTGTGGGTGTCTACCCAGCTGAGGGGAATCATGTCCCGGGCACACTCAATGAACTTGGCACTCATGCCACCTTTTTTTCACCACTCCCAGCCTCCTTTCACTTTCTCTTCCCTGTCTGTCTGTCTCCTCATTTCTCTTCATTGCCTTACAAATCCTTTACCCTCTCACTGTCTCTTTATCACTTTCCTCCAAGCTTCCTTATTACTCCCTTGACAAAAACACAGATGAGTCCCCTCGAGAAAAAAAAATCCAACAAGATAGAGATAATGGCTTATGTCCAATCGGCCCGTGGTGCTAATCAGGGACTATCGTGGGAAAGGCACAGGGGGACAGGGGTGGCGGTGGTGGTGGAGTTGGTGGTAGGAGGAAAACCAGGCCCATTGTCCCGGGGAGATTAAAGTCCCCGAAAAGGCGGCATTGTCCATCGACGGGGATAAATCTTCCTCCTCCCGTCACTCAGGGCCTGAATTCAATTCTCCTCAACCCCTCCTAAAAGAGAGGCTTATCTCCTGCTCAATAGCTTGTTGCGCTACAAGCCAGGCAGGAATGCACCAAGTTGTATCCCTGACACCCGCTCACTGAGTTAAAAAGGAATTAGGGGGTGGAAAAGAGAGAGTGAGAGAAAGTGAGTGCCTGAATTGCGACCTCTATTTTGCGAGAGGATGTGCGATGGGAGGCAGATTGAGGTGCCGATAGAAGCTGACAGAAGGAGAGGGGACGAGAGAGCGGGATTGATTGACTGCTGCCGGGGGATTGAGGCCAACGGAGAAGAATAGTGTCCTGCTCAGTCTGCTCTCTCCGGGGCTGCGAGCAGCATGGTAAACTGCTGCCCCATTGGAGGACAGACAGAGAGAGCCCCAGCGGAAGAAACCACTTGGGAGCTCCTGGCATGCGGTCTGGATGCCACCTAACAAACCCCCCCCCCACCCCTCCTTCCTTTTCTTCCCTTTCCTTTGCCCCCTATTGCTACAGCAGCATCTCTCTAACTCCAGTCCAGGGGGCATCACCAGTTGCTAAGACCCACTGCTTCACAACACTTGGATGCCCCAACACCCCCTCCCCCAAACAGATTCAATTCAGACCCCCCTGGTCCCACGAAAAGGGATAGACAGAGACAGAGAAAGGATGGTTGGCAAATAAAAAAGAACTTGTGCAGACTCGGGCCCATAGTCCCGCTCTGTTTGGCCCAAGGAGAAAAACAAGCCCTGCGTCCCCATTTTTCAACCCTTTCTCTTTCACTCTACCCCCATTGGAGCTATCTCCAGGAAGAGACACAAAAAGACAGAAGAGAGAAAGCGAGAGAAATGGATGGTGAGAGAAGGAGAGATATCGATATAACATTCACTGAATGTCCCTTCACTTTACCACTCCTCTCCTAAGAAAAAGTGAAAACAAGATTTCCCCCTCTTTTGGACTCCCTTGCCCCTCCATACCCTCCTCCTGTTGCCCTGTGCATGAAAAAAAACAGGATTTTTCCGCTTTGCCACCAATTTCCCCATTTGTTGTTTATGCCCACTCTGTCCTTGCTTTCACAATGCACCTCTCCTTCCCCTCGCCCCCCATTTACTGTGACTTGGCTCCACTTAATGACGGGGCTTACACCTGCTTACAGGATTAAATTAATTAGCACGAAACAGGGATTGGTGGAGGGATGGGGGGGCGATTGAAGAGGAAGAGGCGGGGGGTGGCAGAGGGAGGACAACAACAGGGGGTCAGGAGAAAAGTACAGCAGGAAGACGGCACAATAAAGAACGGGCCGCTCGGTGGCTGGTGCTGAGCCTCATGGTCTGCCGGATGCTGGGGGGTGGTGGTGGTGGGTGTAGGAGGGGGTGATGGCTTGTTTTCAGTAGAGGAAATGGGGTTGGCCAAAGGGACGAGGAGACTCGGGCTGTTGGTTGGTGTGTTGAGGGGACAAATGGTCTGCTGAACAATGTTTGGGTGTGCAGGGTCAGAGGTGACAGCCGCCATTGTGGGCACTCCTGCACAACAGCAAGTCTGCTTCTTGTTCCTGGTTCATAGCTGCTGCTTCTTCTGTCTGCTGCTGCTGCAGAGCAGAGCTCAGGACAGAGTAGTGCTTCCCAGCCTGAAGATCATGAGTCTAAAAAGATTAATCTAGATCAAGGGGAAGAAAAGTTGATTTGGTGATTTTAGTCTTTGCTTCTCCCATTGTGAAATATAGAATAGTTTTACCCCTTCAGCACTCAAAATATTCAAATGGAAAAATTCTGAGGAGACCAAATGACTCTGCAGTTAAACTCATCAGACTCACAGAAATGTAACTAGGCCTCTCATGACCAACGGTGGAAAGAGCACTAGAATATTGTAGTGTACAAGTACTGTTACTTTTCAGACATTTCACTTAAGTACAAGTGAAAATACTTTTTTAAAAGTTTACTTAAGTACAAGTGAAAAGCAGGCCATTTAACTCTGAGTACATGTTACTGCAGAACAACAACGGAGGGACAATAAAAGCAGCATGACTTCTTTTGTCTAATTCAACTGTAAATAAAATTTTTGGAGACACCACTTCTCAGTTGAACCTCCCTACAGTTAAGGGATGAGACCTGCGTCACATCACATTGTAGTTATGTTGTTTTTTTTTATCACTGGAGTGCTCAGCAGGTGGAACATTAAATGAGTCCTTAATTAATGTAGATGCAACTTTTTTTTAACTTTGTCAAGGTACAGAGATACTAACCATAACCCATAGGGATGTAAACCATTGGTTTAACCATTGGTTTGCATTTGTAGTTGAAGTGTGATACTTGTGATAAAAGAGTACGTAAGTACAAGTACAATTACCAACTTTTAGAAGTAATTAAAAAAGTAAAATACAAAAAATATGACTTCATTACTGTAACGAGAGTAAATGTAATTAGTTACTTCCACGCCTACTCTTGGTAATTACATTATTAAATGTTATTGAAGACTCATTGTATGATATATGGACATGATGTTGAGCATTTTGCTGACCTTGATATTGTCTTTTGTGTTTACATACATGTGTGTTTACATAATGTCAGCAACATTTCAGCTAACACGAGGCCAAAAGAAAACAGCAGGGTTTCCCGACCATTGTTTGTGCACAGCGATTCTACCTTTTTTCTCTCCAAGCCATCCAAATGTGTGATTCATAAGAAAAATAAAACATCTTAAATAACAACATAGCGTAGCTTACTGGCAGCCTATAGCTGCACTTTTGTAGTGGAAGATGTGCAGCTCTGATAGCTGTTGATAACCAACCCCTGGCAATGAGCCACAAAGCCTGTCTGTTCAACCTTCTAATAACGTATTATGAGGGTAACTGCAGTGCTTTGCCTAGCTTGTTTATTAGTCACAAAGAGGCATCACCTTGTTTTGTTTTTGTTGACCAAATTTTCTATGAAGTTAAACTAAGACTACTCCTGTTAAGGTTCTATCTTTTCAAGTAAACCTTTAAAACTTTTAGAAAAATGTACAAGTATTTTGGAATTCCAATTTCAATATCTGAGTATTCTTCAGAATTAAAAGTTAATGTGAAAAGGCAAACTTGCATTATTATACTATTTTATGACCATCATATCAGTGGCATAAAATGATCTCAAAATGACAAGAGTATATTTTGGGCCATCACATTTTTTTCTTGGCGAATATATTGTCCAGCAGAAGTAGTTATGACATATGCAAACTTTGATAAGATGCAAAGTAGACATGGCTGTGCACTAAAGTTCACACATGCAAAGCGAAATAAATAAGTTGAATTATGTCATAAATTAATAAAATATTGAGTTAAATCAGATGAATCAAGTACTAGAAGAAAATAGTCTTTACTGTTGGTTCAAACATCAAATTACCATAACATTCACCATAATTTGCTTTGTAAATCCTCATCTAGTAGCTATCATCTGACAAAATGATCATCCATCCTCCAAATGTGGCCTGCTCTGCAATCTGTTATGTAATTACACATTAGAACTTTTGATTGATACAGAGTCGCGTAATGTGTTATTTATTTAGAAACAGGGTTTATGAAAATGCACAGGCCTAAGCTTTGCCCAGCCACTTCTCCGTAGGCTGGGCTGTTCTCTGTCATCTGTCTCATTTCTCATGACCTCAGTCATCTCTCTGTCCTTCTATCTCTGTTCCTCTCGAGCAGCTAGATGTGTGGTTAGAGGGTTGGATCCATCACGATAAGCGCTTGCAGATGGGCTGCTAGTCTTGTCATGCTAGCAGACTCAACTGGTTCAGAAGTTTGGGCGATGTTGCACTCCCTCTCAATGTCCGTTGACAGAAAGATAAACTGTCTGCATTGAATAGGGGCTCTTCATGGTGTCTGTCATCAGTATCATCTAGGCATTGCACTGAAAAGACGCCAGACATTTGGGTAGCACTGGCAAGCACTTACACATAGATACAGATACACACACACAGGGTTGTCCTTACGACCAGGTTACAGCAACCGTCACATAACTTGAAGATTACATGTATTACACTCGTGCCTATCAATAGCCGCGTCCGGTCAGTGTCCTTGAACTTCTACCTGTTCTCTCGCTGTCATTCAGTCTGGTTAAGAGACTGTCCTTTAAATGCTGAATGAAATGTTTCTCTCTCTCTCTCTCTCTCTCTCTCTCTCTCTCACACACACGCACACACGCACACACAAACACACACACACACACACACAAAGGGATTGTAGTTGATGACACATGTGGTGTGGTCTGGCCCATTGCGTGGCAGTGGTCACTTCAATCCCTTCCATATGACAGTGATTAGGCAGGACGCACATAATGCTTGTAGATCCCCGCTCTGCCATCTGACACACACACAAAGGCCAAGACACATACATACACAGACAACCCCACCACCTCCCACTCTTTTGGGCTTAGCACATTCCGTACCTGTATTAACAAACAGCTAAGCTAATTGCCTTCCGTCATTAGTGTGTATTACAGAACACTTTCTTTGTGATTCAGCTGTGTACTAGCTGAGTAGGAGGATTGCAGCACTGGTGGACTGACTGTGGGGTGTGCGAGTAACAGATGCGAGCACTGTTTGGATAAGCAAACTTTTCCCAGGGGTATTTGATATATAAAAATAATATGCAACAAAAGTTAATGTATACTCTCTTATTTGGTTACAAATAAAGAGATTTCTGTTATTTTGCTCAGACACTGGACACTGAGGCTTGGAATAGTGATGTGTCGGGCTCACAGGAGTGCTTGCACACAGGAGTGCTGTTGGTGTGTGAGAGTTTACAGCTGTGACAGCCTGCGGCCTTGCCAGATCAGGCCTTGTGCTGATAACACATTGACAAGATACTGGCAGACAGTGTGTGGGGATTGTCTCAACAGCTTATCCCATTAACATGTGAAGTCCAGAGGCCGATAGGCAAGGTGAAATATTGTGGTTTATTTGTGGAGCCCTTAATGACAGTAAAAGTAGACTGTAAAATCTGACAAGTTGATTTTACTTCAAAAGATCTAAGAAACCGATCATCTTGAAAAATGTAAGAAAACCTAATTATTAGTCATATTTTTCGTTTACTATATATGTAATTGTTAAGTTTACTTAAAATTTGTCTCATTTACTTCATTTTGTGAAGTTGTTGCAACTTAAAATTGACAAGTTTAAGTAAATCAATCTTTTTAAGCGTTAGCAACTTCAGTAAAACACATTTTCTGAGCTATATCTGTATTCTGCTGGTTGCAAACGAATCAGTCATTTTTATATATTTTTTAAACATGTTAACAAAACTGAACTGGCAGATCTCCTAACCTGATCATTGGCAAAATCCTCTCTGTAATGATCCAGCTAAATCAGGCTAACTTGATTTACTGAAGTAAGAACACTTAGAAATAACAAGGTAGAGAGAGAACATATGAAAAATAAACGGCGAACACTGAGGACAAAATACTCCCAGGACAACATCTCCTTAGTAAGGGATATACAGAGAGGTACTGTTATTCAGATGATCAACAGTAGCTGCACTTGCAACTGTTTGCCTCATTACTGAATGAAGCAGTTGATAATTTATCAAGTCTTTGTGGAAAGATGACACTGTAGTGGCCTGACTTTGTCTTTTTCCTCATAAACTCTCTTAAAATGTGTCTTTCTGATGCCTTCTCTCTGTCTTCTTTCCCATTTTAACTCTTTTTTTCCTCCCACATCAGTAGGAGCACAGAGTTTAGATGGTTATTGGCTGCCCATTCCTTATCCCCTGCCGAATGCAATCAGCAGACACCGCTGGTAATAACTTTCACTCGTACATTTTTTCCTACCCTATCTTCTTGTCTTTGCCTCTCTCTCTCTTTCTGTTTCTCACCCACTACATGTCTTTCCTCTGATTATATGCTGCCTACCTAGCTACCTACTAGGTAGGGACAAAGGTGGCCGAATGAATGGCTAGTCGCCCCGGTGTGATAAATCACATGCTTGAAATTAACTTTCATTCAGCAAACAGATTGTAAAAGGAAAGAATGGAGAGTAGAACCGGGCCCCAGCTTCTCAATGCTTTAAGGAAAGCCAATGTGATGATGCAGAATATAGAGGAAACAAGTCCGAGAGGTGCAACCTGCAAAATTTAATGAGACACATGCATCAACTCAACCACATGCTCATTTCTCTCCTTACGCCTTCTTTTAGAGCATATGTCTATTTTCTTTTTGCATGGACAGTGCACATTAATCAGCATCCCCTAAAACGTGCTGTCTGTCATTCAGGCATCTGTTGACTCTCTGACATGATCCAACTGATGCCATTAAAACAACAAAAGTAAAGGTGGCTGCCTCCAGAACTGCCATTTGCTCCAGCCACGAGATAAATAGCACACTCAAATTTAACATCAACGCAGGGGGCAAAAAAGACAAAAGCAACCAAGGGCCCAATGGCATCAAAGCGATTAGTGGCTGCCCAGGTAACCCCCCCCACATTGTGCCCCACCCTCGTCCTCTCTCCTCTTATCAGGCTAATTGAAGACAAGCTCTTTGAGACGGACGCACAATAGGGCCAACGGTAGAGTGGCATTTGAGACTCAACGGGTGGACCGGAGAAAGAGAGATGCCGGGGGTATTCTATAAGCACCCCCACCCACCGCCCCATCTAAATCCCTTTCTCTGTCTTTCTTTTATCCCATGGCGTCTCATTCAGCACCCTACTTGACATAGCTCGACCTCTGAACCCAGAGTTTATGAACTGAAGCAGCAGCTATTTATTTGGTGTGGAACTAATGTGTGGCCGCACCATTGTGCGGAGATTTGGAGCAATGTTAGCATTGTGTTGGAGTTGCTGTGTGCTTGGATAAGCTGGTGGTCAGCAGACCTGGGTGCTAATACCATTTCAAGACCGCTGACAACTGGGGTTGAATTGTCATCTGTCAGAAACTAATAAAGTTATGGCAGAAGGACAAAGCTTGTTTTTTAGCTTGTTTTTTTTTCTTCAGTGTTGCTGTTTTTACTTTGGACCTAAAATCCAAATTCTAAGAGCAGGTCTCTCTATCTTTAGGTCATATTGTAGACAGGAAAAACATGCAAAAAGGCACCTGCCTTTGTGAAAAGTTGAAGGCATTGCATCATTCTGTCACTTTGAAAGAAATGCAAGCCTCCACCCACTGAGTAAACAGCAGTAATCTTCATCAAAAGATCGGTCCTCATCATTCATAGTTCAAAGGTGAGACTGTCATATCAGTCTCTTGGACAATTTGTCAAATCTTTCTGTGCTGTTTTGAACCAAATCAACTTCTTTCAGTCAATCTAGTTTGATAGATTTAACTTCCCTACTAAACTTTAGTAATTTAACATTTAAAAATACATTTTTTTGCTTCTTACTTGGCACTTAAATATATAAACATGTCACACGGGAAGTTTTATGTTTTCAGACCAAGCTACCCTGCTGGTGACATACTGGGATATCGACAGCCTTAACATTACATTGTGATGCTAGTTTGACAGTAAATAAACTGAAAGCTTAAATAGCTGCCTAAAAGGATATTCCTTAAACAAAAACCCTTGCTGTTTATCAATAAAATGCATGCCTCAAAAAGTCAAAGTCACAGATTAACAAGCCAGCGCCTGTCCATGTGCTACCTGCTTGTGTTTATGCGTAGGTGTGTGTTTGTGCGCAAAGAGGGAACAAGTTAGGTTTTGAAGTGGTTGCGCTGTAGCAGTCTCTTTGGAGGACATGCAGCTCCAAGCAAACACAGAGCTCTGCTTAAACAAACAGGGGAGGACAGGAGAGCAAGACTAATGATGGGATCCATGCAGCTTACATACACATGTATAGACACACAAACACACATATGCAGATGCACGTATGCACTCACAAACTCACCAAAGTAAAGACAGGAGAAATTTGTCCCTGGAAGAGGAGGGGTGGAGATAGACCTGGTGATCAGCAAATGGAGAAAAGAGGGAAAAGTCAAATCCCATTTTTTTTTTTTTTACTTCTGGATGCCAAACTAGGGAAATAGCTTATTTATGACCATTCTAAGTATTGTGTTTTTGATGCTATGTGCTCACAGTAACCTGCGTTTGTGTGTGAGCATGCGTGTATCTGCACATGCTCGATTCGACGCCTGACCCAGCACCCTGACGGCATTGTGCAGCAGAGTCCTTGACAGAAGTGAATTAATCAGACCCCTCTGGCCCATTTGTCTCTATTTGGAGGGCTAATTGGAAAAGAAGCAGGTGTTAATAGTGAGAGGAGAGAGCCACAGTAAGAGTGTGTGTGTGTGTATGAGTGTGTGTTTCCCGTGTGTGCGAGTGTGTGCATGCGTGTAATAGAAGTCTCAGAGCTAAGTTAACCAGACTTAATTAGGCTTGTTCGGGCTCCAGCCAACCTTACATCTTTCTCTCTCCGTATCTGAGGTGAAGGCGATGCGGCGAGCAAAAGATGGAGAGGATGTGGGGGAAGGAATTGAAGACTTTCGTTTGTTTGTTGGTTTCACTCTATAGAAAAAAAACCCCCAAAAAAACGTCCAGACTGAAGCATATTCAGACAGAAGTTGAATGTATGCTGCTGCCTGCTGGTTAGAGAGTGTGATAGACGGGGCTTCATGTACAGAGGATAGGAAACTCTCCTCTCCTCTCTGCATATTTACCTCCACTGCTGGTGTCTGGGATTGTTTGTTTGAGATGCTCAATTGCGAATGTGTGGCAGGCCTGTGTCCTGTCCTGCGGGTAGCTGGCGATAAAGTTTGAACCTGTTTGGGAGCTCAATCAAAGGCCCCACTAGCTCGTTAGCTCCCTGCATATTTAACTGTCTAAGTGATGTCAGCAAGTTTTAATGGACGGCAGCTTTTCTCAATTACGCAGGAGGGAGGCAAGCAAACTGTATCCAGTGCTATATGTGTGTGTGTATGTGTGTGTGTGTGTGTGAGAGAGAGAGAGAGAGAGCGTGTGTGTGTTTGATGTGGTGTTTACTCAGTTGAAAGCTGTCTCCTGTGTGGTCTCGCCACAGAGTTATCCCCCTCTAGATCACACACACACGCTCACCTGAGGCAGTTGCATGTATGTTTGTTGTGCGCAAGTGTGTGTGTGTGTTTTTGTGTGTGTGCACATGTCCTCATGGAGACGAGTAGGTGTGGGCTGAACACGTGATGCATCTTGATGAATTTTTTGGGGCACACTGCTCTTCCCACCGATGTCCGGTACACACATATGTTCGCAGACACATAGAGCTAGAAACACACACACATATACAGCGAATCAAGACATAAACATACAACCAAATCTTCCATAATATTTAGATATTTCCCTCTGCGCACAACTCCAGACATGTGCACCCCCATGTATATGCACACGAAGACACATTGTTCTTGCTTCTTTCCGCCTGGCTTCATATCTGTTTTTGTTTCAGTCTCACACACACTCGAGAGTTCGAGTATGCAGCAGCTCTTGTGCTCCATCAGTTAGACAACCAATCCTTGACCCATCCATCCATAAGCTTGTGTATTAAAACTCAATAAAACACGAAAAAAAATTCAGCAAACATATCGACCACCAAATATCAACCCTCAACTAAAAAATGGGCACAAAAAATAGCTTAAACAGTAAATCTAAACAATGCTGATCAAACATGAACCAAGATTCTGTTACTGCATTGTCTCTTTCTCACCTAAAATGTTTTCAGAAACATATTTAAGTGCAGTGTTTAACTGTAATTTCAAGACAGTTTCTTACCTGTCAGCCACCATTTTTTTTTGCTATGGAAAAACAGCCAAGCTTGCATTACTTCACCCTGCAGCGGCAAGGATGTTAAAAACAGAAGTCACAGCATCATATCACATCATGCCAATGGGGTGCAATGCATGTGCAGTGAGATCTGTTCTCAGCAAGCCAAAAAACTCAATAGCTGCCGTACTATCACAAAACATGATGATTCTATAGTTGCCGCCATCCAATTGTGTTGAACCCAAAAGGTTGCACCCAAAGAGCACCTGAGCGATGACTATCCCTTTATTTCTAGTGCTGTCTGCTATAACCCTCCATCATCGCAGCTCAAGGTACATTGCATGTGTGTGCTCCCATTCGGTCAAAGAGCATGCTACAGTCTCAGTTGCATAGACTTGACCAGTGTTAATTGGTCCAGTGCATACTGGTAGTTGTAGGTTTTACACTTCTTGAGCAAAATTAAACACCACAGTCATTTTCTGTTTTCTCTGGTGATATAGCACCAATTTTAAAGGTTTTTGCATATTTCCACTGCATATAGACATATAGTATAGTCTAGTCTTGTTTTATGAAAAGACCAACTTTCCAGCAGTGAAATACTTTTTCAAGTGTTTTATGTTTCAGTCTTTAAAACTTTCCCACATATCTCTCATAATTTCCCTTGTTTCCTTTTTACTCTATCTCCCGCTGTCCATCTCTTCATTCCTCCCTTCTCTGTCTTCCAAAGTTGCTTGCAGCCAGTTTTCATCAACACAAGCAAATGCAGTCAGTTAAGCACAGGCAGTACTTCAGTGACTGGAGTGGAGAAAGCTGTGAAGGAGGAGTGTTATGTTTATTTATGTATGTTGTTACATATTTATTTATTTGAGGGAAGTTTTGTGTAAAATGTTCCGAGCATATGTGTGCGTGTTAAAGGGTGTGTTAATGTGGCAAAATATGCATCTATGTGAACATTCTGCCCTCCTGAACCTGAGATGCCCCCTGACACACACACATACACACACACACACGCACACACACACACAAACACACCAGTCAGAGGTGGGATGGCTGCAGGCGGGGAGGCAGGTCGGCAGCGATTAGAGGGGCTGTGTGTGTAATGGTTGCCATGTGCGGACCCATCTCATCCACCATTACACACACGCACACGGCGCCCACCTCCCGAATCCCTCCAAGATACCGTACACTTTTAAAAACATTAGCCACTAATGCTTTAATGCCCTCGCGTCGACGTGGGGTTTGACTGGAGCTAAAATGGCAGACACAGAGGAATGCTGGCTTGTGTTTGCTTAGTGTATGAGGAAGGGCTCTGGCTTACTTTTGATTCAAACATGATGAAGCTGTAGTCTGGCTGCATACTCTTTAAAACATGTCATGGATGCATTAAACACAACAATATAGGCAACTTTATCTTTACTTTTTATAATAACTTGTGCATTTGTTGTTGTCATTTACACTGCACTTACTGAAGCACCATTTTCTTTGGTTTAGATCATTAATCACAGGCTTCCATGCAAAATGCCGACTGGTGTGGATATTTACATGAGAATGGCGGGGCCATGCTGCCGAGCCAGTAATGACTAACGAACGCTGGGCATGGCTAGTGGCCTGTCTGTGGAGCGTGCCAGGTGTTTGTTCCAGGCCAGGCTGCATGAAAAGCAGTGTCTGACCTTGGGACGGCTGGGTGAAACCCGAGTTGCCTCCACCACGTCTAAATGTCGGGCACCTGACAAAGTCTGAAGCTCCTCCCCTCTGCTGCTTTCTGTTTGTTCACTCTTTCTCTCCTCTGTACCTGTTGATCCGCCCTCTGTGATGTCAAAAAAAAAAAAAAAAAAAAAAAAAAAGTGGGAAAGTACCAGGACCCTCCTCCCGCGTCTCCTCCCACGCACATACAGAACCTTTGGCCATTGGACACTGAACAGCTTCCTTGTCTGTGAGCTCAGTGAATGTAAACACAACCAGAGAGGGCGCAAAAACAAAAGTGTTATTGCGAGGGATTCATTGTGTCAACATCTTAGGTGGTGAGCTCCAGAAGGGAAAAGGGGGCACAGTCTAGACTATTTACTGACAAAGGGAGCATTTTACAAGGGAGTTATTTAATGTACACTTCACCTTTACATGCACCCGGTTAACCAATCAGTAAAAGCAACATTTTTGTCACGGAAGGGTGATGAGATTCCCCCCCCGTAGGTTTCTTACAGTGACGTTGCTGTGCTGATGTATCATGTTCACAAGACAGGTATGAGAAAACACATTGTTCCCCTTAAGAGTTAGTTAGAGGGCAGGAAATTGGTGTTAGCTCCTGTGAATATTGGCATTGACAAGTTAAAGACCAAGCCTTTCAGGTGTCCCACCAGCTGGTGCATTTGCAAAATGTTGTTGATCTGTTTGGCACAAAGGAGCATTCCTTGAAGCATGAATGCTTTTCTTGAACCTGTTCCTGGAAGGCAGGGCAGTGAGACAGACATTTGTTAAGAGAGAGACCCCACCCGACCTACGACACACACGCACACCAGAGTGAGTAAGGTGTGGACGAGAACCAGCAGAAAGAAAAAAGTCATTATCAGCACCACGTGTTTTAGCTCTCAGCCAAACTGTGAAAAGTAATTGTTTCTTGGATCTTGATTAGTAATTTAAGGAAATGGGTGATAATGAGAGTGCCGGTAACTTGGCACTTGAGTGCAATTAGCAAAATCAGATGGAGGTTAGTAAAGACATTATAGGGTGCTCAGTCATTTTGTCAATAGAATAGACCAACTTCTCCTATACCTCCTGTAGCTGAATACACTGGTGTGTTTACAGTTAAAACCAATTAACTAGCACACCTATACAGGGTTCCTGTGGATCCTTAAAAAATGGCATTGAAGGCATGAAAGGCATTCAATTAATTAATCTAAAGATCAGGCCTTATTTTGCGCTGAAAAGTCCTTAAAATGCTAAAACATGGGAAGTATGGTGAAATATATATTTTTTAATAACTTGCTGAATGCCTCTCGCATTACCTTATTTACCACAGCCAAACAAATGACAAATGAACAAGCTTTTTTTCAAGCCAAACCAATGGATACTTACATAATAATCTTTGTATTGTTTTCAATTTATTTTATTCTAGAAAGCTGAAAAAATGCCCCTAACCTAATACATGTTGGTGTGTGTTTTTTCCATCATTTTTATTTCAGTAAAATTGGTTTCATTTTTCATTCTGAGTGGCAATTAAAAAAAAAAATCTTTAAAAGTCTTAAATCCAACTTGCCTTGAGGTGTAGGAGCCCTTGTTGAAATGTCCACGGGCAGATAGGGCATCTGTCTGTTAGCACCAGCTTAACATGTTCATGGGCTTAAGCTACTTTCATTCTACCTGCTTGTGTATGTGGAGGGACAAAGAGGAAAGGGAGCAGATATAGTGAGAGAAAGAGATGGAGAAACTACAAACTAAATGAGAAAAATGGCAGAGATTTGGTGAATTGTTACTTGTGACCAGCTTTACTTCAAAGTAGGGCTAATAATATATCAATATCATATAAATTTTGTGATGTGTGACTAGATTTTGTCTTAGATTTTGGATATTGTAATATCATAAATGTTGTCTTGTGCATTGCAGTAAAGTTATGTAATTTTCTCAACCTAACAGACTTTTCCAGCTGTTCTATTGTTTGCCTTTACCCACTTTGTCATTGCATCCCATTTAAGGATGGTTATTTATCAAAAATCTAATTTTGTAAATATTTTGTGAATGCATCAATAGTCAAGTCAACCCTACAATATCAATATCAGGGTATCTGGCCAAAACTATTATATTCTTTAGTTTTCTCCATATCATTCAGCCTTACTTCCAACTATTATTCACTAAACGACTGTAATAAAACCTGTGAAATTAAGAATTTTGGGTAACACTTTATTTAGAATGTCTCTCTACTGATATTTTATAGTATGTAGAGTATTTGTAACATTTGAACAGCTTATTAGTTAGGATTAAGCAATTTAACTGTTTTGCTTTATTCTGAAGATGTTTAATTTTAAGAATATATATGACAATTATCCAACACACCTACATATTCTCAGAACAATTTAGTTCAACTCGAACTCTTCACCCAACTTGTGAATACTAAATAGTTTAAATTCAACTAAATTATTCTAAGAATATAAAGTAAATTCTCACATATTATATAGATAAACATCTACAGACAAAGCGAAACAGTTTAATTGTTGAATCTCAAATTAAAAGCTGTTCAAATGTTACAAATACTATAAACTGTCTAAAGGCAGACTGTATTAACAATGTGTGACAGAGTCTTGTTCTCGTCATTTCATATTTGCTCAGAGTTTAGTGGGCGGCTGTTCTCTGTGAGGGATCCCTTTAGATCTTCTGCAACTTTTGATACACTCAGCAAATGAACTTCTCACCTCTGCTCTGATCTTTCCTCTGTTTGCTTTAAGCTATCACCGTGAACCCTTCGCCTTTAAACACTGACCCAGTAGGGATCAACATGATCAATATAGAAAGAGCTCTCCTTCATTGTTTGGCTCCGTTTCTCGCTCAGTCTCTCCCTCCTTCACAGTTGACTTGTCCCACAGGTGTAGCAGATTGATAATGCTCGTTCTTTCACCATTCGGTGGAATGCAGAGGGAGAATTGTATAGAGGTCCTTAATGAACTGGGTGGCCAGTGTTGGCCTCAACACCAATTAACACAGCTTTTAATTATGGCTCTAATCAGAGCAGCTGATGGCGAGAGCCTCTGCAACCTTGAATACAAGCACCCTGCTGAGACATGACGCACACGAGCACATGCACACACACGGACTGCTGAAAATACAAAAAGAGGCTTTATGAGAGAGGATGTGTGTTCATTTCAAGAAGACAGACCTAGCTTCCCTCCTCATTTATCTCCAGCTCTCCTTTTATTGTTGACCTTAGACCTGTCTGCTCCAGCTAAAGAGGCTTGAAAACATATCTGGCCCCAAAATAGCCCAAACACTTTTTATTTAGAATCTCTAAGGCACCGAGTTGAGGGTACACGCTGCCCCCATCCAAAAACATGAAGCAACAGGAAGAGAATGTCTACTGGAGTAGTCTGCCAACTTCCCAAGCTGAGGGAAAAATTGGTATTTTTATTATGAAGAGAGGGCGCTGACTGTTTGACTTAGAGCTCAGAGAAAAGTGAATTTCTGTTCCAGGGGAAAGACAGTGGAGACATGCGACATGCAGAGGTAATATTGAGGTCGGTTATTAGCATGATTCCCCGAACATAAAGCACTATTTTGTCTTAAAACCTTTAGTTTGTCTGATTTCAGTTGCAATGTTTCAACAGCTGTCTACGGAGTGGAATGACTGCCAGCTACACTGCTTGATTCTAGTAATACGGATGAAAGTAAAGCTCTTGAGAGTGTAAGTGCTGTTCTGGAATCAGTTTGACTTTTTTGGATCAGATTCTCAGCTGGGCCTGGAAAGGAGGGGCTGAGATCAGCAACCTTCACGCTTCTCAGGAATATTACAAGAGAATATGTCATTTTTGGCCAAGACAAGAAAATAAGTAGTAATCGCAGCTTTCTCCCATGTGCATTTGATTTAATACAATTATGCATGTACTGTAATGCTTGAACACACTGCGTGGTTAAGTGGTGAAGTATAAAAAGTTATAACACAATGCTCTGTGGCAGAGGAGGTGAAACTTTTTTTCAAGCTTCCTGCTGAACAACAACAAATGAGTTGCTCTTTTTACACATAGATTGCGTTATAGGGCCCCTACGAAGTCCCTTCTTTATGCTTTCTTTGAATGTTTATATAGAGCTCAACAACAGAAGCGTTACACTGCTCCAGTGTGTGATTTTTAGACAGCATGCCAGCACTGTGGGAAAAAAAGAGGCGTGACGTTTAACGGCGTCTTCTTCTATTGTGACATTTAGCACAAAATCTTGTGTGTGTGTGTGTGTGTCCATTTTATATGGAGGGTCCGGGTTCTTGAACGCAGTGCAGGCGGAACTTGTCATAGTTTTTTTTCCCCCTCAGCAGCAGTTTAAGGAGTTCAAGTTACAAGGTGGATTATTTATCTGTTGATCTGGACAGAGTTGATCTGATCAGCGGGTGGGCTTTTAGGCCCAGAACAATGAATGGTTTCACCTTCACTGCGCCTGGCTTTCTACTGCTCCATCTGTGCCCAGAGTACACTCATATATTTTCCAATAGCACTCCTAATGAATGGTCCAGCGCCATAAATATAAAATCAGTACATGGCAGCAGATGTTTTCATCATGGTTGAATAATTGAATATGTTGGAAAATCCTGCATAACATGGCAATAATGATCATTTACCATCAGTGTTATATGGGGACTGATCTCATCCTCTGCTTGGACAGTAAGGAGCTCCTGAATCTCATTGTTTTCCCAATTTGTGCACATTTACAGCCGCTGTTTTTCTTCTTGAACTTAGCCATTAACTGCTGCTAGCTGCTTTTTAAAACACCCGCTGTGGATTGCATGCATAACACTCCATCAAAACCTCATACCTGTCACATCCATGGTCCCGTCCTGCCGGCTGTCAGTTTTACATAGACCTTCAGTCTGCATTGTAACTACTGTGATTGCTGGTCCTCCCATTCCGCGATCATACCTTTTTGCAAAACAGCAAGGCAGCATAATAGTGCGATATAGCTAGTGGGGGTAGTGTATTCCTTTACAGGTGTAGATAACACTATAAGCAGCCCCTTTTCAACTTCTAGTATGTTACAAAACATTATACTTTAGGGGTCAGAAAAACTGAGGTGTTGCAGTTCAATTATTTCATCACTTAAGAGGCCTAAAATATATGCATTTCCTTGGCAACCTGGTCTTGTGCATGTGCTGTTTGTATGATTTTTTTTCCTGCAGTGTCAGCCAACTTGTATCTGTGTCTGCATGCATGTGTTTGTGTGTGTATCAAAGTTGTTATGTAAAATGATGCCATATAAGGTCTCAGATCTTGGAGAGAGAGAGAAACAGTGCTGAGCTTGTCTCCTTTTCATCTGGCTGAGATCTCCATGTATCCTTGCCATTTTTTCTACCATTCCTTTATCCCTGTCCTCACTATTTTCATCTCCATCTCATTCTCCCGCCTGTCTCTTTTTGCATATTCACTGAGAATTGTTAGCAAAGCTCACCTACTGTTTCTAATCAGCTGCCTTTGTAGAGCACAGTGCCCCAACACCAGTAAAAGGCTCAGACTGTTAACACACATGCACACACATGCACATACACACATTTAAAAAAAAAACAACAAAAAAAACATTTGGAACATTTGTAAGAATGCCTTTTCCAGATCCTTGCTTTTCTATCTGTCGTCGTCTCAACACTGGCACAGATATACACATACGCAATCTTGTGCACATACAGACAGCGAGATAGCACAGCAGACAGAATGGCATTAAGAATGGCAAACAGGGGAAGATAGATAGTAAGGTAGACAGACAGAGAGAAGCAGAGCCCAGAAAATGACCCTCTTTAAAGCCTGTTAGAAATCACGGCCGTCAGCACACTCGGAGCTGGCATCGCAGACTGTCGGAAAACAGCCCGTCCGTCTCTTGGTTCTCAAAAGCAGCCCTTCTTCTTCTCCTTCTCCTTCCTTCTCTCCTTTGCTTTTCTGTGTCTCTTTGTCACTCTCCAACTTGGTTGTACTTCCTGTAACCCTGGCAGCCTTTATTTCTTTCACTGAGAGAATGGGTTTGTAGTTGCACTGCAGCTCCCAGCGCATTGTCTGGCTTTAGTGTCGATGGGCCCTTTCATGCTGTTGGGCAGGGAAAGGGACTAAACTGAAGTCGGTGCAACTGACTGCTATTCTCTGCTACTAACCAAAAAAGGAAAAGTTGTTGTCATGTTATAGCTTTGCTAAAACAATGTTATAATACAAATTTCAGGTTGTTTGCTTTCAGTATTTTTCCCCATGGTATTGAAAATGGTAGCAAACATCGACATATTTCAAGGTTATGTATCAGAGTGAAAAAATTCCCATTTTGTGGTAACAGTATTTTCTTTCTCTTCATTACATTTAGGTAAAAATATCTTTCGTAATGTGTTTTGCTTCCATGTGGGAGTTTTACGACTACTCTGTGTATATGGTATTTTATTTTTATATTATATTGGTAAGTTTGTGAGAGATGGATAGAATTAAAGCCAAGCCAAGTCAATTTTATTTGTATAAATTAAAAGTTTGTCTCAAGGATAAGAATAATATTAAGTGTGTAGAGTATAATGTGGTATTTATTAAACACTGAGTATAAAAACTGTTTAACTAATGTAGAGAATGTATAAGATGCCATTATATAAGAAAACATATATTGGAAGCAGTTTATATTTGTTCAGTCTATAATAATTGGGTTGGTTGATTTCAAAGCGGTCCTGATCTTTTCATCACCTGCTGTGTTTCATTATATCAGCTTGTAAGTCTGCAGCACCCTGATGCTGACACACCACACACACACACACACACACACACACACACACACGCACATATCTAACCTAATTAAAATGGCCTGGTTAAGCACCATGCGTCAGGGCCTAGCAGGGTAGGTGTTAGGCATGTGGAGCAGGTGGGGGTGCTGCGGGGTGGGGGCGCACAAATCTCAACTTAAACGCAAAGAGATTAGACAACTTTTGCAAGATATTAGCTGTTCAAAAATGAGAAAAATGTCCCTAAGCCTCTTGTACAAGCGCTGGACCTGGTCGGACAAGGCCCGCTTTTGTTTCACAGACAGAGGCATGGGGCAGTGTGTGATTAGTGTGTGTGTGTGTGTGTGTGTGTGTGTGTGTGTGTGTGTGTGTGTGTTTGTGTGTGTTTGTGTGTGTTTGTGTGTGTGTGTGTGTGTGTGTGTCTGCGTGTGTACATGTGTGTGTGTGTGAGAGAGTGTGATAGGGAAAAGTCATCAGGCCTGTGGTGTGCAGTGTGAGGGGACAAGACTGATTCGGCCTGTGTGTGTGGTGGCTGCATAACAATCTGGCCAGGTATTAGCAGTAGGGCTGACATCTGCTGGATGGCTGGTCGATTAATTGGTCAATACGCTCATGTCCAACCAAAAATATCATTGGTTGGACAATCCCTGGTGTAACTTTCAGGAGGCTTTGTGTCCACCAAAGGTTTTTTTACTGTTGAAAATCCAAACAAGTGCTTTGGAGGTGCAGCATTTTTTTTTTTACAGCTGAGACGCTTCGTGTCTGCGTGCTGTGATAAAGAATATCCGCAGACATAAAAATGTCGGCACAGGTAGAAATCTTACTCTGGCCCTTTGCTCTTGATAAAGGAAAGATTTAACCCCATAAAGAGAGAGAGGGTGTACTTGCTGGTCTATGTGGCTGCCAGTATTATTTCGTCCTTCCTTCTTGTTGTTGTTGTTGTTCAGTGACTGTTAGTCTTTGTGGACTAGGTCTTGTTCTTCATTACAACAGGATTGCTGGGTAAAAAGTGACAGTGATGAGTGCAACATTTTACCAGAAGCTAAACAATCTTCAACTCTCTGGGACCAGAAAAAATCGCCAAACGTGCAGCACTCAGCATGGAATAGACAGCACCTTGTCACGCTGTTGCCATTTGTACGGTAGTGTACATGAGTGGTGCTCCCATTGCAAAAATTCTTAAAATATATGCTGATCTTAGAAAAAAAATGCATTGGTGGATGACAACGCTACCAGGTAGAGTGCACTCATTGCACTCTGGCTGATTTAGTTAATCTAGAGATAACATGCAGCTTTTTTCCCCCCCTTCGACTGAATGATTGGTTTAAGCGTAAGAGGGATTTTAGTTGACCAAGATTTTCTTTGGTTGACTAAGGTCATATGTATCACAAAGCACAGAAAGACAGTGATAGAGATGGAAGAACAGACCAATATCATACATTTACATTATATAACACTTCTGTGAACAATCTCAATTATCACTCCTTACAGTGACAGTAGTTCAAAGTGAATATTTTTAGAACGTTTACAGCGTTAATATTAGCATTTATTAATCAGGAAAACCTGAAGGGTGCTGCCTATTTTACTGTGTCTTACTTTGACTAAAAATATAAACTGCACTAACTTATTGAAAGTATGGTATTTATATGTGCATGGCGATCATGTGCTGTTGTTACTTTTATGGCTTTCAGGACAGATGCAGAACAGGATTGTATTTGTGCCAAAACTGAAACCTGGAGAACAGATGATGAGCAAACATGGATTCTAAACACAATCTATATTAAGCAGTTTAAACATTTGGTTGGTTATAATGGCGCTTAACACTCAATAGCAACACATTTCTTCAAACTTCCACCTATATTTTTATAAAATACCAGTTTATGAATAAATGACGTTGCAGTTGCATTATTAGATCAAAAGGGACACACAGAGTGGCCACCCACAAGGCCAAATCTAAGTGTCTCCAGTAGAGGTGAAAGGTATGCAGAGCTGACACATGAAAACATCCCCCTCCCATCTGAATTGTTGAACAAAGAACATTAAGACATCAAGTTGCTATCTGACTTGCAGAGGGATTCATTGTTCATCTGATTTGTAGTTGATTAATTTTCTTCTGTCTCTGTCCATGTAAATGCATGTGTATCCATGCAGCAAAACTGAATGTATTGTGGACACACAGCGAGCATCCGCAGCAGTAGTGTGTTGTTTCAGTCCAGCTACAGAGACAAAGAGAGATAGGGAGGCAAAGAAGAAGGGTATTTGATGAAAAGCTCTCTCTGCGTGATAAGGAGAGCCACCAGAGTCCCTGGTGTGTGACAAGGCCTGGCCCCTGTCATCACAGAGCTCCTGTTGTGGCTGAGAAATACCCACGTCCACCCCTCTCTCACCCCCACCTCCTCTCCCTCGTCGCAGCCCAGAGAGAGAGAGAGAGAGACAGCCAGACAGACAGAAAGTGAGAGTCCAGACAGAGGCCATGTGAGCGTGTGTCATATGGAACAGATTTAGTGCTAATGACCCCCCACCCCCTCATCCCCTTGCTCTGTGCCCACCCTCTGCCACCCATTCCTCGACCCCCAACCCAGATCACTCCGTCCTGGCCAGTATCATCCCTTCATGAGGAATGCTGCTCTGTTCCAGCTCCAGTGTCCCATGGCCTTACCCACTCAAGCACCCATTCACCCTACTCTCCCTCCCCCCTGCCTCCCCTCCTGATCATATTCTGCCAGAACTTGTACCTGAGACTTGAGTCTTGGACTTGAGTCATGAGTGCTTTGAGACTTCATTTTAGTTTGAAAGTAAAAAATTGAATTCTCATGTTTGGACCTGGTTAGCTTGCTTATATATGGACAGGTTAGTGTCAATTAGGCAATTAACTGTAAAAGTCATTTGGAGCAAAATTGTGAAATATTTCACAATTCCAGCTTCTTAATGTGAGGATCAGCTGATTTCGCTTTTTTAATGATTGTAAACGTCATACCTATTGTTTTTTGACTGCAGATAAAGCAAATTGAAAAGTGGCAAAATACTTTTTTTTCCTCAATTTTGGACATGTCTCTAGTGACTCGAGACTTGAGTTAGTCTTGCTTTAAATGACTTTAAAGCATTGGTGGCCTTGCTAATGGTAGTAACAGGGCTAACAATGACAACAGTCCTGACAGAGCTAACATTGTTAGCTTGGGGTGACGGTGTTATCAGTGGTAACTGCTGTATGAGGGCAGTGCAGAGTGGCAGCCATAAGCAAGCCAGTGAAAGGGAGGGAGTGTGTGCACAAACATGCATGCATAGCCTGCCTGGCTCCCAGACAAATAACAGAGAAGCTCGGATTACAACACACACGGAGGGAGTGTGACTTCATTCTCTGCTCACAACGTCATTCCTACACTCTATCTTTATGTAGCAAATAATTTATTGCATATATATTAATGTTCAAAATTTCATATATAAAGTATGGTCCCTTGACCTTAACTTGGACTGGAGAAGATGAGCAAACTTTGAGGTTAAATTACTTGAGACTCGACTTAAACTTGTCTTAGTCACTCAAGGCTTGTCCTAGACATTTTTTGAATTATTCAAGACTTCGACTTTGACTTTAACTTGCACGTAACATCCCTGTCTCCTGCCATCAGCAGAAGACACAAAGATCACCACGAGCAGGTGGGTACAGTAGTGGGGTGGAAGAGCAGATACTTTCTCGGTTTAAGATGAATAAAGAAAATGAGTGGTTTGTCAGTGAAAAATGAAAAATAGGGAAATATAATAGGGAAGGGGGACAGGAGACAGCATTGAAAAGGTTTCAAAAAATGTGTCAAAGTGTTGACAGGAATTGGAATTATTTGGGAGTGCTGCTCTCCCAGCACTTATACGGCCTGAGTGAACCAACTTGATTGAAAAAAGTCACATTTGCACCATTTTAGCATTAAACAACAAATCACAATATAAGAATTCTCGCCACCTTGAAAACGTGTGGCGGCCGCTGGAGTGTCCACCACTTTAGGACTTGACCTCGACATCGACCTTCACCCAGGCCATCGGCCCCCTGCACTTCCCGTATCTCTGTCACATTGACACTGGCATTCTTTCACGTTAGCGCATCGCAGCGCCGCAGATAGGCCTGCCAGACACCCCCTGGGCTCTCCTAGTATCTCTGTCACACACACACACACTCTTGCGCACACACATGGTTAATTGGTAACTAGAGTTTATGGGCAGCCGGGAACTTAGAGTTTGACTACGCCGTAGCGAGAAGAAGCGTGAGATAATATGTCGGCTTTTGGTGAGTTATGACCACACATGTGAGTGTCTGAGACGTTTGTCTGAAGTTGGGCGCGCTGTTGCAGATTAGGGTCGTTGCATGTGCCATTTGAAATGTGGTTGTGCTGTCGTGGCGTCATTTTTGTGTCATGACGGTGTTTGCCTAGAAAGTCGACCATCTTGTGTCTAAATGCGGACAGCTTTGGATGATACTGAATATTTGTTTCTGTGCCAGTGTGTGTATGTATGCGAATATCCTGTAATTCACACACAACTCGCAAGCAGTTTTTTTCCTGTAACCGAAAGCCAACATTTACAATTGCTTTATAAAACATTAATCTTTTTTTCCACCATTAATCCTAATCCACATTTATCGCACAATAATTTAACAAGGTTTTTTTTTGAGGGAAGTTATTTCCCCTCTTTGACTCTTCAATCAATATCAATAAAGTGGTTCAGTTATCTGTTTTACCCTCCTTCAACAACTAGCAGATCAATACTCATCTGTCATGGTTTCACACACTGAATGTTATCGCTTGTGCCGGAGATTAGCTCGCTGTAGCATCTTATCCTGACATTTTCTGTTATCCTGAGTTATGTAGGTTAGAAGGAGAGGTCTATCCAAGTGTTTTCCAGGCCTTGCCGAGATGCCTCATACCAAAAAAAAATGTTGCAGAAGAGGTTTGTTTCATGTCTAGCTGAATTTATTAGTAACATAGTAACAAGAGTATTATTTTTCTCTGTCGATTTTCTCTCATGGTGTTTACAGTTTATTCAAAAAAGACTTGTTTTCCTTTTGTCATTTCAGTATTTTTGTGGCATTAATTACTACTTTTTGTTTGTACACATCGTTGTAGTTTGAAACAGAACCCACATGCAAAAAAATATTTTATCTATATCCTTTTTTTTGTTTGTTATTTGAAAAAATGGAACTGTTTGACTTTTCAAAACACAGCCCTGTTGGGAGGTGTAGCCCTAATATTTTACCTAACACATTTTGTATTGCAAGCTGGTTTTTTTTGCCCAAGTGTCAACTGCGTTGCTTGCTGATACTTGGTGTGTCTTTGTGTGTTTATGTTAACCATCCATACATTTCAATTTCCATTTTGCGCTGCTGATCTTTGTGCTTTTGGAATGTGTCTGTTGAGTTAAAAAACAAAATAATCAGTATTTCTTTGCCTGTCTTTCCCCAGTCCCCCCAAACACCAGTGTTTTTTTTTTTTTTTTTTAAAAGGTTTATACCTTGTTAACACAGGCCCATTCTCATTGATGTGAAGGGTCATCCATATCCCAGACTGTCACAGCACCCAAACAGGTCCATCTTTCATTCCTTTATCATCCTTCAAGCCCTGACCACACTCCTCCATCTGTCTGTCAGGCCAGGACTTGACCTCTCACCTCTGGAGGCCCGCCCATCTTGTTACCCCTAACCCTTAGTTGATTGTGTCACTGACCGCCAATGGTTAATGCATCTTTTTTTCACTCTCAGAAAGGCAGAAATATATAGCTTGTGGTTCACAGAACATTTTTGGAAGCCACCTTTAAAATAACACAAAGAAACTCACTTGGGGTGAACAATAAATCAAGACTCTTGTATATTTTAAAATTCAAGAAAGTAGCATGTTTAAATGTTAGGCAAATTGTTTGCATTTGGCTGGATAGGTGAGTGGGCATATCTTTTTTTTATTAATTAAATGTTAATGTAAACACTGGTGGAGCAACATAAGCAACATGACCCTTTGTGTCCAAACCAACAGTAAATTAAATTTCTATAGACACCACTGAGGGAGAAAAGACACAACACAGCAGTATTCTGTGTGGCAATATTGTATCTATACATGGACACCAGTTATCTTTTTTTTTTAATATATAAATAAATATTGCAACTACATGTTAAAAAGCAACTGATTTTTTTTTTGTAGCAGGCTATTGAATATTTAAGTCCACATGATACATGTTGTTGCACTAAAGAAGACTGAAGTGAGATGACTAGACTGAAAACTGTATCTTATTAAATACAAAAAAGGTTGGCAAAGTCTTTCTTTGGGCACATAATTTGCAGTCGAAAAAAGGTAATAAATTGCAATATTTTGCAATACATTTTATAGCAGTACTCAGCAAAATCTGAATAATATTAAACAGTGACTTAAGCATCGTGATAATATCGTGCCTTGGGGCTTCTCGTGACTCCCATCTCTACTCTGCAGCCTGTACATACAACATTTATTATTAGAATTAACCAGAAAAAGAGACAAAACTAAAACATTAAACCAAAAAATAGCAAAAATAAATAAAAAGTCTACGGACAATGACAGTGATTGCAAAAAGCAATATTAAGCTACAAAAGATATTTCCACATCAGATCATTTTATAAATGGCTTACTCAGAGGTGGGACATTCATTCAAAGCAATGAGATAAAATTGTTATTCCACTTTCCTTCTTCTGAACACAACAACAGGACCTCTGTCGCTTTGTTCCACAGAAGACTGCAGCACTGTTGTTTTTTGTGTGTCGAGGCATACATTTTACCCCAGTCAGTTACGCTCACCACATCTCAAGCAAGTTTCATTCAAGAGTGAAAAATCCTGAACAGAAAGAGATCATCATTAACGATGAGCAACATTATTCTCTTGAGAGGAATGACACCATTACAGAGGAATATAAAAGTAAAATAATGTAGATTTCAATTTTTTCACCCGTCCATCCTTCTCCTCCTCCTCTCCCTGTCTCTCCCTCCTTCTCCCCGTCCTTGCACCTTGATGCCTGCTTAATGCCCAGACTGATGAGCCCAATTTGGACTGGTTCTGCAGCCGGCCCAGTTTGATTAATAGCTCTCGGTGAGGTAGCATCAGTGCTGCCTCGTCCTTGTTTCCTCACACACACACACAAACACTGACACACTGACACGCACGCGCACACACACACACACACACACACACACACACACACACACACACACATGGTCACATGCACGTAGCCTCTCACTGCCACCAGACTAGCCTTGTAATTGATGACAGAGGGCTAACCATTTGCAAACCAAATGTGGAGAAGGGAGACAGAGCAAACTCTGCTCCTAACACTTCTCCACCACTCTTTTTTCTTTCTCCCTCTCTCCCTCTCTATCTGTCTCTCCACCTCCTCTCACTGTCTATGCACCCGCTCTTTCATTAGGCATTTGTCACATTGATATGAAGGGCCAGGGCAGCATTGTGACATGCTCAGAGGGCAGTATAAATATTTGATTAGCCCTAATGGAAATCGTCACAGCGCGCTAATTGCGCCACACATTATCTGAGGTGCGGGCATCCCCTTTGATCCTCCCTCCGTCTCCCCCTCTCCTCTTCCTTCAGCCCATCTCAGCCTATCTGTCTTTTGTTTAGGCAGTTTATTTTGGGTCTTATGACATTATCTACCCTCCCACCCCTCCGCCTTCCTGCCTTTTCTTGTGTCTTGTTGTTGTCATCTTTCTCTCAACACACACTGACGTCTCTGTCTGCATCTCCTCCCCTCCTCTTTCTATGCGTGTGTCTTCTATGTTGTCCTCCGGTGCCCTGCTTGCCGTTGTTTCTCTCTATGACGGAGCTGAAATAGCTGCAAGGGCCACATATGCACACAAATAGATGCACACAAGGGAAAAGAGGACAATATGCAGTGGGGAAACCACATGCACACTTGTTTTGCTCGTTGTCATCTGCAGCACTATTAACATGTGATATAGACATTAAATTGTGACTATAAAATCAAAAGTTAGACATAAATAAAACCAAATAGTGCAGCTCTAATACTGAGTGGAATTCCTTGTGATTGTCTGGACATCATATTGAAGGAGATGCTGATTTGATGTGTGTCTATATTTTAGCCATAAAGTCAGCAAACATTTGTGTTAAATAAGTTGGTTATAGAAGAAAATTCCCCCAACTCTTTCCCAACTGTAAGAAGAAATGTGTCAAAAAAAATGGCCACACAGTTGCAACTCAGCCATAACACCTTCAGAGTCTGGTGACAATTACTATTTTAATCACATTTTGGAAGAATTTTGTAGTAAGCAGTCTGTTTTTATTGCTGCAGTCACCACTCAGCTCAGTGAGTGTGCACTGCAAAATAACCTGCTTTTATTCCTACTTTCTGAGATGCTTTGAATTCGAATCATATCCTCTTTGCTTTGTATGATAAATGTGTCACGATTCTTTTGATGAGCACACAATGAGTTTTTTTTTTTCAATTCCCAACATGTCCTTCCTTCACCTCCATCCTGTTTGTATTTACTTGTTGTTATTTACGGCGCGTCTCCTGCAAAGATCTGTGACATTGTTTGGTGTCGCTCCTGTTTTCTCTCTCCCTCTCTCCCTCTCTCCCTCCCTCGGACGTTTCCATTTAGCTAAAGACAAAACAAGTTAATTAGATCGGAAGTGCGAGCCTATCAATGGGGAATCAGTATTCAAATCAAGGCCTTGTCTGGACACAAACAGCAGGAAGCCAAACAAGAGCCCGGCGCGGCTGAATGGGAGGACAGGAGAGGGAGAGAGAGACACACAGAGGGACAGACAGAGAGAGAGAGAGCCTGTGAGGGGGGCTTGCATTGGCCAACATACACACACACAGTTTAGGTGCTGGATCAGTTATATTTACTGTGTTTCCTTTCAAGTTTGCATTGACAACTTTTGATAATATTTTCTATGTTGCATCGTCTGAATATCAGCTCAAGCTTGACACTGATAATTTCAACAATTTAGTTCTCAGTTTGGTTATGTGGAAACTGCAGTCGCCTCCATTTAATCTTACCTTGCTCTCTTATTATGTTGTTACAACGCAGCTTTGCAAATGAGAGCTCTCCGCCCTCAACATGTTCTCCATGAGTTAAATAAAGGTTAAGTAAAACTCAGGGGTCCATAAACTGGGACACTTCCACTTCACAATTAGGCAGTGCAGCGAACTGCATGCTGCTGTTTCGTAGACAAGCGAACCACGGACTCTAAATAGCATGCAGCTTACTTTAAATGTCAAACATGTAGCATTTAAACACTGATAACAGTAATCCGGTAATGGATCATAATTTGTAACATTAAGACAATTTTAGACTTAATTATACAATGTGTCTTACTGGTTAGTGGCACAAATGAGAAATGTTATTTTTCAAGTGCGAACAGAGCTGGATCTTTCAGAATACTGTGAAAAAACTTTATCAACATGTTAAACATCTTTTTATTTTTTTCAGTAACGTAGTATTGAAGGCAAATACATGCAAAGCAATGTCAGATGAGATGGAGTTCTCAGTAGCAGCATCCTGTTTGTGACAGGAAGCAAAGGGGTTTGTTCAGGAAAACATGCCCTTACAATGATAATGGTAGAAATTATTACAGGGGTGGACAGCAGCTGTTTTGTACTGTTCCATGTATCACAGATTTGCAGAAGTCTATGTACATTATACAGTATAATGTTGCTTAGTAATGCTGTTTACCGATGTGCATAATCTCAATTAGTGTTGCAGTTATGTGCCATGAAACCGTATCCTGCAATATGAAAATCGAGGGTAAATAGATGGTGCAAATTTGCTGATTTATGGTGTTGAAAAAAAAAAAAAGCAACTGGATGGAGAATCTCAC